>NC_135665.1:42341346-42654534 GCF_964188315.1 Podarcis muralis | reverse complement strand
TTTAAAACATTCTAGGTTGCTGGCTATCCTATGAGAATGACTTTTGTGTACACGATTTTCCATATGATCCTCATTTCAATCCAGTAAGGTAGGCCAGGCTGCAAATTGCTGACTGTCCTAAATTCTTTATAGTCTGCTCTCCTGCATCATAGCCCGGCATTCTCACCACTACACCACACTTTTAAAGAAAAGGTATGAAAGCTTATTTTTACAAAAACTTTTTAATGTTGTTTTTTTCTTGTAGCTTTGTTTGTGATTGATATTCTCCTTTCTCCCTTAAATGTTCTCTCTCTCAGCATTTATTCTTCCTACTTTAATTTGCAGGGTTGGATTTCTTTGCATTGCATCTCCTCCTTTCCAAATTCATTTATCTTGTACTTTATGCCGGTGGGCAGTGCCTAGCTCTCTTGTAGCTATTGCACAGCTGTAAGTGCTTAATAAATCACGATGATGACTATAACCCAGATCACAGTTTCCCCCCCGCACAGAACAATTGCCACCCTACCTCCTATGACTAAGACAAATGAATTATTTTTTTAAAATTATATTTATACTCTGCTTTTCCATTTCAACAAAACATTTCAAGGCAGCTAACAAAAGAATCATTGAATCGAAAGAATTGTAGAATTGGAAGGGACCCTGAGGATCATCTAGTCCAGTGGTTCTCAACCTGTGGGTCCCCAGATGTTGCTGGACTACAACTCCCATTATCCCTGAGCTCTGGCCTTGCTAGCTAGGGGTGATGGGAGTTGTAGTTCAACAACATCTGGGGACCCACAGGTTGAAAAAGGGTGATCTAGTCCAACCCCTTGCAATGCAAGCATATGTATAAGAGGATTGAATCTGAAACCTTGGTGTTATTAGCACCCTGCTCCAACCAACTGAGCTATCCAGGCACGAGCCTGTCAGCTATTAGCATCTTGAGCCAGACACACCTCTAGAGACAGTAACCTTTGAGTCACATTTCCCAAAGTAACTCATTTGCCAGTGTCTCATGGGAGCAAATTGTATGCCTGGAGCTATCCAAGGTCCTGTATGGTCCCAGCCCAAGCCTATCTGCTGTCCCACTGCCTGACTAAGCCACTCTTAGGTGTCCATCATACCTAGTACGTGGCTGCTCACTGGAGGTCAGGACAGAACAAAGAGTGGCTGGAATCTGAAAAGGTAAGAGCTCTAAAGTGGAGGTGGAGGATGTTCTACCAGAGCAAAAGGAATCAGTGCTCTCTGCTGCAAAACAAAAACCTCCATCCACATACAATATAAACACATCAAGAAGTGAGCCTCACTAGAGGGGAAGAGACAGAAAACCAATCTGATCTGAGGGACAGCAGATAGGTTTGGGTTGGGACCTTACAGGAGGTTAAACACATTTCCGGCTCCTAAAATAACGATGTTAGATCCCAAACATGAGCAAAATTCATCTTTCAAGCAGTAAATGAAATAATGGCAAGCGACTTGATTATCTATTGCATGCATGTCTAACACAGGTGTGGGACTGAGTGCAGAGTTGCTTTGAAATATTACATAGGGGACATGGAAGATGTCTGAAATTCTAGAGGCAATGGAATCTGCACTCGTGTAAATAATGTTCAGTCATGAGTGCAGTTTCTATTGCCTCTTGAAATGGCTGAGGTCATTTCCAAGAGGTATATTGAATTTAATTTCTGGGAAATCTCTATAAATCTGCAAGCAATCCTCCGATTGTGAGTTTTCAAGGTGTTAATAAGATGTTAGCCATTATCTGGCAGACACAGATGATTCTAGAATCCCTCTATAAAAACAAATTTGTCCAGCCTAAAGGAAAAGAATGCTCTGACCCTTAGGAATACCGGAAGATTTTACAACTTTCAGATTGCTGTCTTCATGAGCCAAGTGAACTGTGCTCTGAGAAGCAAAAACAGCTGCGGGTGCAGCCAGAAATGTAAATGCTCCCGGTTCCCTAGAATCTGCTTTGCCTGTAACATCAAAGAACTGCCCCGCCCCCCCCAAAAAACCCACTAAGAAGGGAAAACAAGGCATCGTTTTAAGGTTCCATGAGGCACAGTTGCTTAGAAAGGGAGGTCCAGAAAACAAAAAGAAATTGTACCCAATATATGTGTTTCCCATTCTTAATATTTGGCTGCTGTGTCTGATATTATGCTTTAAGAACATAAGGAGGCCCCTGCTGAATCACACCAAAGGCCCCTCTCACCCATCATTCTGTTCTCACAACAACTAGCCAGATGCCTATGGGAAATCTGCAAGTACCTGAGTGCAATGCCACTCTTGCCACTTGAGATTCCCAGAAGATGGTACTCAGAAGCGTCCTGCATCAGGCAGTGGAGGTAGAACATGGCCTTCATGGTTATCCTCCATCTATTTGTCTACTCCTCTTTTAAAGCCGTCCAAACTGGCAGCCAGCACTCCCTTGTGGGAGCAAATTTCACAATTTAGCTAAGTGCCAACAGAAATCGCACAACCACCAGCTCCTTCTGTTTCTGGAAGTTTGTGTCCAATTACATCAAGACATGCCTGTAAATTCAAAGCAAGGGGTTTTTAAATCCCAGATGAAAGAGTTGGAGTGTGGCAGCATATTGAGTTGGTTGGATCTCCTAGTTTTCCCTGATGGATTCTTCTTGCAGATTTCAACCCCACCCCCAGTCAGTTGGCCCAGTATTATTTCATCTGCAAACACAAGCTATTCTCCACAGATACATTTCAGGGACTGCTGCTGCTGCTGCTTGTTTGCTGCGGGCTATCTCTGTTATCCACCAGTTAACGCACTGTGGTTGTCCATAAGAATGTGTGATTCAGGATGGCCGTGACTGCTTACAGATGGAATACAGCATTCCCTGTGCCATAGGCTTTTGGGTTGCTGTGTGCTTTCTCTCCTTTTATTGTAATTCAGACCAATTATTCTGATTTTGACTATCATTATAAACAGCATCAGAATGCTCAAAATGTAGGCATTTTGAGCATTCTTCCTCTCTCTTTTAATCATCTACCTCTTTTAAAGAATATAACTCAATGGCACTATAAATGCATATTTAAACACCAGTGTTCAAGGAGAATACATTGAGGGTGTCTGTTCTGCATGCTAAGAAGCAACGTTGGCCCTTGTTAATTAAAGAGAACTAATCCTTGGCAATCAAAACAGGTTCACTTCATATTCAGTCTGCCTCATACGTTCCAAATAATGATCTCTCTTTCTCTCTCTTTTCTCCAACCCACCACCCTTTTCAAACTGGCAATAAACTAAATAACATTTTGAGATGGTGAAATATGCAGAATCAATGCTTTGGCACCCAGACTCTGTGGCTGTCCCTGTTCTGTTAGAATAGCATTTGTCAGGCACCTGCTGCATGCACTTTCTGAAAACAGTTGAAGACATTTTTGTTCAAACAAGCTTTCTCAATTGGATGAATAGGTCTCTGCCGTGGGTGTCTACCTGGCACTGTTTTTAAATTTATCTGCTTTTATTTTCTGTGTTGTTTTTAACATTTGCTTTAAAAGCTGTTTTTATTGTATTTTGTACATTTCTGTGGAAGAGGATTAATATATGATCAAATAAATAGATAAATAAAAACAATACTTCACAATCTTTTCACTCTGTTTAAGGGGGGGGGGGACACCTGAAGAAAAAGTGGCTGTGAAATCTCATCTTCAGGACTGTGTACACAGACAGTAGAATCAAGTGATGAAGCCTGTCTTGGTCTGTACCACCACAGACGGCAGAAAATATGCTGAATTTCTGAATGCTCCCCCGCGAAGGGAAGTTTGATTTACTTGTGAAGTAAATATTGGATAAAAGTACAGTGGTACCTTGGGTTAAGAACTTAATTTGTTCTGGAGGTCCATTCTTAACCTGAAACTGTTCTTAACCCGAGGTACCACTTTAGCTAATGGGGCCTCCCGCTGCCGCCGCGCCTCTGCTATGCAATTTCTGTTCTCATTCTGAAGCAAAGTTCTTAACCCGAGGTACTATTTCTGGGTTAGTGGAATCTGTAACCTGAAGCGTCTCTAACCTGAAGCCTCTGTAACCTGAAGCGTCTGTAACCTGAGGTACCACTGTAGCTGGCCAGCCCCTGCTCCATACATAAAGGAGCTTCTCCAACCTAGGTTCCCCCAGATGTTGTTGGACAACAATTACCATAGCCATTGAGAACTGACCACACTTCCTAGGCTTGATGGGAATTGTTGTTCAAAATATCTGGAGGGCCTCAACTTGGGAAGACTGGTCTGGGTGTGGTGGCATTGCTACAGTTAGGAGAGAACATTGAAAACATGAATTGAGCAAATTTTCTTAAATTGGAATATCAATGGTACTTAATGCAACATGGACTAAACAGGATATACTGAACATCACATAATAATTGTTGGAGATGCATAGCATTAAGAGCAGACTTTATAACATGCTTTGGGGGAAGATAACCCAGGTATTCTGGAAAGCAGTTTGAAGTATTATCATTGACACACATAGCCTTTGGATCCTAAAATACTGCATCTGGGTTACTTAAAACACCTAATTCCAGTTGTAGATTCTGGTGTAGTGGCAAAATTGCTCACTGTGGCAAAAATATGCATAGCAAAAGACTAATGCTCCATCAGGCTTGATAAAATCTGGAACATTTCAATGATGTCCAAACTAATATAGATGATTAAGTAATGAACATCCATACAAGCTCCTAGAGTGCTGGTCTTCATTTGTGATGCTCTGGAATAATCAAAACCAGGACAATGTTTGACCATGTAGTGATTTTTTCTGCTTGCAACTGTGCTGACCTTATACAGACTGTATGAATAGAGTGTATTAATCTATCTATATATATATAGATTGCAAGGGAGGGGGTAAATTGCTTCCATTATCCCACCCCCTGGAAAGCATTACTTTAGATCAGTCCCCCAGAACTAGGTCACTGGGGTACAGCTAGAACAGCCTGTTCACATCCAGAACAAAGCAAAAGAAAAACTGGCTTTGTCTTGAAATTTGCCTTGAAAATCCCTTCCTGCTCTCTTTCCTGGTGCCTGAATGAAGCTGCACTGATCGTCTTGCCTTTTACCGAATAGCACTTGTAGAGAAATGTGTTGAGGTTACTACCGGAGGGCAAAGTGAATTCATGCATAAGAGCAAATGTGAACTTGTATATTCTCCAGTTGGGATTCCTAAACACAGATGACTGCTCGGGGATAGAACTATTGCTGAGCTGAGACGGGGGGCAGGCGGGGGCTGATTTCATGAGCATTTTGCCAAAACAAGCTCCCTGCTTTTCACATTTCCGCCCCCTGCCCTGACACTTTCCTTTGCAAAGGAATTAATATAGGAAATTGCCTCATACCAGGTAAGTTATTTATAGTCCAGTCCAGCATTGCGTACATTCAGCTGGTGGTAGATATCCTGGGGAATAATAATAATAATAATAATAATAATAATAATAATATATTTATACCCCGCCCATCTGGCTGGTTTTCCCTAGGCACTCTTATCATCTGCTCCCTGACCTTTGCAACTGGAGATTCCAAGGATTGGAGCCTGGGACCTTCTGTATGCAAGTCATGGTCTCTGTCACTGAACGATGGCCCTTCCCTTGTGAAACTTCCCACAGGGCAGGTGGAAGTTGCACAGAAGAGAGAATGCATCCCCATTGCTGTAACAACCAGGTTGATGCCACCTGACACCTAAATGTGCATCCTATTGAAACAGAGCAAGGCAGAGGAAGAGCACTTTAATTAACTGATCAGCAAAACTTATATGCTGCTTGATTGCAATGAAACCTCCAAGCAGCTTAGGAGAAATATTGAAATTATCAAGAAAAACATTTAAAAACATATAGAGGCAATTAAAACCAGCAGTGGAAGAGATCAAAGCATGTGCATTTCGATCTGCATGTGAGTATGGGTTTTGCTGCTTTGTTAGAATCCAACACATGGCTAAATAAAGATAATTTTGTGAACATGGGGGCGGTGGGGGGAGGGATTGACTTTTGGGGCATGCTTCTAGTCGGTGTTTTAAGGGGAAACATTCTAGAATATTACCATATAGTTGGGATAGTCATAATTGCCACTGAGATGTGCTGCCTGACAGATGCTCAAATTTTGTGTAATGGAAAGAATGTCACATAGATTTTTGTTCTTCCAAATAAACTCAGAAACTAGCATTTCTCAAACAGGTTCACTTTCTCTAGCAGGGCAGCTGTGTTACTCTGTCGCAGCAAAAGCAGGCTACCTTAAAGACCAACAACTTTACGATGGTACAAACTTGATGAAGTGGACCCTAGTCTGTGAAACTGAATTCCACAATAAATGTTTTAGCCGTTGCGATGCTAGAAGACTCTTTGCTGTGTTTGCTTTCTGTCAACATTCTTTTATACTGTACTGATGCAGCAATATAAGCCATAGCAGCACAAAAATTAATTAATCTGACTCCTTTATAATGTGGGTCTTATTTGCCCTCTGGGATTCAGCATGTTATCCTTGCCTATATGATATAAACTTTCAGAATGTCTTGGGGCACCTTAAATTTATTGTGATATAAGCTTTCGAGGACCATAATCCACTTCATCACAGGCATGAAGTGTTATCCTCAGTTGGCAGCTGTGTGTGTGTGTGTGTGTGTGTGTGTGTGTGTGTGTGTGTGTGTGCTAATACACATAACACAAATGAACGGGGGGGGGGGGGGGATATAACTAGTTTCCAAGGCACAAAAGTGGGATCCAAACTCAATCTTGCCATCAGTGTGCAAGTACCTATAGTAATAGATACTATTAGGAGTATCTGATCATAAATTTAATACAATTTCCCCTCAAGTGTGTATTCAACAAGCTTAAATAAGAAACTTTCTGAGGTTTTTTTGGGGGGGAGGGGGGGACAGAACTGAAAAGGATTATCTTTAAAATCTGTTGTGGGCTTTTTCCTGTCTTCTGCCAGTGTGCTAGTACTTACATTTTTAAAAACAGCAATAATCCCTTTAAACCCAAAGCTGCAGTTAAAAATTCATTTTGTGAATGAATTTTGTGAAACAAGGTCTAATTAAGCTCCCCCACCTCTTCCCGCAATGTAAATGTAACTCTCAGTAGAATATAAAGCAACTTCATGAAACATGAGCCAACGTAATAATAAAAAACCCTTTGGAAAAAAACGACTTTTAGAATGAGTGCTAAAAAGCCAGTAGAAAAATAGATAGCTGTGCTCTGATCAATAAAATGTTTAACAGTTTAGACACCACCATGGAGAGGAACAGCTCTGTCCCCTTACTGTTTATACTTCTAAAAGAAACAAGATACAGACAGGGAGGGGGGCAAAATTCCATTCAGTTCACACTGAAAAGCAAACCTACCTACTTTTCACTGTCTGATAGTAGATATGACCTGAAATATATTTGCACTTCTTCAAATTTTGCAAAGTAATGTGTACAAAAATACATCCACTGGGGTAACATAAAATGCACATTTTTTTGTAAACAGTGCATAATATTTGGGGGAATTGGTCTGCAAAAATGTGTATATTAGGCAAACTTGGGTACAAATGCTGATGAATTTTCATGAATACTATTTTTTTTACAGGCAAACTGATATGAGAATGTGGAGAACTGACGACTGGAAAAATAAGAAACTGAGTGAACTTGACAAATTCCCCCATCCCTAGGCACAGAGTGCTATCCTACCTTGAAGTTCTGAGGAAGCAGGGAGCTACTGATTTATTTATTGTTTATTTATGATATTTATATCCAGCCCTTCATCCCAAAGCAGCCCAGGAGGAGGTACTTCCTTAATCTCAGCAACTAACAGTAGGCTGTGAAATCATAGCACATCTGGCGGCAAATGCAGGGTTGCATTACTCATCGAGAAACAGAAACATGACTAGCGTGCAACTGTTTTCTGCACGAAGCAACTTCTTTTTCAGAGTTAATGCTGCATGAATTTGACTACACCAGAAAATGAAAGAACGGGTCTCATGAAAAACTATGAGATCATATGAATCCACACCACCAAACTGCAGAAAACAAGTCAGACCAAAGGACGGCATCAAAATCTCTACATTCATTTTATCCAAGGAAACACAAACCCTGGTTAAGTGTCAAGACCCCTGGAATCTCTTGCTACCGCTCAGCAGAAGTTGGGGTGGCCAGTAGCAATATAATGCTATGGCACTGATGAAGTTGGGAAGAAGAGAAAGTAGGGTTGCCTGCCCCGCCCCCGCCCCCGCTAACTGCATTAAAAGACTGCAGCACCAGGACCTGAGAGAGCATGGTTCAAATCCTCACTGAGTGACTTTGAGCCAGGCACCATCTCTCAGCCTAAGCTACTTTCACAGGGTAGTTGTGAGAGTAAAACAGGGGGGAGGGGAATACACTGCTTGTGTGTGTCTCCTTCTCCCCGCCCTCCTAACTGAATGTTTAATTAACAAAGTGTTTAATTAGAGTTTTAAATCCTAATTAAAGGCTATGCAAGGCCCCTGATTCAGTTCAGGGCTGGATCTGGTCTGGGGCTGCTCTGAAGTGCTGGATCAGGCCCTAAACCGGATTGGGGAGGGGCATGCATAGACATAATGCATTAAAATAAATAAATAAATAAATAACTATGAGATGAAATATATGTCATACATCACCTTGTGGCTCCCAAAACAAGTAAAGCTGCAAGCTGGAATTAATATTAATAGGACGAATAACCCCAATTGCTCTGTGAGCAGCAGATCTCTGCTGATAGCAAAACTAAAAAGAAAAATCAGCAGCCATCACTACAAGATGAAGTTACTCATTTTACAAAGATACAAATCTCTCTCTCTCTCTCTCTCTCTCTCTCTCTCTCTCATACAAGTCCATTTGTGAACTCTTAATAGTGTGATGTTAAATTCCACCCTGTGTGGAATTCAAAGTTAATAAATAGCATGGTATTCAACTGAGTTCTCCTCAGGGTGGACCCACTGAAATTAATGGGCCAGAGGAAAAATTAGCTGACCACCACCCACAGAAGTTCTTAAGTTTTATATATTGCCTTATTTTATGGTACAGGCAACTTTCCATTTGCACATGCTCAAGTCATGTGCAACCGCTGATATGCATGCAATTTTCACCAATGGAAGGGGCCAGGGCAGGGGTGGAAGTGGGCAGGCGTATGTGTATCCTGCTGACACCCGCTGTGCCTCGGAATGCAGCCCTCACATAAATGGGGAGTCGCCTTTAAGTTGTCCTATGAAGAGCTGTACCCAAATAGCTTAACAAACAAACATGCTTCCCTTTTCAATCAAAATCACTCTACCTAGCAACATCCTTAAGAGCTGTTGGTTTTATATACCATGTATGAGACAAACAATTTCTTAGCAATTGAAACTAGCAGAACGATTAAGCTTTTTCTTTATTTTCTCATGGAAGTGGGTTCGGGGGACCCCAGCAACCTCTTTCATTTTCAGAATCACTTCAGTCTCTCCCCTCCACACAAAAAGCATCCAGTTCACTGTTACATTCTCATCATCAAATCTTTGCTGCTATAAAGGTAAAGGGATCCCTGACTGTTAGGTCCAGCCACAGATGACTCTGGGGTTGTGGCGCTCATCTTGCTTTATTGGCCGAGGGAGCCGGCATACAGCTTCCAGGTCATGTGGCCAGCATGACTAAGCCGCTTCTGGTGAACCAGAGCAGTGCACGGAAACGCCGTTTACCTTCCCACCGGAGTGGTACCTATTTATCTACTTGCACTGCATGCTTTCGAACTGCTAGGTTGGCCGGAGCAGGGACTGAGCAATGGGAGCTCACCCCGTCACGGGGATTCAAACCGCTGCTAGTTAACTAGAGGTAAAACGTCAATAAGAGGCTGTTCTGATGAAAGAAGAGTGGATTTCTCACAATGTGGTAAAATGCATCAATGCAGGGATGTTTCAAGCACTGGTAGAAGGAAGTGACATAGGAAGATGCTTTGTACTGTTGTCAGATCACTGGGACATCTAACTCAGTGCTGCCTACATCAGCCTTCCACAGTCTTGCCCATGTTTGTGCTGGCTGGGGCTGGTGCGCATTTGCTTCACCACTGAGCAATTACCCTTCCAAAACAAAACAAAACAAAACAAAACAAAACAAAACAAAACAAAACAAAACAAAACAAAACAAAACAAAACAAAACAAAACAAAACAAAACAAAACAAAACAAAACACCATTGTAGTGCAGAAGCACAGACACACACAGATAGGCCTAAGCAACAGGCAATGAAAGATTTCCAATGAAAAGTAAGACACACAAAGGCACAGGTGGTGCAAATAATTTCTGTAAGCATCATTCCCCCTTGCTGATGTGCTCAGGCTATTAGGATATATATTGAATTCCATGTATTTTCATCATTCGCCTCTATTAGGATGGAAAATATATCCTGTTGCATGTCTGGCTAAAAATGTGGCCACCCATGAGCAAAATTGACAAAACTGGCAGAGCATGGCAAATACTGAACATGTCAATGAAGGATTTGATTAAGCATTTTCTAAAGATTTGAAATGTGAGGGGAGGACGTCTGTGTATACAGTGCAATGAAAGCTGGGCTGATGTTCCAGGGCTTGGCTTGTGGTATGTCATTCTCTGGCTGTGAAAGTTAATGATCATTCTTGGTTATAAACAAACCAGGGGAGGGGGGCAAGCCCAGTTCTTTGGGGTTAATCAATGTCGATTAGCTTGAGGCTAGAGAAAAAGGTAAGATGAAAGGGAAATCGGGACCTGGGCACAGATTCAATAAACAGAATAAGGCAGAAGTGAATCCCACTTCCATTCCAAATTCTGTAGAAATGGATTTAGACACTAGGAGAGGATATATTGTTTAGTTATTATCCTCCCTTGCTTATGTTAGTGAGATCTGCAGGGTACCATCCTTTGCAGCTTAAACTTGGAAGTTAATACAATGTTTATTTAACCTTCTAGAAACAATAACCCAGGACGTTTTAAGCCAGACTGGATTCTCCTGGTATTACCCCTTTTCTCTCCCATAAAAACAACAATCACATAGACATTGTTTTGTGAAGAAATAAAAGTAGTATTTACTTACATAATCTAGATCTCAAAGCAGCAACTACAGTAACAAGATGAAGGTGGGTTTATAAGAACTATCTAAGTTACGAAAGGAGAAAATGTACATTCAAGAACGGTGCCTGAGCTGCAGAGCTCTGACATGCACTTGTGGTCAGTTTGAAAGCATGACGAAGAAAGAGGAGGCTGCCCAGGAAGGAAGGAAGGACGGATGTAGTGTTACAGCTTCCTGCCAAGTCAAACAAGGGAAGTGATCTCACAGAGTTCCATCTAGCAAATTTTACAGGAAAGCTCTGTGAACCTTAGCCCCTTCATGTGCCCATCTGACACGGGCCCAACATGAATGGTTGCTTTGACTGACTGAAATAATGCCCCACCAATTCTCCCTGCAGGGTTGGATGATTTTTCCATTTTGTCTTTCTTGGAATCTCAAGGCAGTGTAAAAGGAGAGCTGCCATGAGGATGGGGGCCCTCTTTGCTGACACAGGACCTGGAACCCTGGATCGCTTTCTGCTTAAGGGTGGCCTGTCTAAAGTGTCTCATGGTTAATTTAACCCCCCCTTTTTTTGCTGCTGGCTTCTTGTGGGCAAGATATTTCATTGCAAAAACTCTTCATTATGAATTATTGAATGGATTTCTTAATGTGTGTCTCATATGGTTAAAAAGGTAAAGGGACCCCTGACCGTTAGGTTCAGTCGCAAACGACTCTGGGGTTGTGGCACTCATCTCACTTTATTGGCCAAGGGAGCTGGCGTACAGCTTCTGGATCATGTGGCCAGCATGACTAAGCCACTTCTGGCGAACCAGAGCCGTTTACCTTCCCGCCGGAGCGGTACCTATTTATCTACTTGCACTTTGACGTGCTTTTGAACTGCTAGGTTGGCAGGAGCAGGGACCGAGCAACGGGAGCTCACCCCATCGTGGGGATTCAAACCACTGACCTTCTGATCGGCAAGACCACAGCGCCACCCGCGTCCCTCTCATATGGTTAGCTGACCTCTGTTTGTGTGTGCTTTACGCTCATTTAAAATTTCCAAACTTTTCATGCTGGTGACACACTTTTTAGACATGCATCATTTTGCAACACAGCAATTCAGTTTTACTAGCAAACTGGAGGTTAAACTAACCCCTTTCTAGCCCCAGGAGGAGTGCAGGAAGCATTCACGTGACACATCTATACATTGCAGCTGACACACTAACATGCCGTGTCACACAGTTTGGAAAGCTCTGTTTTAAATGAACTGTTACAGTTGAACTGATAATGTAGTATTGTAATGTATTGTTATGGGTTTGTTTGTTTGTTTGTTTGTTTGTTTGTTTGTTTGTTTGTTTGTTTGTTTAAATTGTCTGTCCTGCAAACTGCTTTCTGAACAGTGTATGTCTGAAAAAATATTCTATGGCTCTGCAGAATTTTGGCAAACAATTGATATTCAGCCTTGGCAATCGGCATATGCCAGTTTTTGCTATTGTACCTGACAGCTGGCATGCCACAACAATCAGTACTGAACAGTGTTTGACATGCAGCAGTCAACATTTGATAGCATTTGACAGTTGAGACAATAGTTGCATGAACTAGAGAGATGGATAAATAAGTGTGGCATCCGAGGAGCCCTTTATATATTCTTCTTTCCTTCCTCCTCTTAGAACCTGGTATCCCAGAAGATCATCTGGTTTAAATGACTGTCCAGTTGGATCCAGCTTTGCTTTTAGGACTAGATATACCTTTTATATTTATATAAAAATGTGCTTATTGAATTTTCCAAAAATATATATCTAATATAGATATATAAAAACTAAGGATGTTTATTTTTCCATAAGCCACCTTTTGGGGGAAACCCTACCCCACCCTGGGCAACTTCCAATGATTAATATAAAATATTAACAGCAATAAGCTCAAAAAACAATGAAACTCTAATGCAAAAAACAGATAAGAAGCTGCAATAACACAAACCACACATATCAAGTCCAGTAAAAGCACTAAGACCAAAACAAACCAATAATAATGAATACAGATTAGAGCAGAGGTGGGCTAGAGCAGGTTAAGAGCAGAGGGCAGCTTTTCCTTTCCTTTCTCCCTCACCTCTCTGTCTTTTCCACACCCTCCAACATTTCTCCAATGAAAATATAGACGTCTCCTCCAACATTTCTCCAATGAAAAATAGTAACGTCCTAATGAAAAGCAGGATATTCTGGGATGAAACCAGAAACTTCTGTAAATCCAGGACTGTCCCTGGAAAATAGGAAAACATGGAGGGTCTGCCCTTCTGCCCTGCCCTTTTGCTGGGAGAGACACATATTGTTCTTTCAAGAGATCTGAATTGAGTGGGGAGAGTGCTTTTGTACTTGGGTCCTCCTTGGGGCCTTCCCTTATGCATCTAGTTGGTTGCTATGAGAACAGGGCGTTGGACTAGATGGAACTTTAGTCTGATCTAAAAGAACTCCTCTGATGTTCTAGAGCAGTGTTTCCCAACCTTGGGCCTCCAGCTGTTTTTGGACTACAACTTCCATCATCCCTAGCTAGCAAGACCAGTGGTCAGGGGTGATGGGAATTGTAGTTCAAAAACAGCTGGAGGCCCAAGGTTGGGAAACACTGTTCTAGAGCAGTGTTTCCCAACCTTGTGCCTCCAGATGTTTTTGGCCTACAACTCCCATCATCCCTGACTAGCAAGACCAGTGGCAAGGGATGATGGGAATTGTAGGCCAAAAACAGCTGGAGGCACAAGGTTGGGAAACACTGTTCTAGAGGACCTCAGCAATTAGGCCAAGGACCACTTGCAACCCTAGAGGTTTCCCACACCTGGTGCTAGAGGAACTTAATACAAGTATCAATTATCATTTATACATAGAGATGTGAAGAGAGATGACAAGCAGATTGTAGTTATTCGGTAAAAGTAGCATCTGCCATCATCTGCTAGGTTAAAGAGAAGTAGATCCCTAATCCATTATGGGGAGGGACAGTTGCTTCACTTGAGAGATCTAGGACAGGTAGCAAGTTATTACAATTCTTCAATATTTCAGTCTCTAATCACCTATCAGTCCTACAGAAACTCTTCATTTAACTTGGCTGAAAGAATAAATGGAGACAAGTAAAGGATGAATTAGAATACCCCTTGATCAGAATGAACCAGTTTACTTAACCAAGAAAGTAAGTTTGCTAATTAATGCAAAGAATATAGAACTGCAATCAAGGACATAAAATGAGCAAAATACTTCCAGCTTTGTATTATTGCCCCCAGCCAATGCAATAGCTTAGACTCTTCCTGGGCCCAGTTCCAAGGGCTGGTATTAACCTTTAAAGCCTGAAATGGCTTGTGGCCAGATTGCCTGAAGGATCACCTCCTCCCACATATACCTGCCCAGTTATTAAGATCTGCTACAGAGACTCTTCACAAACATGTTTCGGACTGCAACTTCCATTGGCTCAGTCAGCATTTCCATCCTCAAAACCATGTCTGTGGAATAGATAAGACAAGCTCTGCCCTATATGCTAGAACAGGAGACTGTTCCTAAAGCAGGTCATGCCCTTGTCAAGAGATGTGCAGACAAATATCCTATAAACATAGAAAGCCATGTTAAGGGTTTTCAGTTAGCAGTTAGCAGAAGCTATATTTTCTGGATTCCAAGAAGCTGGTAGACAGACAAATAGAGGCTGATTTCTGACTCAAAACCTGTTTTGTTTTATTGGAAGCCTCAGATGATGATGCATGTATAGACTGCCCATTAACCATGTCCTCTGGGCAAGTCGTGACTTTTTTAAAGCAGTAAAATAGAAAGCCGTAAACTATACAACTATGCCTATACAACTATAAAGGTGGTCTCTTAGATATATAGTCAACAGCACCCTTAATTAAAAACTACTAATATTGGCAATGCATAATCACATATTCCCCTGCCCAATCTGTTACCTTGATTTTGAAAAGGAATGGGGAACCTGTTGCCTTCCAGATGTTGTTGGACAGCAACTCCCATCATCCAAGAGCATTGGCCATGGGGCTGAAGGTAGCTGAAATCCAACAACATCTGGAGGGACACCAGTTCCACAGTCCTGATTTGAGATTCTTCTCTTTCCAGAAGATCACTCCCCTTCTGACTGAAATGACACCCAAGTAGAGTGTTTCCTCACACCTGTACTTCTCCTGTCCCCAACTCAGCTTTCCAGTTTTCTCTTGTCTGAATATTCTTCAAAGACACCTGTCACTGTCTTTCAATCTAAGCTCAGAGGCTTCCTTCTCCTCAGAGTAGATTTTATACACACAGCTCAGGAGGTATAGAACCAGCTGAACACCAGAACCAACACTCAACTTCCCCAGCTCTCTAACTCTCTCTGCTGCTCCCCCCCCCAAGTGCTGTCTCCATCCCCTCTGGCTAGCTGTACCCACAGCCGATCAGGACGAGGTTTGCAGCTCAGCATTTTTAAGCTAGTCCACTCTGGTGGAATTCCACGGCACTGCATCACCAGACTCTGGTCTAGCCTAGCTTTCTGTCACAGCATAGCTTTGGATTCAGTGCAGAGCGCAAATCAGGTCTCTTTTATGCAACAGAAGCACCTCCAGTTAATAGTTTCTGTGGCAACCAGTCACTTGTATGCTTTAGTCAAGCAAATAACTTGTCAAACTTGGCTATAAGCCATGAACTTAACAAGGAGACTGGCTTCACCACTTCAGCTGCCTCTCCTTCTACAGAATCTCATCTTACAGATATAAAATAACAGGTAACCTCCAGACCAACCTCCAGGCCACAATTTTGTAACAATGCAGTCTTGAAAAATGTAACCAAAACGTGGTTCGTTCACGGGATGCTTTTGATTACATGAGATGGCTGCTTAAAAAGAAGATGGAGTTGTGTAAACTAGTTCCGTAGCATGGCTGCATGGCTGCGCACATGCCCTCTTCAGCCTCAAACTGAGTTCTAGAAACTTCAGACTGTGTTGGATGTGCCATTGCATGCTCTATCTACTTTTTGGCATGTCATAAAACAATGTTAAATTTTGTTAGTAGTATGGTTACCAACTTCAGGGCTGACAGTCACCACATTTCTGATATTCACACAAATATGCATATGCAAACAGTCTGCAAACAATTCCCATCAGATTGGTGAAGGCTGAATTAGATGAACTCATAGAGGATTATCTATCCATGGTTACTAACCATGAAGGTTGCACACAGTCTCCAACTTCAGAGACAGAATGCCTCTGAGTACCAGCTGCTGGGCAGCAACCATTAGAGAAGACTCTGCCTTCATACCCCACTTTTGGTCTTTGATCTGATCCAGAAGAGCTCTTATGTACAACTACTCTGATGCATACATTATTATTGTGGTGAGATCATTTCAATTATAATCATAACACCACTGTAGGAGCCTCCCTCTCAAATAAGATAGCTTACCAGGAGGTGGAGGGTTGTGTGGCAGTGAAGTCCGGTGCTCTGAAGAGGAACACTGAGTGAGATGCCTGTAGCTGTTGCCTTGCTAATTTTCCCAGAATGCTTCTGGGCCCTACACTTGGTTCCAGAGACATGCTGTGAAAATTCAGATAGTGGCAGTTGCAGCCTCCACATCTGGCACCTCTTTTCTGCTGTGCCAGGCTGTTGGGGGGGGGGCAGGAATAAAAAGGAGGCCAGCAGCAATGGTGAACTGTCTAGTCTCTGTGGGTCATGGCATTTGCCTGTATATACTGAGTCCAGACACTAGGCTTGATATCAACAGAAAGGCCCTTGAAACCCACGTAAAGAAACAGTTCTAAAAGCTTTCTTTCCTCCCGTTTTTAGTGCAGCCATGCACACTGCATATTCCTTTAAATGTGTCTCTTTTGGTGGTCTTCTATCCAGGTAAAACCAATCCTAATCTTAGCGTATCGCTCCTATGAAATCTGAGTGGCTCATTGCCCAGTGTGATATGCCTGCAGGCTAAGATTTATAATTGGGTAGAGGGGGAATTATATTAATACCAGCTGATTGTGCTGGTAGTCTATGCATGCCAGTTCTGTACTTGCTGTGCTTGTTCCATCACTGCTGGGTAGCGCTTAGCAAATGACAGCTACTTTTAAAATATGAGAAGAGGTGCTTTACAAAAAGGAATAAAACATGGCTAGCTTTTAAAGATTATTAGCATGAACTGGATTTTTAAAGTCCATATCTTAGGTGAACTTAGGGACTGTAAAGGACTCTAGGGATGCCAGAGAAACTTTCAGCATAAAGCCCTCTTCTATTTGACTGTGAATAGAATTGATTTCTTCTATTTGGATGCATTCGTTAGCCACCAAAGCAACGATTCCCCAAGGAGCTGAAATGTATATTGACAGATTGGTTGAATTCAGACATCATAATAAATGATGGTTTGTGATGACTGGAATGTGCCTATGCTAGCATCAGGCTTGCTAGCTGCTTCTTGCCCTCTCCTCCTCAGGTTCAGCATGAGGAGACTAAAACCTTTTGCTTCCTCTTTTGATTAATCATGGTATTAAATTGGTAATACTCTTGCAAGTTACCTATCCTCTACCAATCCTCTGCCAATAGACAGGACAGAGTGTATAAGCATGCTAATGACACATCACATCCTGAGGACACAGCAAAGGAAAGTGGCTTCTGAAATAAGCAATTCGCTTCACGCCATGATTTTAAGTGCATTTACCTACTTGGCAGTGAGTCCTACTGATTTTAATGAAAATTACTTTCAAGTAAACGTCTTGGGATTGGAATCTAACATTATTTCTACAGAAAAATGATTAATGAAAAGGTGAGTTTATAATTTAGGAAGGTTCCCCGTTCTTCTCAGGCTACAGCATGGAATTTATCTACACACACACACACCCCCGGCAAATCCACTCAGTTTAGAATGTTTAGTATACGGTCAGTTTGTCGCAACTGAGCAATTAATTTGCTGCTTCATCACAGTAATAAACTGACCTATAGATGTTGCTCTTCCTTAGTTTGGATGGAAGTAGGACCCAGGATGCCAGCTCCTGGAGAGCTGACTTTCTAGAGAGGTTGTTCATTACACTGTGAAGGCTCCCAGGTCTCAAGAATAAAGTTTGTGATGTCATCAATTCAGTTTGCAGGAGTTTCCACATGAAGAAAAGAAGACAAAATACCCTTCATGTATTGCATGCAACAGCTTGCAGAGTATAATTATCTCTAGCCAAGGAACAGTTAATATGCCGGAAGAATAGAGCCAACACAATAAGGCTGCAACCCTATACACACTAAAAGGGAATGATTAAAACACAATTCTCCATGTTAAACAGGTTTCACTTCTCAAAGAAACTGCAGATTTTTATGTGTGTGTTTACCTCCTTTCAATGTACATTTTCCCTCACATCCATTCCTATTTTACAGTGTACCAGGGTGTGATAGAAATCTCATTAGAGAAACGAGACCTAGATTTATGGATTTCACTTGTGATTCAGTTAGCATATTTACATCAATGTCATCATTGAGTGGAAATGATGAATGATGCTGAAGCCTCAGGCAGGAACAGAAGCAACAGAAATCAGTTTATCTGCTGGTTCCTTTTTGACTACAAAATTGAGCAAAGTTATTATTTAAACTGGAACAATAGACAAGCAGGGTTCTCAACACGGTTAGTAATTCAGGCAATTGGATATGATTGCATGTATCAGCCAATATATAAGAGTACAATCAAGAGAAAGTTCTATTCCCATTGTCATCAACAGAGAATCCAGGGTATAGCTAACACCCCTTCCTTTGAGCTGAGTCATTCAATCTGCTTTGAAGATTTAAAGTAGATCTGTGCAGAAACAGCCTCTTGAAATTATCCAGCTTATTTGTGGGCAGACAAAATGGGGGAGCAGCAAACCATTTCACCAAGTTTATCCATGGAATTAGCCCTGGGTTTCGGCAGAGTATTTTTTACCAATAATATTATTGGTAAAATAATATTTTTACCAATAATATTACCAACAATATTATTGGTAAGTCATTGAGCCCAAACCCTGCTTTGGTCCTTCTGTCACTAGACGCTGATCTAGACCCTCCTCTTACATAGAAAGACATAACTGCCGTGCTGTTTACTGCTGTTTGCTTAGAGATCGTTTCTCACTGCAAAGACCCCAAAGGTCCATCCCGAACAGGATGGCAAAGGGAAGCTTGAGATCTGGCTCTTTCTAACACAACAGAGAAGGGTTATTGGGGGCCATGCTAAACACAATCATTTTGACAATGCATGGTTCCCATAACTTAGCTAGGTAAATAGAAGTGATGTCATTGTCAGACCTCCAGCTACTTACTGATAGAGAGGCTATGCCAAGGATAGTTAAAGCACTGTGATACATTCAGTGATACATTCAGTTATTTGACAGTGTCCCGGATCAGTATGCCTTTTTATATGTGACTGAGGTATGCATGTAACACTCTACATTTCCCCCCAAAGTTGAACAAAGTAGTTTTATTATAAAACCAACAAAACTTTCTAAAGAAAAGAAAAGAAAAAGAATCAGTGACAGTACCAGCTTTTTTCACAGTAACCACTGGTACAGAATGGGCTGCTGGCCTGATCCAGCAGGCTCTTATTTTCTCATGTGCCTGGAGAGGCCTTCTCTGGAACCCACAGTATCCCGTCCCCTCACTGAAATTAGCCCTGAAAGAAAGCATTCCTCTGTAGCCAGTAGAATAGGTCATGGACCATACTTTGTTGTGCAGTGTGTGTGGCACCCACAACAAATTATCCTGACTGAAAATGAGCCTGCACCTCTTTATCATTCCACATCCAAAGTTATGCCTCTTCTCTCCACCCCAATGACTCAGTTCATCAGGGTATGTGCAGAATCAGCCTGAAGAAATGGCCGCTGCAAGCAAATTGAAGCATGTGAATTCTCCCTCTCTCTGGGATTCCCCAATTCTCTTGGTTCTTTGTGAGCCTGGCAGAGAGTCAAGGCCAACATCTGAAACCACAAAAACCCAGGGTGGCTTCCATTCATCTGCTTGTAAGGTGCTTCGAAACATAATCTCTTCTATTTTTAGGTTTCCTGTTAAATAAAGGTTAGCTGGGTAATTAAGTATTTTCTTTTCTTTCAAAAAGCAATCTCCTACTTCAGAATGTCTTGATTCTTAAATAAATGCATTTCACTGGAACCTTGGAACTGAATCTTGATAGGTTTTACCCAACCCTCACCCAGGTCAGTGCACACATCAGCCTGGTTTCATGGAGCGTAAAGGAAGCCCTGTAAAGAAGCCAAGTGTAGACCATTTTCCTGAATTCCCTGCATGTTCCAGAAAGGGCTAAAAATGGCAGCTTTACCTCAGAGTAAGAGACAAAGAGTATCTTGCAGCCAGCCCTACACTGGGGTGGAGGGTGAGCGAACCCTTTTACCACAGTGGACAATGGGTGGAAAGAAGGAGGGTTTCCACGAGGGGGAAGAGAGTCAAATTATTCTCTGCCGCTGAGCCAGTGAAGAAGTATGAGGACGTAAGGGTCCTCCTGTGCCCCTATGTTACAGTAGCTTGATTGGCCTCTGCTAAAAGTCAGACGTTTAGTGGTCCCATGCTGTGGAACACTCTTCCAGCAAAAATTGGGCAGGCACCCTCAGTTTTGATTTTCAGTTGTCTCTTGAAGCCAGTTTTATGTCGACAAGCCTATTCAATTTTTTGCTCAGACAGTCATTGTAAATCATTTTGCACTATTTTATTGCATATGCTATTGCACAGTGCCATGTTATATTGTATGAATCGGTGCCATAAAAATAATTTCATCAATAAAATCTTGTGTGACAAGCAATATTAGGCCCCCAAAGGTCTGCATTTATATTTCTGAGATGGGAAATAATAGTTGCAGTGACATTAATGTGATGAACTCAACTGCCCATAAAAGAGGATTCAAGCAGCCAGCACAGATACTTCAGAACATTACTGCTTTTAATTTAAACTTTTATTTCAGTGACTGCTTCAGCATTCATAGCCCTTCAGTTTTTAATGTCTTCAATAAATATTACACACCCCTTAAGCTACAAACTATAACAGTGAGTTTTGTTAATAAAAAAAAAACCTCTTTAAGTACATTACTTTAATAATTGTGGGTGTTGCCCCATGACTATTCATAAATTGGTCCTGGAAAAATTAATGGAAAAGCATTCATAGGCAGTAGGTGGGCTAAATGTCTTACTCCAGTATATAGGCATAAAACAATAGAACAGTTTCCAGGCAAGGCAGCTGATCAGACGCTTCATAATATTGTTCTGTGAGCTGCCCTGTAAAACCCCTGCCTTGGTATGTAGAGCATCATAAAGGAAGGGTGGAGGAAAAGGGGAGAGACATTTATCGAGGGACATATATCTTTTATCCTTCTTACAGGTACTTGGTGGCCAGACAACTGAGTTATTTGCCTGTCTCAAAATGTATTATTATTATTATTATTATTATTATTATTACTACTACTACTACTACTACTACTACTACTACTACCTGGTATTGTTGTGTTTTAGTTTCATTGTTTGAGATACAGATTGTATATACACTAGCATATAACAAATGCTATTTATTTGAAAACTGTTTAGAGACTGTTCTGGTATTAAGCAGTAAATCAATATATGAAGTGAAACGAAATGAAGCATGTGTTCATACTGAAACCACAAACCAATTCAGTTATCAGTATTTGATAAAATGTTCAAACTAGTCTGCAAAGCAGGGAAATATGAAAGCTTTAGCCATTGTTAGCTGAGTTGAAATGTTTTGCCATATTAGTTAGATCAATTGGCTTAAAAATATATGGTTCCCTGATTAATCAGCCAGGGGCTTTATTTTTTTTGGGGGGGGGGGTCTTATTTGTTACGGGCATACTCAGTGCTATTTTTCTAGAAAACGAGGTGCTGGAACTCACCATGAACACCTCCCTCGTTCTCTTAGAATGGCAGTGGTGCCCACCGGACAAGTGCCGGAAGTGAGTTCTGGGGAGTTCTGGATGAAAAAAGCCCTGGAAATAGTTCTAAAAAGATTCTTTCTTTCCTCACAGGGGAGGGAATGACTTTTGTAAAACAATATCTGATCCAACACATGTGCTTCATCTAAAAAAGAAAAGGGAGGAGGTTTCTATCCAGTGTTAGTCATGCTCAGAGTAGACCTACTGGAGCTTTGGAAATGACTAAATTAGGTCCATTAATATCAGTGGATCTACCCTGTGTATAACTTCCTTAGATACAGTCCCCACACCCCAATTATTCCTTTTGCTTCAAAGCAATTTTTACTCATGTGCATATTTATTTAAATCTAATTGAGTGGTTAATCAACTAAAACACAAATTATTGATCAATTAAGCTTCATTTAAATGGGTGGCAACGGTAGTTATTAAAATATAGGTGACCTTGTTCAAAGCAGATATAAGAGGAATTTCAAAATAAACAAAATACGCAGGGTGCATCGTGGTTATAGAAGTCATCCATTGCATCAAACATATATAGGCCCAGTTCTCACATGATGTTAAACCAAAACAAACTTTGTGTGAGCATGCAGGTTCTCAGAGGAGCTTATGGCCACTATGCAGGTTCTCAGCATGGTCCTCCTGGTCTCATGCTGGTTGGGGCTAAGCCACAGAGGACCATGGGAGAATGCAGAGGTCTTGATCTCTGGGAAGCCATGTGTTCACTTGGGAACCTTTTTCAACTTGAGGGGTACATTGCCTTCTTGGGGCACATGCCAGTGAGTGCATGGAGCAACTATTATTTTTGCATATGGCAGGTTAGTTTCTCCACACACTCATGCACCCCTTTCTATCCCCCACTCAGGTAAGTAAGAGTCATTATCAGAGTTCAATTATACATTCTAGCCAGGCAAAACCACTCAAGGAGAGCGCATACCAATCCTGGAACATGAGGAGAGTCCCTAAAAAGTCTGCTCCCATTCTCAAAAAAACTGAAGTCTAGGCTCTCCCTAAGCATACAGTTGATGAGTTGTAAATTCCAAGAGAACCAGTTAATCTCAGATGGAGGTAGCTGAAGATAGAAAGTTATTTCTGAGTAAGCAATCTGAGATGAGGTTGGGTTAGGCTAGATAAAGGGCAGGCAGGGAGATAGACTAATGAGCAGAGGAGGCTTCTAAAGCAGTACATTACAAGGTGCTGTGTCACTGGTTCCTGGCCCAGAGCTCCTGCTACCAGCTATCTTCTGCATCCCAGACACCTGCTTGGATTTCACTCAAAAGCAGCAGGCACCTGGCTTCATTCATTCATTCATTCAGGCAGGCAGTCAATTAATATAGTGCCTTTTAGCAAGGGGTGGGGGGAGTCCCTCCCAAGGTAACTTACAGAAATGGAAAAACAAGCCCAATAATGTAGATACAACTGAAGCAATCCTAAAACTCGAGGAGGAAACGTAAGCATCCAACAGCCAGCATGTACAGCACACATCAATAAAACAATGAACAAAGTAGAAAAGCTGTTAAGGATGTTCCCAAAGCCATATGTATATCTAAGGTGGGAGGGCATCCAGAAATGTGGGGTTGCCACTGAGAAGGTGGCAATCTGATAGACCTTGATGTTGGGCTAGAAAGCAGGACCTTCAAGGCTGGTTTTGGGGACTGGGGAGGGTCATAATAGATGCAGGCAATCCTTCAGATAACCTGATCCAAACCAATTCAAGGTTTCTGGAAGTATTGGTGTAATATGATCAGTAAGCTTGAACTGGCCCCCTCCCACAAGCATTCTGGCAGCTACATTCTGTACCAGTTTAAGTTTCTGAATAGTTTTTAAAGGCAGCCATATGTAGGCCTGCAGTCTTGGTGACATATGCCTATAGTTCCCTCTTTGAGCCATCTGATTTGCTAGCACAGGGAGTAGAGAATCTGGCAGCCAAGACTGCTCCATTTCAGACCCATGTCTGAAATGTCTGACGTCACCTAAGTTTGTGTCCCGAACCTGTGCCAGTAACAATGGTAAAAATATGGAAAAGCAACTGTAGACCATTAGAGCCACTTGAGATATTTACAGCAAGTTTCCACCAGAAAAGTAATAGAGAGACAAGGAGAAACAGGAGAAACAAATAGTGAAGCAAATCCTTTCTTGTTCCCTTAGAAATAGATGCTACAATAGTATACAATACAATAGACACTACAGAAACTATTCTACAAGAAAACTAATTCAATCAATAGGGCCACCAAGGCTACAATCAGTAGACATTTCCTTGGAACTCATTCAACTCAATTGGATTAATTTCTGAATAAACACACAGAGGATTGGGCCACACAGTTATCTAGACCACAAACAGATTCAAGTGGACTCCCTGTTCGTTTAATGGATTATTACACTGCCATCCGCACTGCCGTCAGTAGAGAATACGCTTGAGCAAACATATTTATGCTGATCTAATCTTTGTATGCCACTTTCGTTCCTTGGGAATTCTAGCAAGAAGCAAAAATTAAGTCCTTTCATCAGCATTTCTACCTTGCCTTAATGCTTGTGCCAAAGAAAAGCATTATTCTTTACCTTGGTGGTTTACAAGAAAGATGGAAGAATTTGAACATTTTACTGGGGGAAATGGGTCATAGGAAGGAGATGGACAAGCCAACTGACAAATGTTCGTTATTAGGAAACTTGCAACTAACAATGTAGTTTGTAGGTGGAGCCAGAGCCTGTGATACGTGCGGCCAACTAATTATAGGTTTGTTCCCATCTTTCTCCCTGCTGAGTTCTACAAAGGCAAAATTGAGACCGAGGAGGACAAAGCTTGCAGCCAGCTTAACTGGTTGTAAAAAGGTAGGCAGGTGGGGATTGGTCATGAGTAAACTCAGGTTGGTGAGGAAGTGCCCTGTCATCCTTAATAGGCATGCCCCCCCCCGCCCACCAACACTGGTAGTTGAAATCCAACAGCATCTCAAAGGCACCACATTGTCTGCCACTGCCCTAAAGAATACTCTTGCTCTGTGCAGGCATATAGTTTCATGGATCCCTATCCTTCAGGCTCATTCCTTTGCTTTTCCTTCCAAGTCCTGAGCCTCATATCAGTATCCTACCTGAGCATTATACCTAAGTGGTTAAACGATGAGCAGAGAAGGAATTGCTTTAGAAAATCAGCACTCCTTCCCTGCACTGCTAACGAAGTGGGCTCTTAGATCTGAGTCAAACGCAGGACTTCTTTACGTTAAGAATATACCCATTTTCTTCCCACATTATTTTTGTTCGGCTGTGATCACGAAGGTCTGACCAAAATGTTATTAAAACCAAGTATTCTTTCTTAAGTAAACCATGAATTTAAGACATCAAGCCCATCAAAAGGGCCTGAGTTATTTGACACCTCCCACATTGTAATAGAATTCTAAGTCTGGCATGTAAAATAAATGCAGAATTCCAATGCATAGTGGTTTGGTTTTTCTCAGAAGCATGTAAAACAGTGCAAAATCTACTGGGTTTATTTCTGAATATGAGTGCAATTGGATTACAGCTTATGTATTTATTTTATTTAGCCCATTACAAAATCCTATCTAATCTTTATCCCTTACTTTCTTCAAAAGTGTTTAGGTCAATGCATATTATTTTCCCCCTTTTATTCTGACAACAGCCCTGTAGTGTAGGTTAGGCTGAGAGAGAGTGACTGGCCCAAGATTCCCCCACCCCACCCCCATATGCTTTTTAACTGAGCAGAAATTTGAATCTATTTCTCATTGATCTAGGCCCTGATTCACAGTAAGCACTGTACCACGTTGACTCCCATAATCATGGAATAACTTCAGCTCCTTTAACTGCAGTAGACAGAGGTTCAGCATAATGCAAATGCTTGTTTGGATCCAGAAAGTCCCTGAGTAGAGTTCTACTCGTGGAAATCTCCTGCTGGGGGGCTGGGAGACAGATTTTCCCCAATGTCCCCTTTACCCTGCAGCCTCTGCGCCCTTGCAAATCTGCTCTTGAAGGTTTGAGGATCCTCTAGAACAGCATCTGAGTTGGCTGGGGCAGGAGGCTTCAGGGGGAATCGCTGAATTGTTTCCCCTTTCACAAGCAACAGCCTCTCTGCTGGACAAAAACCCTTGCAGAGCCAGGTTATGTCTTCATATATCTGACTAAAATGGCCAGTGCTTGAATTACTGGGGGGGGGGGGGCACAGGAGGCCTTGCCCCAAGAGCTACTGTTTTTACAAATCTATGGGGCACCGTCATTTGGCCAAAATTGGGGAAATGTGGAGAGGCAGGCTTTGTAGATTTCAGTAAGTCCCCTGTCACACAGAGACATCCTGTTGCTTTGCATATGTTTAGGACTGAAAGTAATCTGCACACAGAATGCACACCGTTCAATGCCAGTTCTACCCAAGGCTAAATTGCAATGATATATTTTGCAATCTACATGCATCCTGTTACAAATGGATGTGTTTTAGCATAGCCACTTAAGTTTCATGAGTGAGAAAATAAGAGACAAGAGGAGATTAATCTGCTAGTTCAAGATGGTATGTCAGTGAAGCAGAATCAGAAACAGATCTATAGCCATTGCATTCCCATCCTGGTAACCTCAAGCCAGTGGACTGCAGTCCACCTGTAGCAATGTTGTCTCTCTGGGTGCAGGACACATGCCAAACACACTTATTTAGTCAAGACATTCCATTTAATGACAAGGAGCTCCCATGAACTGATCTTGGTTCTTGTTTGTGATGAAAACAAATTAAAGCATTTGAGGTTCAACATTTTTTCTCCTTGTCATCACATGCATTAAGCTGTTGCCATTTAATTTGTTTTTGGCTTTTACTTTCCGTGTCTTTGCAGAATGCTTTCGTGCAGGAATGAACTTTCTACAAACAGGTGGAGACAATTCCACAGACGACTTCATCTTAAATTGTTCTATAAGGTTGTTTCACACTTTTCTCAGAAACAAACCAATATTTTCCACCACCTTAACTCAGTTCTTATGGTGTAGCCAAACTAAGTTATCTGACAAGTATACCAGTATGATACTCAAGTTTTCAAACACTTGTTTGCAACAGTCGCACTTGGATTTTTTTAAGGTGTACACTTAAATCATAGATGCACTCTTCAAAATGTGTAGAAGGATCCATTTGACCTCAAAATAACTCATAACCAGTTTTTCCCCTAGCTGTTATATGCATAATGAATGCTTGTCTCATTTGAGTGATTAAAGTCATCAACATATAGCATTTTTTCAACAGCTATATAATCTACGTCATTTCTATAGGTCGCTATATACAGGGTGTGGATGTGGTTGTTCTTTTGCAAATTTATAGCAAAATTGAAACAACCATTTAAATTTATGCTACTCAACAGCTTGTCCTGAAGGACAAAAAAAAAGTTAACAATATTCTGACCATTTTTGCAAATGATCATACAACTTTAAAAAAGTAAGCTATTTTCTTAAAGGTTATAAATTATACTAAAAATATAAAAAAATACAAAGCACTTTGACTCATAAGAAACTTCTAAATATGCCTTTGCTGGTTGAAATCTGAAGAAGTCCAAATGCTGTGTGTTTTCAATTATTTTTTAAAATGTCAGTTTTGGGGAAAAGCTTTGTGTAATTTATAGAGTGTCTTGAATGTGTGAGTACATTTTACATTTCAAAGTTAGGAGTATTGCCTTTGAAATGTGTTTTCCATAAATATGAATTCATTTTTATAAACAACAAACATTATTTTACAAAGTTGGTGAAAGATGGAGCCGTAAAGGAAGATGAAGTCAATGACACACACTGGCTAACACACCTGCAGCCCTAATTTGGAAAAGGGACTGAGTTCTAAAACTCCAACAAGACAAAAGAAACAGTAAATATCAACATTTTAATTTATTACGCTGTCATTAACTGGAGGATTAATACCTGCAGACAATACTGAGCACTTGGTTTAAGAGCCAATATGGATTATTCTTGAAAGCACTGTGTCACAAGCTTTCCACAATTAATCTTCTTTTGTCCCCAGAAGGTTTAAACTCCATGTAATTATAATTCTAATAAAAGCATTTATTTATTTCAGAATGATCCTATGCACACAGATTTCCAAGTAAGAGAGAGGCTCAGAGAGTTCAGCAGGGCTTACTCCTAGGTGAGTGCACTAAGCAGTGTGCCTAATCTCAGCATTTAGACTTTGTTAAGTCTCTCTCTGAGTTTTTCCACCAGACACCCTGACCCACTACGGATCACACCAGTGATGTGGATATGAAATTACAGTTTGGGGGAGGAGGGAAATAACAGTAACATGATATCACTAATGCTAATAACCACAAGGACTGGATTCTTTGTATCACTGAATGTTTCATCTTAAAAACGACTATAGCAACGTAGAAAGAGTGCGCTAGGGAATTGCCTTATCCAAGCGATGCTTCCCTCTTTACCAGAGGGGCAGAATGACACCACCATGAACAAGGTCACGAATGTGCAGGAGATGTGTGCGGCGTGCGATGCAATTTGAAATGTCAACTCTGGTATTTGTGCATCCCGTGCAGAATGCTGTAAGAGCATGTTAACCCAGATTATATATAAATCAAGGCAGCAGCTACCCCAATGAAAAATTAATATCCCATTTCCCTCATTCTACTGCTCTGTAATGTACACTCTAGAAAATGGCATGGACCTGCTTACTGCAAACAAAGTCAGAGATCATAAATGGAGCTGTTGTCGCCTGCCAGTAGCAGCTCTCCTGCTGACTGATTGCAAGAGGAAGTTGTTCTTAAACAGTGATGTCACTCTGTGATCTGTCAGTCTCCATGTAGCAGCAGCAACAACAACACAACAACCTATAGTTCACTCCATAGGAAGCAATTCGGCAGTCCTTTCCCCGCTTCATATCTCTTTCTGGAAATCAATTAACTGCATTTAATCAAGGGTCAATTTATGAAGCTCTCCCACCAAATTAACCGCCAATAATTTGATACCATGTGTGGGAGTGCAGAACTGTGCCTCTCCATCCCTTTCAGACCCCTCTAAGCCTTTAAATCCCAGAGGACTCACTGTAATAAAAAGCAGGTTATCCTTGAAATGTTTTCATAAAGTGATGTGTGCATATGAAGCGGTTGAGGGGACTGGAGGGAAGATGGAGAAGGATAGATGGATCCTTTGCTGTGGACTTGCTCACAGCACCAGATACCAGGGGAGTATCCACCACACAGTTCCACCTCAAATCACCCACGTGCTTGGTTCCTGTGCCTTTTAAAAGATACTTGCCTTACTTGCAAGGCAAAGGGAAACTAGTGTGCTTGGATTCAACCCCGCTTACCTCTACCCCACCCCCTTTTAGCCTGGGCCTACCATAGGCAAGAAAGATCTGGGGGTCAACAGACAACGTCAAAGGATTGCCCAGATCAACCAGACCCCTACCCTAATTCGCATCCAGTGCCCAAGCTAGTGCCCAAGCACCACATCCAGCGGCCCTCTTCTGCCTGATCTTCCGGTCCCCGGTGGCATCATTCCTCCCTCCCTGCCTGCCTCCCAAATCCCCCCACCTCCCCCCAATGACCCCCTCGATCCCACTCCCCGTGCCCTCTCCCCCTACGGTCCTGTCAATTGCCCCTGGCTTCCCGTCTCTCCCATGCTTGCACCCGCCCATGCACCCTCTCTATTGACCGCCGTCCCTTAAGGCCCCCTCCCCTAGGGGGGGTTTCTTCCCCCGCAAACACCCAACGTCCTCTCTACAACTTAACGCCCCCCCCCCGCGCTCCGTCCAAGGATCCTCCTCCCTTCTTCCCTCACCTGTCGGAAGGGGTGGGATGGAGGAGGGTGGCTGAAATGACCCTCGGCGCGCAGAGCCCCTTCCCCGCGCCCCTCCCGCGTACCGTCTGAAGCCCTGGAAGGACGAGGGCCAGGACATCCTGGATTTCTTCAGGCCGGGCCGGTGGCCGGTCTCCAGGGCGAAGGACGCGCGGTCCATGGCACGGCTGTACAGGTAGCGCTCCGTGTCCGAATAGCCCCGGTGCCTCACTCTGCCGCCGCCGCCGCTGCCCCCGACGACGCGACCCCGGGCGGCTGTGGGGAGAGGAGGGGCAGGCGACGGCGGCAGCGGCGCGGGAGGCGGCGGTGGCGGGCACTGGGGCGCCTGCGGCTGGTGCACGAGGAAGTGGTGCTGCTGGCGGAGCTGGTAGCGGCAGTGGTGCTCGTGGCGCCACAAATGCTTGGGCGCCGCCGGGCTCCCGTCGCCGGGGCCGCCGCTGCCGCTCTCCGCCGCTTCGACCAGGCTGGGGCGGCTCTCCTCAGCCTCCATGCTGGGGCCGCAGCCGCCGACGGGGCAAAAGGGGAACAGAAGCGCGGCGCACCCGCTGTCCTTGCCGCTTGCCGAGCTGCAGACGCGCTCCTTCGCCGCTCGCCGGGCGCGCTCGCTAAGCAACGGCGGCGGGGCTGCCTGCCTGCCTGCGCGCCTGCCCTCGCCTCGCCTGCTCAAGCCCGCCTTGCGCCACTACCGGGCTGCTGCTGCTGCTGCTGAAAAGTTGGACAGCTCCCTGCGCCGGCTGCTGCCAGGCGGCGGGGAAAGGCACTCCCTCGGCGTCTGCTCGCCAACTCGGCCGCTAGGAGACGACGTTGCCTGGCCTTAGGGCTGCCACTTGCCCAAAGGGCGGAGGCGGCGGCAGCCTGCGCGAACCGAGAGCCCCGGAGGAGGAAGGCAGAGCAGCGCCCGTCTGCAGCCAGGGAAGCAGCCGCCGCCGCCGCCGTAGCAGCCGGCATAGACCGGAGTGGGCGCCTGGGGCTGAGCAGCGTGGACGCGCGGCGGCCGAGACTGCTGCGCTGACCTAAGCGGAGTTTTCCTCCAGCTCCATCGCCTCCAATCGCGTCTCCTCCGCCTCTCCGAACTCCCGGGAGATGGGCTTCTCGCTGCCTTTCTGCGCTCGCCTCCCCGAGGCTGCCATTCGGTCACTTCTCGTTTTCAGACAGACCCACCCCGCTCTCTCGCTCTCTCTCCACCCCCCCCCCCTTAAGAAGTCACTTTGGGTGGCAAAGTTGCACAAAGTCGACGTCGCTGCGAAAGGGAGTCTGGGTTTAAGGAGGGGTGTATGGAGAAACAGGGAGCCGAAAGCTGTCCCATTTCCTCTTCTGCCCATCCATATATTTGGGGAACTATTTCTCTCTCTCTCTCTCTTTGCAACCGAAGCTGGGAGGGAGGCAGAGGTCCTCCATGCACCAGCGTTCTCCAAAGTGCTCCACTTAAGGCTTGAAATATTAAGCTGCTCCTCTCCCCCAGCCCTCCCTCTCCCCGCCTTTCTCTAAGTACTCCTGGCTGCGAATTAACACCTCGGAGCTTTAATTATAACGAGTTCTGCGTCTTCCGTTACGAATAAAGGATAGGTCAAGCTCTTCCATTATTATGAACCACCAGTTTCAGGAGTTTGTGAATGCCGGTGAAAATGCCTTTGAGCATCTGATTCTCTGTGCGTGACAAAAATAATAATAAAAAAATGATTCCACTGTTTAAAAACAGACCCCGCTAATCAAAGTTGATTTTATTTTAAGCAGTAAAATGCTACTATTCTAAAATAAACTCATAGTACTAGGCGAGAGAGGTCTCCTTTAGGGAGCAGCAGCTGTGAATCCTCTTCTCTGTGTTTCAGATTACCTGCGATGAGAGCATCTAGATCCCAGGTTATTATGAGGGATAGGATCGACACAAAAGCGTCTGAAATGCCCTGTTTTTCTTGTCTGTCTCTAAAAACAAACAAACCTAAAAAAGCCAAAAACCCTCTCATAAACTTGAATCTATCCAAATAATAGATTTGACCCTAAATGTGAATTTCTGTCTCCGGCTCAGGAAGGCATTCGGACACATGATTAAATCAGTTCATGCAATGATTACATCCACACAAACCAAGGCAAATAGATATTGCACAGAAGAAGAGTGTTACTGAACCTGGCCAAAGACTCATCTAGACCAGCCTAAGGCAGTCTTCACCAACACGCTGCCCCTGATGTTTTGGACCACCACTTCCATTAGCCCCAGGCATGTAGAAAGTACTACCATATTTGGAAGTGGTTCTATTTTACTTTCAAATGGATGGGCACTTCACTATTAGAGGGTTACTGAGGTGAGCCTGCCATCGTTCTTTTTCACAAATGTGCTCCAGTCAAGTGACCCATGCTTTGCACACAGCTGGAATGCTACCCTAATGTTTTGGTTCTGTGCCCAGAAAATGCTAAAATCTTCATCCCCTGCATCTGGGGCTTCATGCATGTTTTTCAAGAGACATAACAAGATATGAAGTCTTAGAGCTTTGCAAATCAATTAAAAATTAGGAAGTCACTGGTCCAGATGGCACCCACCCAAGCTTTGTTAAATAACTCAAATATAAAATTCCTGATCTTCCCAATGAAAATATGCAACTTGTCCCTAAACTTGGCCTTTTCCCTAGACAACTGGAAATTAGCCAATACAATGCCAGTTGTTGGTTTTTTTAACTGCATGCAGAAGGATCAAGAAAAATATAGGGCAACCGCTTAGCATCTGAATAAAGTGGTGAACAGCATTATTACAGATAGAATTATTAAGCATATAGAAGAACAAGTTTTCTGAGGAAGACACAGCATGGCTTCTGGAAAAGGAAGTCCTGCCTCACCAGCCTTTTGGAGTTCCTTTAAAGTGTCATCAAGTATGTGGATGGGGTAATTTGGTAAACAAGAGATGGGAAGTCTTTTTGGCCTGGTACACCAGGTTCCTTTGTTGTTGTTGTTGTTGTTGTTGTTGTTGTTGTTGTTGTTGTTAAATTAATTAAATGTATATACTGCCCTTCATCAAAAGATCTCAGGGTGGTTCAGAGAATAAAATACAAGATAAAACACAAGTAAATACTTGGATCACAGCCAATCCAGCAGGGTGGAAATGACTGCCCAACACGAGATGAGCAGTGACTTCAACTCTACTCATCTACAGGGATTGTCTACACCAGCGTTCCCCAAACTTTGGTCTCCTGATCACTAGTCCTGCTAGTTAGGGATAGTGGGAGTTGTAGTCCAAAAACAGCTGGAGACCCAAGTTTGGGAAACCTTGGTATACATGATCAAGTTTTGCATGGGAAGCTCAGTTGTGCAGCCAATCTATATGCATCCCTAACTGCCCCTCATCTGATATCAGGTGTAGAGTAGCCATGGTTGGGGAAAATGGCCTTGTGGGCCAAATTAGGACATGTGATGGGCCAACTTTGAACCACAGGGTGGAGCTTCCCAACCGCCATCAGCAAGGGTTCCTGAGAAACTTAACACATGGAATCAGAAGGCACAAGTAATTGATTAAACAAGAGGAAGCAGAGAATAGGAATCAATGAAAAATTCTTGAAATAGAAGGAAGTAAGCCATGGGGTCCCACTGAGACTTTACAAAGTATTCAGTGCTGTTTAACTTGTTCATAAGTGATCCAGAGTTAGTGATGACCATTGTGGTAACCAAAATTATAGATAATACCCAGTTATTCTAGAAATGGAAAACTCAGGCAGACTGTGAAGAGTGCCAAAGGGATCACTCCAAGTGGTGGATGAGCAACAAGAAGTGGAACATGGCTCAGTGTAAATAAATGCAAAGTAATCACACAACGGCAGAGAATTCAAAGTTCACATATACATTGATGAAATCTGAGCTTGTGGATTAACCCAGGAAAGAGATGTTGAGGCTGATGGTTCAATGAAAACACCAGCCTAGTATATGGCAACTGAGAAAGAGACAAAAGCCACACTAGGGAAAAGTACTGAAAATTCAGCCTCCAGTATTGCAATGCCTTTCTACTAACCTATTGTGCAGCCACATTTTGAATACTGTGCACAGTATCCCCCCTCCATCTCAAAAAGAGTATTGTAGGAATGGAAAAGGTGCAGGAAAGGCTAACTAAAATTAACAGAGGCTATGAAAAAAGGTGGGCAGGCGGAATGGGAGGAGCAGTTATCAGGTGGGAACACCCATGGCAGGGCCACCCACTCCCTGAGCCAACAGATGCAGTCACTACCAGTGCAATCCTATGCAGGTTTACTAAAAAGTAAATCTTGCTGTGCTCAATCTTACTCTCAGCTAAGTCTGGACAGACTTTCAGCCCAGATCAAAGTCCTTGAAGTTTCCAATACACTTTCAATGGACCTCATTTTGCTAAGGAACTGAATGAGTTCTTGAATGGCATTGACTAAGGCCCAGTTCCTACTAAACCACAAAGTGTTTTCTTATGGTTGCTTCCTACACCTCTCTGGTAGCATCAGACTGGAGGAACTACATCAGAGGGATAGGATCATAGGGGAAGAACTAAATGGTTTCTAATGATGATGTAATCCCTCCAATGTCATCCTGCCCTGCCCTGCCCTTCCATATTGTTCTTCTATTCCTGTGTAACCTGAGTGGGAGTACAATGGGACACAGCTCTAGGAAAGTGGCAGCCACACTGCTCTGGTAATGTGGGATCTAAATCTTAGCCAGTCTCATTTAAGAACAGTTCCTTTATATAATGAGCTCTCTAAAGTCTATGGTATATTTATTGAAAACTTCAGACAAACCAGCCCTGTGTTTTGCAGTTGCACAGTTTTCACACAGTATCTGGTTTACAGCAGCAGCATCCTTCTTCTGAAAGTGGAAAAAGAATTCAGCAGATAATGGCTACAGAAATACACTGGAAACATGAATGAATAAACAGAAGAAAGCAAGGCTTTTAAATCACGGAGGCCTGATTAAGAATAAAAGATGCAGATACATTTGAAAACCACATGTCGTAAGAGAGAGAGGACAGTGTTACCAAAGCAGACAAATACTGCAGCATAAATTTAAATAAAGCATTTATCATCCATTTCAAACAAAGGGGCGATGTAAGATAAGGCTAACATTAATTTGTCAACTTCAACATGCTTTCTGAAGTCATATACAGTGGTAGGGAGAAAAAAATTAACACTGAAGAGTCTCTGAATGTCCTACATGATTACACAATTTACAGACCAATCCTACGCATGCATGCTTGGAAATAAAACTCACTGACTTTAATGGGACTTTCTCCCAAGTAAATGTGCTATTGAAGCCCCATTCGCTTTTCCTCTAGTCAGCTGCTTAGTGATAAAATCAAAACATGGTGATTTAAAGAGAGCTAACCTTTTCCCCATGACATTTTTTTTCTGATTTAGGCTGCAATCCTATGCACATTTACCAGGGAGTAATTTTCACTGATCACAATGGGATTTACTTCTGAGTAGATACATTGGGCTTGTGCTGCAAATTACCCTGTTCCCAAAAGCTGTTACTTGCCCCATTAGAGAAAACTTATGTGTATCCATACATTTTCCCCAATATGGAAAACAGCAGCTTTGGGAAAGGAAAGTTATGGGATCTTTCATCAGGAAAACAACATTGAGAAGAAGAGGCAAAGCTCTTCCCCCAAATGCAATCCCAGCCCTAGGTCCTTCTTCTCCCATGGTTCTTTTATACAGAAGTGTGATAGATCACTTTTTCACATTAAAAACCCTACACATTTTACAGCTTTTTCTTAGACACAAATTTGTGTTAACCAGATTTGGATCAATTTCAAACTGTACAACATGTATGTGCTTTCTGAAATCCTTCACATTCTTTAATAATAATTCTTTAATCAATACATTCCCAGTTGAGAAGGATCACTTCAGATTGGAGAGACACAGAGGATCTGATAAAAGAAAACTACAGGATCAACCCAAGTTATATTAAAATATCTCCACAGAGAACAGCTGACAGAGAAAGTAATATGCAATTCCTTAAAATAGACCCAATTCAGCTAGTTCCACCAAAAGCCATTCAATATTATTCCAGGGGAAGGCAAAACCTGCATCCTGGTCTAGCTCAGAAGCCCTGTGCAATCCTGTACGCAATGCAAGTGAATTCATATGCTATGTGAGCCATGCAGCCTTTGCAGATTTCACATTTCCATAATGTATGTAGCGGAGATATTATACAAATAACATGCAAAAGATGCATGGCTATCTTCTTACACCTAATGGGCTGTATCTTATTTTTCTAACCAGCTGTCTCCATTTTCCATGCTGCAAATCAAAGTGCACTTGTAAGCTCAGAGGCGCTTTCAAACCTACTTACAATGCTTCTTATGTAAGAAAAGAAAAAAGAATCAAAGGGGGAAACAAATGCTTTCTACAACAATACCAGTTTTGTTTACGTGCCCTGATCATTTTACAGGCCTACACAACTTGCAATCCATTAACCAGAATGCAGCCAATATCTTTATGTCTCTAGGTCTTCATATGTCCCTGTAAGCAGTGCATTGCAGGGGGATGAACTAGATTAGGCAAAGGCAAACTCCGGCCCTCTAGATGTTTGGGACTACAATTCCCATCATCCCTGACCACTGGTCCTGTTAGCTAGGGATAATGGGAATTGTAGTCCCAACATCTGGAGGGCCGGAGTTTGCCTATGCTTGGACTAGATTACCCCAGTGAACCTTCCAGCTCCACAATTCCTTGAGTCTATATATCTTAAGGACAAATTTGTGGAGGACAAGCCTATCTCATGGCTACTGGCCATGATGGCTATGTTCCACCTCCACTGTTAGAGGCATCATGCCTCTGAATACCACTTGCTGGGAGTCACAGGTGTGCAGAGTACTGTTGTATTCATGTCCAGCTTGCAGGTTTGCACAGGCATCTGGTTGGCCACTGTGAGAATAGGATTCCGGACTAGATGGGCTACTGGCCTGATCCAGAAAGCTCATATTATTTTATGGTGGCCCAGCAGAGTTTTGAAAATTCATGTTTTGTGCCTGCCCACGACTGCAAGAGCAGATGTCCTGTGCCTGGAAGGCCACAGTATATGGCTGATAATAAAGATGACTGACTGTGATTTTTGCAATCTTAAGTTCAAGCTGCTCCCTTTCTGCATCAATTTGTGTGTGTGTGTTTTTAAAAAAATCCAGACGAAAATTCATACATGTTATGCACATTTCTAACACAACACACTTCTGTATGTTATCTCCATGGATATACTTTCTGTGTATGCAATTTCCCTTAACATATGTGATTTTGTGCCATTTTTTGGCTGAAGAACTGCATTGAGTATCAAAGGCTGGCTATGTTTCAGTTTGCTCGTTGTTCCAGGAAATAAAATTTGGTAGGTTCACATTAGCTTGCCAGTTGAACACATCCCTCCCCCATTCCTAGGTAGTAAGACTACATTTGGCTTAGAGAATCATAAAGAGGGTGACATCTTCACTTGGCACCTTGGACAGCTGCATTCATTACTGCAGGCAATCACCTTGGCCTGTTCCTACCCTCCATTTCATCTGCTGGCAGTAGCCAAGTCTGAGAAACTGTGGGAAAGTTGAAATGGTTGGTGGCAACCCAGACTCAGCTGTGAAAAAGACCACAGCTGTGGGTGGACACACTTATGGGGGGGGCACCAGAATGCACTATCAGGACTCCACTCAAACCTGGAGCCAAGCCTGTTCATAAGTTGTGTTGACTCTGCCTAATACAACTACAGTAGTGTTCACAGAAGATGGGTTCTCTAGACTTTTTTGGGGGGGGATGGTAATCTGGATTGAAACTGTTCTTGTGTTTGTTTTCTGCGTAGCATCAGTGTTCTCAGCTGAAAATGTTAGATGTGCCAAGCAAAAATAATTGTGGATCTCATTCATCAGACAAATTATTCGAATCTCATCGGTACCGCCCACTGGAGCAAAGCTGGAGTTGTGATAGCTTTCAAAGCAAGAGAAAAATGATTTTCATATTGTGCCTCAAGGACAAAAAGGCTGTGAAGGGGCAGGCAGAGGTGTGTGTGTGTGTGTGTGTGTGTGTGTGTGTGTAAGCAACACGGATCAAACTGTTCATTGTAAAAAAGGAAGGGATGATGACAAAAATAGCAGTTGTCAGAAGACAGACAAAAGATTTACTCCTCCCAAAATGTTTTGAATAGCACGCTGTCTAGGGGGGTCATAAAAATAGCTGAGGGGAAGGGGGTGTCTAAGTTTCCTTGATGAATAATTAGAGCCCCAGATGGCTGTCCTTCTTAATTGTAGTCAGGATGTGAAATTGTCTTTGGATTAATTTACACTTTCAAATCTGTCTTTGAAAGGCAATAGACAAAAATCATGAAAGCTGAAGTTCTGCTGACATTTCTAATATTAGTAGAACTCTCTACTACTGACATCCTTCCTCCCATTCCTCCACACTCTATGCATCAGGGATGGGCAGCTTCAGATGTTGCTGAACTTGGAAGTTCATGCTGAGAGCTGGAATCCAAAAACTCCTGTAGGGTGACCCTTTACCTGTGCCTGCTACACATGATGTTGTAGAGTGACTTGCCTAATCCTATATAAGACCCAGTTTTATTTGAAGGAGTTATTTTCTCGTGGTCCACAACACAGATTTGGAAAGATGAATTTTGCACCTTGTTCCTTCCAGCGCCAGTCTTTCCTTTTACCACTTTAGGGAAAGAAAATACATGCTAATTAAAGTGTTTATGTCTGTTCCGCAGCACATTCCTAACAATGTTTAGTTAGAAGTAAGTCCTATTGAATTCAATGGGGCTTAGTCGCAAGACTTTAAAATGCCCATACCCTCTATTTCTTGACCTGGCAAAGTTCTGTTGTAGAGGACCCCACTGCCTTTCTGGCTGTTGAGACACAACACACACGTTTTGTAAAGAAAAGGATGTGGTCCAGCCCTTTTGTATGTTTAACCAAAGAGCAAGTCCCATTTCGTTCCTCTCACCTTATGTGTGTAGGCTTGCAGCCATAGCTGGGCTGTTGCATGGTGGGGGTAAAGGAGATAATGAAGACTGGTGAAGTTAAAGGCCAACAGAGAAGTCCATGAGAGGTCTGGAGGGTGGCAACATGAGAGCAGGCCTTTTCTGCAGTGGCTCCCTGTTTGTGAAATGCTCTTCCTAGGGAGGTTCACCTGGCGCCTTCACTACATACATATCTTTAGGTGACAGGCAAAAACTCTCCTCTATATCCAGGCTTTGGGCTTTAACTATCTGTGGCCTTTTAGAAGTGGACAGGGTGTTTTTAATGTATTTCTCTCCCCCCCATCTATGTGGGGTTGATTGTCTGTTTGTTTGTAAGCTGCTTTGGGTTGCCCTAAGCAAGATAAAACAACTGACAAATCTAATAAATAATAAAATAATAAGTACATGGGGTTAGAATTACAGCCTTAATGGAACATAGGAGGCTGCCTTACATCAAATCAGACCAGTGGTCAATATAACTCAGCATTGTCTATGCTGACCAGCAGTGGCTCTCCAGGGTTTCGGACAGGATTGTCTCCCAGCCCTACCTGGAGACCAGGGATTGAACCTGGGACCTTCTGCATGCAAAGCAGATGTTCTACCACTGAGCTACACCCCTTCCTCTATATATAAAATTAGGGCTTATTCAAAGTGGTGGTGGGATGTTCTAATGGAAAACTTACCTGCTACAAAACATGTTCAGAGAGGAGCTATATGGGATGAACGTGGTCTCTCAGTAAAACTGAGGGCAGGGGCATTGCCCTCACTCTTATATAGCTTTGTGTTGTTTCATACAGCCAAGTCTGGCTAGGATACATGCTGCTTGGCTACATGATTCCTAACTGGCTGGATACAATAGTCAAAAAATTATAATTGGCTTTGTTGGAATCATTCTTCTTGAGATCAGAATGTGTTTGGACGTGTGCATGCGTGTAGATTGGGTGCTATTTTGCGACTAAAAAAGGGAGGTTCCCACCATGATAAAAAACAAATTTCATCCCAAATCTTTTTGTGAAGTTTTAGAAGACCAATTCAACAACTTTGGTAAAGTGCTTTATAAGTTACATAAATCATGTAACAGTACATGTTAAATGTCAACATATATTTCCCTTGGGGTCCCTTCCAACTCTACAATTGTATTATTCCTTGCTTATCATAATTGTTCTGTACTGAGCATACAGCTCTTGCTGAACAGGCATACAGAGTTCCAATGTGATTTGAGTCTGTGAGAATCCAGATACTCACATCAATGAGATTCTTCCCTTTCTGTTGCACCATGTTTATTCTCTCTGAACTACATTACAGCAAATACTTTTATTGGACATCCCTAAATGCAATTATTCTGAATTTAAAATGGAAACTTCATAATTATTGCTATTGCTTCTAACAGAACTTCCATGCTAATGCTTATGCATTTACTCAAGTGCTCATTAAAACATATTACGGCATTATGCACTAATGGTCTAATGTAGTTCCTAGACAACCCCATCATTTCCTTGCATTTTATACGTATGGTACTCTGAAAGGTCCCTGCAATATTTTCATGGAAATGCTTTTTAATAGGTCTAGATGGGCTTAAATGTGAGGAGCAATATACAGAAATAATAAATATACTGTAATTAAACCAGAAAATAGAAGGACTTGGTGTTTATGTATCTGTCATCATTTATAGGAACTCTAGGAAATAAACTCTAGGTCACCTGGCTACCTTAATTGTTTCTACACAGTCCTCATGGTTTGAATTGATAAGTTGCCTGCTTATTGCATTCAGGTGCTGATGGTAATGAGTAACCTGGTAGTGAAGGGAAATGTGTTGGGAATAAAATGAACCCACCATGTTGGTTTGTTTACTGAGCGTGGGATTAAGATTAAGTAGCTGGGATAAACCTGGCAATTTAACATGAAAGGCAATTTTGTGAGTTACCATTTGAACTACATGTAAGAGAGAGTGTTTGGTGTGTTTGACTGAATCAGAGGCTATAGCAAGGCAGATCTGAGTCAAGGGCTATCTTCCTAGCTTAGGAAACCTGGAGCCTTTTAGATGTTGCTGGTGGACTCCAACTACCATCTTCCCCAGCAGAATGGCAAATGCTCAGAGATAGTGGAAGATGGGGCCCAGCAATATATGGAGTAAGGATGAACTGATCAGTACAAAAATCAGTACAATATAAAAATATATAATTTATTTAAATGTACACCTTCTGAATTGTATTTGTAATGTGTATGTTCTACAATCCAATAACTGTCTCATAAAATTCTAAGGAGTGTTGAAATCTGAAGGATTTTCAATACGTGTAGTAGTGCTGGAAATGAGAATTAAGTCAATTCACATAAAGATGAAGACCAAATGCAATTCTTCCCCATCCTTGGAAGGGCACAGGTTTCCCATCTGCCCTAGATGTCCAAGTTGCGGAAAATGCAAGGAAAACTGCCCTGGCAAATCTGCTGGTCTACCAAATATGGAAGGCAGCCCCACACAGAATACATGCTTCCATAATATGAAAAATAAAGGAACTACTAGAAGCAAATTAAAAATTTAAAGGTAGGATTTAAAGTAGGCAAGTGGACCAAATGCACATCAATCAAGCCATCTTTTCTGCTCATCAAAAGTGAACACTTTAAAGACACTGGTTGGGCCCTTGAGAAAAGCAACTCTTACAAAAGTCTGGAACCCTAGAAAAATATTACAAAGTTTTAAATAAATATTTTCTTTCTCACATCAGTTGTAACTCAAGCCTACTTTCAACATGGACTAGATCCATATATCTGACACAAGAAATCTTAAAATAATTTTCTGTTTTTTTAATTATGAAACCATTTTCAATATAGTCATTTAAAAGGGGAACCTGCCCCTACCACAAGATTCCTTTGGATTCAGAATTCCTCTCTGAGATAGCTTTTAGCAACAGTGATTGAATCAGTTATAGTTCCTGCTTAATGGCATCTGTGGGATCTGGCTACAGGCTTTGAATCTAAAAATTTCCTCAGGATCTTGAAAGGAAATATTAGAAGCAAAATCTGTTTATGTCCCACAGACTGCTCTGGGTGACCTATACATTTGTCACAGGCAAGGCCTCTTCTAGGATGGTATTTGGGTACCATCAGCAGTCAGATTATCAGATTTCACAAAGGCATCAAACTCTGGATAATCCCTTTGTTTACAACCAGACAGACAGGGGTTCCTGAGACTCCAAAGCAATGAGTAGTAACAACTGACTGTCCTCCACTTTTTAAATTTTTAATTCTGGAGCCTTTACAACTCTGCCGATTACTTCTCCTTTTTATTAAAATGAAAATAAATGTACTTCGAAGCAGGTGAAGGCTTTTTGTGACTGCAGCAGCTCTAACCAAAGGGAAAAATACAAAGAAGCTATATAAACATGAGTAAGATTTATTTTTGGAAATGAAAACGTCATTTGAGGCATGCAGGAAAACCAAACATAAAATAACATGTTTGCTAGTAAACTCACTAGATTATTATGTTAATGGCCCAAAGAATTGCAAAAACAAACCCCTACTATACTTTAGTCAGCTATGAGGCTGGGAAAAGATAGTCATAGATCCATGGTGGGCACCCTATGACTTCAAAAGCCCTTGTTCAGTAGTAGCTATGAGAATGAGAGCTCCAATGCTTACCCAAATGTTTCCCCTTTAAGGGCAAGGATTCCCCTGTTCATTTCAGTGAAAGGTCTACATATAAACAAGTTCAATGGTTTGCATATAGCAAATAAAATGAAAACACCCATGTTGCCTGGGATAACTGGGGCAAAGAGCGTCATCATATGATGCCCTGCTGGAAACCCAGGGGAGTCACTATCAGTGGTTGTAGATCAGGGACAGGGAACCTGTGGTCTTCCGAGATGTTGATCTTGCCAATCTCCCATCACCCCTGACCACTTGCCATGCTGGTTAGGACTAAGAGGGAGGCGTTTCAGCACGTGGCTTTGCTACTTGTCTTCCACACCCTGGTGGTGGGAGCCGATCAGCACCCCGGCTCTCCCTGAGTTTGGTAAGAGCCAGGGAGCAGTGGCGATAGCAGAGATGGGGTGCAGCTCAGCAGGCCAGGAGGTGGCAATTCCCTCTTTGCCTCAGGTGGCGAGATGGGTCGAATCACCCATACTAGGAGACAATACTAGCTAGATGGGCCAGTGGCCTGACATTTCAGGCAGTTTCATGTGTTCCTGTTGCATGGTTCCCTATGACTAATTTGATAAGCCCCTAAATGTAGCTAGGGTTGGCCCTACCATTAAGCAGAGTGAAGCAGCAACTTCAAGCAGCAGAAGCCAAGAGGCAAGCCATGTGCACTCTTAAACTAGTCTGATGCCCTTGGGCACAGTGGAGGATGATGTCCCATCACTAGTTTCAGAGTAACAGTCAACTGGCAGTTGGATCAGCTTCTGTATGTAGAATGGGGGGAAACCACCTTCTCGTCCTTCACTGGAAGAAGTGAAGTATCTTGGGCCTGCCTTGAATATAGCTAATGGATTAAGAAACTACATGAGTTTGACAGTGACCATGTATAAATATTCAACAACCAAGATACTAAAACACTGAGCCAAAAGAAAAGTGTACACGGAAGAAACAGTATGAGGAAAAATGTAGATAGTTATCAAGAAGCATCTGGTCTGTCTTTAGGTTCCTTGAAAATACGGATGTTTCTCCCAAAAGAAATGGTTGAAAATGCATTGGCTAGGAGATATAGAGCGAGAAAAGATTTCAAGTGCTCTGTCTCAATTTCCAGTACCATAAAAAGAATTAACTGGATAAAGGATAAGGTTTTCCCACACCCCCATCTCTAATTTATCTGACTTTATGACTGAACTATACGAAACAGAAAGCAATCAAAAGACCACAGCACTTAGGAAAGTGTATTATCTGATCAAATATCTTATCACTCATTCACTATAATCAACAAATTGAATTAAAGCATTTTTTTATTTTTTTTACTGTCCTGTTATATCTCATATTCAAGAACGGAAAGAATCTTGGCAGACGATTAAGAAAGGAGGAAATAAACTATGCAGGAAATCTCATTTTCATATTGGCTGGTTAGTTTGCCATATGAATACACAGATTTATTAATTTAGATTTTTCACTCTATCCATGCCCAAAGGCTTTAGGCAGGTAATAGGATATTAATATGCCCATTCATAAAGTAGCAGTTACAATAAACAAATCAAAGCACAGCATTATAAAATGTTACACTCCTTGCAATGGTTTAACCACTACCACTACTAGAAAATGCAGGGCACCTCTTTACTGCCTATCACCATGAATACTGCAGGCAGGTCCCTGCTTGCTGACACGCCATTTGGTTTTGATTGACTGATTGACTGATTTTATTTCTATTCCACTCTTCATTTAAATGAATCCCAAAGCGGCTTACAAACAATGAATTACTGTATAATAACATGATAGAACATAATGGAACATCACAAATACAGCATAAATCACACAGAATAATTAGAATCATAGACTCCTAGAGTTAGAAGGGCCATCTAGTCCAAAGCCCCCGCAATATGTGGGGCTCAAACCCACAACGTGGGGCTCAAACCCACAACCTGAGATCAAGAGCCTCATGCTCTTCCAACTGAGCTATCTGTCATCAGTGAAACAAGTACAATCCATAAAACACTCTTAACAAAGCAACGACTAAAAAATAAGCTAAACATCACAATTAAAGTCAGTCATATTATATAATTAACAAATCAACACAGCATTTATAATGTATAAAACAATTTCAACATTAACAAAGCAGCAACCAAAAAAGTAAAGTAAGCCCTGCTCACTTCACACACTCTCTCTCCACACCCCCATGACTCATAATCTTTCACTCTATTCATCTCATACACATAATGTCCATGGAAGCACCTCCCTTCTGATGGTTCCTTAGGCTGGAGGTGGGCCAGCACAAGTGAAACCAACCACCCCCTGATGGCAAACAGAGTCTCTCTGAACTATTTCTGAACTATCATAGTCCACAGGCTGATGACCCATGATAGAAATGGCCAAGTGAAGAGACGCAAGGAAGGAGCTTTAGTCTGGCCCAATTTCAGACTCTAGAGCTGCAATCCTATATACCAGGGGGTGCCAGCCTTTTTGCACCTGTGAGCACATTTGGGCTTCAGAGTTAATGCCACAAAGGCCAGTTCTCTGTTTGCTCCTCAGCCCCAGTTCAGCCAGCCCCTGGGAGACAAGAAGTGGGGAAAGTGTGCATGCTTTACCAATGAATGCCGGCAAAAGTCAGCTCTAGTAGAATCCAATCCATAAGAAAGCACATAGAAGTGAAAGAGGAAATAGGGGAAAGTGTCGCTCATCCTTCTTCAACACTTATGTACTTTTCAAGGAAGAAAAAGGTAACCACCCTCACCAGGGGAAGATCTCAGGGGCATAAATGTGCCCATGGGCACCATGTTGGCAACACTTGTGGTACACATTAACTCAGTGGAGCTTTCTTCTGAGTAGACATGCATGAGATTGCATAAACCATGCGTATGACTGTAAAAGACCTAGGTAGAAAGGAGTTGAATGTTCTTCTGAAACGCCCCCCCTTCTTCTCAATGAAGAATGACAATGCCGTTTCTTTTCTCACTATTTGTCAGTGTGGATGTGCCTCTCTCCGTACGTGATTTGCCAAAATCACCTCCAAGCTAGAGGTACTACTTGAACAAGATTCAAATGGTTATGGATGCTCAGTGTTTGGAGCTTCTGACATACTTCCTTTTCAGAATTTTTTCTTTGGGAAGAGGCGTGTCGACTAAGGCCTCACCATAGCGGCAGTTTACATCACAACTGCAATGTGGGGAGACCAGGGTTAATCCTTTGCCTCCTGCACCGTGGTGCTTCAACTCAGGAATTCCAACACCAAGCTCCCACACATCTCTAGGTAAAGGTAAAGGGACCCCTGACCGTTAGGTCCAGTCGTGTACAACTATGGAGTTGCAGCGCTCATCTCGCTCTATAGGCTGAGGGAGCCGGCATTTGTCCGAGGACAGCTTCCAGGTCATGTGGCCAGCATGACTAAGCTGCTTCTGGTGAAACCAGAGCAGCGCATGGAAACACTGTTTACCTTCCCACTGACCCTAAAAAGCAGTCATACACCATGGGGGGAAAGGAGGGCAGCAATATCAATCTCAGACAAGCTCCCCAGATATAGATGGTGCTTCATCTGCACTCCAGTTTCTAAATACTCCTAATGAGCTCTGAGTGTGATATACCCTTTGTCAGAAACAATAGTCATGCCTTGTTTCCTGAAAGAGGACCTGTTCCCTCCCCTATGCTCTCCCCTCAAAAAGAAACTCTTCATTCAGGAGATAAGAAATGGCTATTGTCTCTGACAAAGAGTATATTATACTCAAAATGTGTTCGCTTATTAAGAAATTAGAGTGAAAATAAGGACTGCAAATGTCTTTCAAATATTTTGAGACCTGCATTTTTTTGGTGGGGGGGTCAAAATGGATCCCCCCCCCCGCCACCTACAATGAATGTCTAGCCATCATTTGTCAAAACATTGGACTGGCTGGGAGGCTGGATTTCAAATAGCTCTTACAGTTAGGATGTTAATGTGTACCACAAGTGTTGCCAACATGAGCTGAAACCTAAAAAAGGTAAAGGTACCCCTGCCCGTACGGGCCAGTCTTGACAGACTCTAGGGTTGTGCGCCCATCTCACTTAAGAGGCCGGGGGTCAGCGCTGTCCGGAGACACTTCCGAGTCACGTGGCCAGCGTGACAAAGCTGCATCTGGCGAGCCAGTGCAGCACACGGAAACGCCGTTTACCTTCCCGCCAGTAAGCGGTCCCTATTTATCTACTTGCACCTGGGGGTGCTTTCGAACTGCTAGGCTGGCAGGCACTGGGACAGAGCAACGGGAGCACACCCCGCCGCGGGGATTCGAACCGCCCACCTTTCGATCGGCAAGCCCTAGGCGCTGAGGCTTTTACCCACAGCGCCACCCGCATCCCAAGCTGAAACCTGCTTCCCTGCAAATTCCACAAGCAGCTTCTAGTCCTGTCTTTCGGAGGAAAGGAGAATAAGTGTGCTCCATCTTCTATGACAGCCCTTGAGAGGAGTGTTTCATCCATGCAGGTTGCTTGTGGTGGGTGCATTCCATCACTGCCCCATCAGCTGTCTCCATTTCACTGCTTGAAGCAAAATGCGAAGTGCCATGCTACCCTGCCGCTGCCGCTGCCGCCTGCACCACTCACCCTGCCACCTCTGCAGCAATTTTGGGCGAGATTGTGCCCATTTCCAATGAGATCTCCCCGATATCATGTGGGATCTCACACTTTTTAAAAAATTTAATTTATCCCCTACCTCCTTTGGGATGAGCTCCCTTAACGGGGATCTCACACATGTCACAATATCTCGTATGATTTCACCGATAACCTTGCAAGAAATCAGCATCATCTCGCTAAACGTTGGCACTGTTGCCAGTGCCACTTCTCCAGTACTCACTTCGGCGGCGTACTCACGGGGGTGACACATTGGAGGCTTCTGTTGCCAGAGGTGGCAGCCTCACCCCACTCACCACCCCCAAATGACTGAGGCAGCTCTGGCTGTCCTCATTGTGCATAACCATGTAACAATCTTTTACAAAAGTCTTATGGATTTTAGTAGCAATTTTTAAAAAGGATGCTTTTATTACAAATGTAACTGAAGAAGATAGAAGTAATGGGCCATTGTTTTGGGTTCCCTTTTGCATGTCACTCACACCACAGCCAATGGATACTGCCTGAAGACCCCTTAAACAACGCATGGATGCTACTAGGGGAATCTGACAGGTGCATGGAGACAGTAGATCTACAGTGGAAAAAGCAAAAGTCACTGCACAAATTCTGGAAGATAAGCCACATTTGCTATGCAAAGAGGTTTCCAAAAATGCCCTTGGAACAGCTCTAAAGGGGGGTTAGGCATACTCACAGAGGATAAGGCTGTAGCTACTAGTCTTGATGGCTATATTAGCTCCAGTTTCAGAGGCAGTGTGCGTGAATGCAAGTCACTAAGAACCATGAGTGATATTGTGTTCATGTCCAGTTTGTGGGTCTCCCAGAGACTTACCAGATTGGCCACTCTGGAAACAGAATGCCGGACTACAAGACACTTTGGTTTGATCCAGCAGGGCTCTTTTTATGTGTAGGAAAATATGAAGACAGCAAGTTGCAGACCAGTGTACAATGCAGGGGAGGGGGGAACACGTTTGTGTTCAAGCCCATATTAACACCAGATGGGAGGGAACCACCCTGCTAAGCCCATCTATTCTTTCTTGAATTTATATACCACCATTAATCCGAAGATCCCAGGGCGGGTCACAACATAAAAATATAAAATGAGAACATATACTGCATAATAAAACAAGAGTAAAAACAAATCATTAACCCTCTCCCACAAATGTATGTTATTTATTAAATTTGTATAACATTTTATACGCGCATCATAAATACATAGACAGCACATTTTATATGTCATGTTGAATGTTTTTATGATTTTATGCTTTATTGCATGTTGCCTAGAGGCTTTCCCATGTGGCTACCAACAAAACAAATTTATTATTTCTGCTACTTAAAATATACTAAGCACTAACCCATTTCTGAAGTTTCACAGGTTTCGGCAGCTTCAAAGTACCCCTAAGCCTTCTCTGAATTAGGACTCCAGTCCTGGACTTCATTGCACACTGAATATTCTCATTCCTTCTTCAGACTCAGGGCTATCCCTGGATATCAGCTAAATCCACTTGTAATTCCTGCTCCGACAAAGACTCTCACCCTGGGATTCCTTTCTTCTGCTTGTCCCTGTATCATATTGATTGAAAGGGAGCAATGTCTCACAGTAATGAAAAATGTGCTAATGGGGCCTTCCTCTTAATTAAATGATGTTTGACATACCTTTTTCATCAAAGCGTTGAAAGGACTGGTTGTTTCAACTAGATGGGGGCTACAGTAGAAACCTCTTAATTGGGATGCCTCAGTAGAGAGCCTTTTGTTCTTGTTAATTTGTAGTACTCCTAGATCTACAGTTTAGTGGGGAGGACACTGTACAGGCCCCCTCCCCATGATGAAAAGGCAGTCGACAGGAAGAAGAACCAGCATTCTCCATTAAGGGACAGAAATGTATTTCAATCCCCTTTCTCCTGCTGCTGTTAAGAGACACTTCCAGTATTGTGTAGCTTCCACAATAAGAGCAAAAATAACAGCCGGAAGCTCACAGTAGGAAGGCATTGTTCCACTTCTGGGTCCCTCACCCTGTCTCAGACCTTGCGAACACCCTAGCCATATGGAGAAAGCACACTAACGACCCAGGCACCACTGAGCCATCTGTAGGTGTCCTCATTATATAGAATTATTAGCCTTATTAAGCAGCAACCATTGCTATTCAGCTACCAGGCAAAATAACAGTTCTCTTAAAAGATTAAAATTAAATACAGCCATATTAAGTTAGTGTGTTTATGTGAAATAAAACCTCAGGTTAACTATTATTATTATTTGAATTGGCAAACAAGTGATACAATTTTAAAAACTCATCAAAAACATCTCTAAAGCATCTTTAAAATTATTCCAATTGCAGAGTGGAAAAGATCTCAACTTAAAAGGCTGATAATATTTTTCAGGTATCCTGGTCCTAAGCTATATAGGGCTTCATACACCAAAACTAGCACCTTGAACTTAGATCAATACCTAACTGGCAATCAGTGCAATTCTTTCAACCACAGGGAATTGTGTTGGTGATACCCTACTCCAGTGAAAAGTTGAGCCGCCACATTTTGCACCAGTTGCTGTTTCCAGACCAACGTCAAGACGAGCCCTACATAGAGTGCATTTCAGGAATCCAGCCTGAAGCAGTTTACCAGAACATGTGACAGTTTAGCAATCATAAAAGGCAATGGGTTTGTGACATTTCCTATCTTTCCCTTTTAGAACTCACCAGGCACTTAATGCTGTCCTCTGTTATCACACTTGCCTTCATTTTTCCACACCAACAATCTCACATTATATGACGGGTAATTTGCTGCCATGGATGGAAGGCCAGGACCTGTTAGTTCAATGTGCATGTTTGCAAGCATTGCAGAAGTCTTTTAGATGCATGAAGTACTGATCTAGATTGAGGAGTGAATCCAGAATTGATCAGTTTAAAAATTGAGAATATGATCCACTGCAAGTTCTAAATTAAATTGTTTTTATCAAATGAATTATTTTTTACTTTATTATTAGCGGATCAATTCTGCTATTATGTTATTCCACCCCATTAATTTCAATGCAAAAGAAATGCACTGCAAATAGGATGGAGTGGGAGGAAATGTAATCAATCACATATTGTTTGGATACTGAAACTCACTCACTGGATAGAAGAAGGGAGGAGGAGGAGAATACTGAAAGCAACAACAAAAGCCAGTAGATAATCACTAGATTCATTTGTGTTCTGGACCCAGGACAAATAAGTGACATTGACAATTTTCACCCTCACTTCTCTTTTCATTGCAATTCTCCATCTCTAACCCCACCTAGGAGAATCAAGAAGAGGGCACCTCTTATTCTCAAGACTAGTAGCAGCAGCAGTGGCTGTAGAGCCAAGATTGCCCAGAACTTTATTAGAGCCTAACTGCACATTACTTTAATTGCACTGCTTGGTTTTTAAAACATCCATTTTTTATTTTTTATTTTAAATATCATTGCTTGGATTTTTTTTAAAAAAAATCAAGGGTGAAGGACCTGGATTCAGACTACTGTATAGCTCTTATATTACAGGCCAATATGCATAAAAAAAATTTGAAGCCCTACTGTTGCTTTAACTACTCAAAGCAACATATACATCCATCATCAGTTCTCCATTCTTTGGAGAAGGACAAATCAGACGTAGAGCTAAAGCTGGGGCTTAAGTGGGAGTAACTTGGATCTGGAGCAAAGCTGAGCAGAAGCCTACTAGGGAGCTGTTCTCTAAGCAAAGTCCCAGGAGGGACTGGGAGGTTTCACATTCTCTCAGCCCTCTCCTTTCCTGGTAATCTGTTGCATCCCTAGGCACGCCTGAGCCTTCTCTGACTTCTCACTTCTTCTGAGCAGTATGCCCTGGCATGAAACCCATCAGCATTCCCAATATACGGGTCTGGATCTTTGAGGATGAGAATCAGTAGGAGGAAAGTTTATGGGAGGATGGGCCAAAATGAAATTCCTATGCCTGGCCACTGTTCTGAAGCCTAGTCCGAAGCCACTGTTCTGAAGGAAATCACAGCAGTTTCAATGATATGATGGAGAACATTTGGAGAATATCTGGCACAATGGTTCTCTTCAGAAATGGTGAGAAGAAGAAAAATTCTCAAAAATATTCTCAGGAAAAAAATCTCTTCTGAGGAATTTCAGATCAGCTCTAATTTTAATCATTGTGGAAAGGTGGTCAAGAAAGGTTTTAAAAAGTAAAACTGATGACAAGATGACTATGGTCAGGAGGTTGCAGCAGAGGACCAGTGCTCTTTTGCAGATTGATTATTTAATAGAAAAGAGCAAAAATAAATGAATGATTATGGAAATCATTCAGAAACTGAATGATCAAAGCAAAGTCTGAGCTGTTATAAACTGATTATGATGTTATTTTTGGCAATGATTAGAGCCCCGAAGAACCACACAATTATCTCTACGCACCCAGTAGGGATTTGGACTTGTGTTTCCTGAACAGCAGGCCTTCCAACTAAGTATGTCAAAGCACTTTTTGAAATCTAAGAGTACTTTTAGAAGCGATTTCTGTTCTAATGTGGGAGTCTGCTTTCCTAAGAGGGAAGAGCCAAATGTCCACTGGATGTGCAAAAGCAATTGGGCCATGTCTAAAGTAGCTCTCTGGATCATGGTCAAGCTGATGCAGCTTTCTCTATAATGTATAACCTAATATACCGTAGCTTAAGACTAGGTATGACAGGCAAACTAATGATCAGTTGTATCATTGCTATTGAAGAGTGGTTTGATACACAGGATGTCTCCCCGCCTTCTGCCAAAAAATGAACAGATTGAGATTTGCTTCACTCCAACAAAAGCAACGCTATGGTAAATGTAGATTCTGGTGCAGAATACGGGACACACGAGTAGTTGTGAGTTACATGAAAGAGATACAAATCTGTAGACATCCTCTCTTGCAGAATCCTTTGCTTGAGCACACACTAGCATAATTTGGTAACACATAAATTTAATAAACAACAACAAGAACAACAACTTGCATTCCGATGAAAAACTGAGCTGGGTAGGGGAAAAACCTCACATGACCATCTTAGCCCATGTGGTCCCCATATTCACACATATACCAAAGCACCATGCGAATGCACCACCAGAAACTAGCTTCTATGGGTGCCCTGTGTGTGAGAGGAGAGGGGAGGAGAGCCTGGAGGGGAAGAGTGTTGGCAGGCTGCTAGCTGTAAGCACCTGGGAGTTACTCCACTCCAGAACTGACTATAGGATTTCAAATGGCTTCAGTATGGTTTACTTTGCAATAAAAGCAAGGAGGTGCTGGCAGCTTGCCTGGTGGAAATTGGCCAACTCATCAGAGGTGATGTCACAAGTTTTGTCCTTGGGCAATGCAATCTGACCATGCCAACAGTACAATCAGGTAGCCCTCTGGAAACGGGCCCATCGCACAAGAGTCTAAATTTAATCATGCCAACTAAGGAGTGACCAACACAACTGGTCTCCAGAAAGGAAATGAAGTGCCAGCCTATAGCAGGTATAGAAAAGGCAAGACTGCCCAGGGATCATGCCTTCCTACATCCAATCAGTTTAGGAGCTTGCTTTGAAGTGTTTGTTTAGGAGGATACATAAACTCCAAGCTTCACAATCAAATTGTTCTCTTTGCTCAGTTCCGCCTACTGCCTGAAATTCCTCAGCTTCAGAATGGAACCTGGGGTCATACCCTGTTTTCTTTCACTGCCTCCAGTCTGCTGTCTCCCTGGAACCTTGCTTGCTGAAATGGTGCTTTAGAAAGTTTAATAAGGCAGGGCTACTTCTGTCTCACTTTCCTTGCTGTTCTGTCTGACCCAGGAGTTCCAATGCATGCCAATTTTATTGCCCATCAGGGCTGGGAAAGGTAACTTTTTCTCTCTATCTTGTCTTTTGTAGGTCCTCACCCTACAAATTATAGCCTTCAAGCCTGCTCCCTCTTCCTATCTGTGCCATCACTACATTTTCAAGAAGTATTTTGGTCCTGCCCTAACTCCACTAGGTTCATTTCAGCAGTACATAATAGTACCTAGTCTGCCTTTTCAAGCAGTGCTGAACACACCTTTCCCCCAAACCTCCACACTGCCTTGCATTGAACCCTGAAGTTATTTCCATCATTATTTCAGACCCTTATGCCTTGTGAGCGTGTTTGATTCTTGCATGTGTGTTGTGTGTATGTTAGTATAGTCATGGTTAGGATTATTTAGCCAATTCTTCCAAGCCAAAGCACTCGTGTGTGTGTGTGTGTGTGTGTGTGTGTGTGTGTGTATTTTGATTCTGTGTGTGTTCAATAAACACCACCCCATTTTAAAGACCTGTGTGAGTGTAAATCACTGAATCATACTGCCCTGAGAGTCTACCACTTCTGCCAAAAGATCCCAATTCACATTACTCTTAGAACATGTACAGCAACTGCATCATTTACCAGTCCTTCACCCAAAGATCCCAGGGTGGGTCACAACAATTTAAAATACAACACTAAAAACAGTTTGAAACAAATTAAAATCATAAGAACAGGGTGGGTCCTAAAAATATGCATCTCACATGCCAAAGGGTACATGAAAGATATGTCTGCCAAGGAGTCTCACTAACAAGAGATACTCTCCTTTCTATACCACACTGAGTGTGGTCACACACCATTCTTAAAGAGCTTCAAATGGCAAATTTCAAGATCAATATACTGTGGCTTATTGCCAGATCCTAAGCAAGTTTCAGTGTTTCTGCTCTCTGCTTTCTTCTATTATAATATATTATTATGAGTGTTTTAACTTAAGTGCAATCTATATTACTGTTACCCAGATCCAAGTACTCTAGGAGGAAACTTTGTTTCTATATCCATTTCAATTGGGGTTTAGCCCCAGTTTTGGCACAGAAACTGCTTTGGTCGCCTTGTATCATGGCCTCTGTTGGAAGAAAGACAGAGGAAAGGTGACCCTGGACTCAGCTATACAGCTGCAAATAAAACGTTTTAAGTGTGTTTTAAGTGCAATATACAATGTATATACTGTATATATAGATGGTGATGGTGAGCCTTATGAAAAATTCAATGTATTTTTAAAAACGCTTTAAAAAAAAAGCATTTTCAGAAAGGCTTCTATATTCCAACCCTGTTAATTACCCTTGACCTCTCAGTGGCTTTTCATACCATCGACCTGTAGTCTTAATAAGGAATTGTCATTCAGGTGTCAGGAATGTCAGGCCACAAACTAAGGGCTAAACATGCAAGGTAAGTAGCAATGCCTTATGGAAATTTCAAAATAATTTTGTTTTTGTTTGTTTTGTTTGTTCCCAAAAAAGCAGAAGAAAATTTGACTCAAATTTCCCAGGAGGAGAATATTTTCAGGATACTTGGGGAGATGGGTTTTGGCCCAGCCTTCAATGCAACCAGATTGAAGGCATGATCTCTCACCTACTGCTGAAAACATTGGCACTGTGGATCAGCGTTCACAGGGAGGCCGGCCAAAGCGAAGAGCTCTGAAGCAATTGGTACTTGAATCTGGCATAAAAGGGACATCTGCTGCCTTTGGAGCCAAGCTGTGTCTATTCCTTTCCTATTCCATTGCAGTTCATATACCTCCTCCGAGAAAATGTGACACTTCTTGCCTAGGTCTGATTAATAATTCAAATGAATAGGAGCTGATCTTCCACCTGCCATGTAATGAAGCCTACCGACAGGAAACATTCCCACATAGCAAGGATTGTTTTCTGGAAGAGAACCAGAGATTGAACGTGTTAGGAGAGATGGAGGATTTGCTTCCTATTCAACAAAGTGGATAGAGCCAAATTTAGTTTGGCTCAGAAAAGAAAAGAAAAAGCTGTAATGAAAATTTGCTTTGTTTTACAGGCAGGCATCATTTCCCTGTATTTATTCATTTTTAATATCAGACACACTGATCAGTGGCGTAGCGTGGGGGGTACAGGGGGGGCCGGCCGCACCGGCCGCAACATCTGGGGTTAGGGCAAATCCACAGGTTAGGGGGTGCAAATCCATGGGTTAGGGGGCGCAAATCCACGGGTTAGGGGGCGCAAATTACTTGCCTTGCCCCGGGTGCTGACAACCCACGCTACGCCACTGACACTGATGCAAACAAACTCCAAGGAGAGAAGCTGACAGAAAAGAGCTGAAATCTTAATTCCCTTAAATAAATAGACTGTAAAATAGGACAGAAGTAGGTGAGCTTGTGGACACTGAAATCAGTGAGAATAAGCATGTCTAACTCTTTGAGACACTCTTTGAGATGCCATCTTTTCCAGTCAGCTTTCCCCAACCTGGAGCTCTGCAGCTGCTGTTGAACTACAACCAGTGCTATTTTTCTAGAAAAAGAGGTGCCAGAACTCACCATGAATGCCTCCCTTGTTCTCTTATAATGGCAATGGCACTCACAGGTTCCGGCTGGGGGGGGGGGGAAGCCCTGACTACAAACATGACCACCCAACATGACCAATGGTCAGGGATATTGGGAGCTGCAGCTCAAACATCCAGAGGGCACCAATTAGGGGGTGGATGATCCACTACTTATTTTTCAGCTTATATGCATTATAGCCTAACTGAAGCAATTACCTTCAAATAATGGGATCATAAGCAAGACAAGGCTGGTTAGCTCCACTAAAGTGGCCTCTGAACTCAAGAGGGAACAGCTAACAGATGCAAGGCCATGTTTTGAGACATATAAATCTGAGGAGTTCTATCTACACAAAATGTCTTGATCCACACCTCTTGAATTAATGTGCAAATGAATCATGTATCATCCATCAGTTGTTGGGTGATTCCAGATGGGTTTGCTATTGCAAATGTGTCATTCTGGTGTCACAAACAGCTCACTGGCAAAATATTTTTAACATCAGGCTTTCTGCAGAAAGGGTAAATCAAGATTAAGTGGGGGAAATAAAAACGGGCTGACATTTTGATGTCAATGATGTTGTGTGGATGCTTCAAAGTAATTGCATGGATGAGGAGTAGCTACCCCACAATAAACATCCATCTGGAAGTACCCTTTGTATATTGCCTAGCAGCGTATTGTGGCACAGTTTACAGCAGTTTAAACTTATGAAATTATAGATTTAAATGGGAACTTTCATCCCAAGGTAAATAGCCACTTAGGTTATTTTCATCAGGAACACATCAGTGGAAGAAAGGGTTAAGGCTTCCCCTCTCTGCCTGCTTTGATCCCAGTAATTATCAGCCCTGAGTGGCTACTATCAGGAAACTGGAGTTAGCTATACCTGCATTTGCCATGTGTGCTACCTTTAAATAAGTACTATTTAATATTTATAGGGCCTAAGCTAAGATGGTTTGTTGCGCACTAAGAAAATGGTGCAGCAAGGTCATCTACAAGATTTATTGGAAGTTGCCCTCTGCAGAACAGTAGCGGGAATCCATTTGCTCTTAATTGTTAGCATCAGATGCAGGTAAAAGTCTAACTTTCATTGGAGAGATCACAGTGTTTCAACCATTATATTCATGCATACTTTAATTAAATGGAAATGCTGGCCTTTTATACTAGCATCAGTGGAGGCTGGCAAAAGTTGAAGACGTAGACTTAATCCTGCAAACAAATGCAGATAGGATCTTACTAGCAGGAACAAAGGTTTTCCTGATAACTAGTAGGTATTATTATTATTGTTATTATTCAAGACTCCAGAGTGAATGCAGCAATAAGACTCAGTTCTAATTTCTTGGAAGACAGTTTTCTGAACAAATTTCAGATTTTACTTTTTCTCACTTTCTCCCTAGGAAAAAAAGGTCACCTTGCAGAATTTTATCTGAATATACTCCATGGTAGTTTATGGCTGCTGCCATTTCCCAACCCATGCCATGTGATCCAGCACATTGCTAGGCCTGGGGCACTGTGGAGCAAGGCTTCCAAGACAGCTGCAGCAGCAAATTAAAAGGAAAAACCTTGAGGAGTGAAATAAAGACGCTATTCTGCTACTTCGGGTGAGTCCCGCCTCTGATAAACTGCTGTAGAATGTATCATTCTCTTTGAGACATTCAGTAAAATGTTATCCCCAAGTTTACTGTCCACAAAGAGAAGCCATTTGCATACAAACAGAAAGAACTGCCATCACTCTAGACCAAAAGAATTGCCATCACTCTGATTTGACTTCATGATGGCTCCCTATAATAATGAGGCATCATCATAAAACCAAGTCAGGTAGAGGGCGATGCTCTCCGTCTATATTTTGAAGCCTTGAGGGTAAAATAAAAATTTAAAAATACTACCATCCAGGTTTCCCCACAGCACATCACTGCCCCTGCCAGACCATGAAACAAGAAACGGGACCTTCAAGAACTTTTCACTTCACTGGAGTGCCTCAAGTAAAAGGTCAGAAGGCATATTATCACTGGCCTCTGTCTGAGTATCAAGAATGAAACTGGGAACATGTTAAGGAATTAAGGGGGCAGGGAAATAGTGCTTCTAATGATGTGCAGAGACTGTGTGGCACTAAGCGACTGCAAACTGTGCACACCCACTTATGTTTAAGGAGCACAACTTGAAGGGAAGATGGCATAACTTTCTAAAAGTGCTACTTCCCATTAAGTTCCTCCTAACACTAAAGCCTCTCCAACAAAGTTTCACCAGACAGGACTACTCAGGAAACCTATTGATGTGCACTTTCTGGTGAAGAAGAGGAATGGCAATTTTCATATGGCTATACTAAACAAGGCAACAAAAACAATGCATTAGTGTTAAGTGGGGCATTTTTCCATTGGGATCTATTAGTGTGGCATTCTGCTTTGGAAACCATGTGGAATCTCAATGCAGCATTGGCAAGCTCTGCAAAGATCATGATGGGAAGTCTAGGGCCAATGAGAAACCATGAAGATATTGCTAAGGTGGTGTATGCGTGGAAGAACGAGAATTGACAGTTGAGTGTTGAGATTGAACAGTCAATATGATTTGGGACAGTGCTCCCCAACCTTCCTTATGTGGAGGAATAAGGGGTAATTTTTATTCAATCCCTTTGAGGGATGGAGCACAAGGAGCAGGCTCAGTTAGCTGCCTATTTAAGATGGTGATCCCTCTTCCAAGTGGCACAAAGTTATAGCACCACCCATCTGCCCACTTGAATTGGCAATCTGAGATTAGTCCCCACTGTGGATATTTTTGGGGGGGTTCTTGTTCCTAAATTGGCCACAGGCGAGAAGCTATTTGGGCCTGTCCTGAGCTTTTCCAGGGGTGTTAAGTTCAATGGTGTATGCAGAAGGACCTGGGTGCAGTTCTTGGCATCTCCAAGTAAAAGGCTAGTATAGAAAGATCCCCTGCCCATCTCAGAGGGTGATGGCATGTGGACGGTGAAGAACAAAAACCAAATATATCACTGAATCGGTGGTGTGGAGCTAGGGTGGGGTCATCAACACAAAAATGAGCACAGTCTCATCTTGGAAAAAGGTAAACCTGCACTGAGTTGGGGGGTGGAATAAAGTTGCAGATGAGATATATGAATTAACTGAACCAGACATGTGTGCTTGAAAAACATGTGCTGAAATGCATTTGGTTTGGGCCTCCACAGCTTCTAACTTAAGCACCTATGAAGAGTTAACCTATTCACAGCTCATTAGTAAGATCCTTCTGACAGATTGCAGAGGACAGAAAGGTATCTGCAATTGCTCACAGGCACTCTTGGCCTGAGCAAAGCCTTCCTCTGGAACAAGGCTAGGAGATGAAGTTCTAACCATTTTTTTTATTTTTTTAAGGTTGGAAATGGGGTTCTGCATAAAGAGATTTTTTATGAAAGCTGGAACATCAACAATGTGAAACTTATAACCCTCCAGGTGTTTCTGGATCACAGCTCCCACCATCCCTGCCCCTTGTCATGCTGGCTGGGGCAGCCTTGGAGCTGGAATCCAACAAAAATGGGATGGGCCACAGATTCCCCATCTCTGCCCAACTGGTGGACCCAAGAGACATTCATCTAGAAGAGAAAAACAATGCCCAGGTATAGTTAAGTGCTGACATTTATTATGCACACTTTCAGCCTGGCAAACAGCTGCATTCTGCTAAGAAAGAACATTTTTCTACTTGAAGGCTGGCAGAATATTAATTGGTTCAAGCAAAACTTAAGAGTGTCTTTGAATTATTGCGTCTGAACTTTGGAAGTAATATCAGTTGCTTTCCCTACCAAGCCCACTGCAGTAATAGTGGCTGTGGTCTCTCCTCTTCCTCCCCTCGTTCCCCATTCTTTTCTCTGCTGCAGTTTCATAGAATAGTATCACTTGTGGGCTTTCTGTTTATATTTGGAAACTGCAACCGTATGGAAGATTGGAATGCAAATGAGGAGTGGAAGGAATGCCCTCTCAGTTGATATTACCTTCCATTTTGAAGTATGACTAATCTGAGAGAGTTTACAACAATCCCAAAATAAAACAAAAATAGGAAGCTCTTGGAAGAAATAAATATTTTGGGAGCAGGGGCTTCCAATGGCGGCCTAAGCTCCTTGGTCCCTTGATTCTGATTCCTGGCTCCATTCCCGACTCCTGGGTCACCTCTGACAGCTGATTATGGCTCTGTCTTCTATAATTAAATACAGCAAGTACACATCTGTAAGGCACTGTCCCACACCCTTGGTACAGTGCTACATCATATAATGAGGTTCACGGTAAGTGTAACTGCAGAAAGGCAAGAACTACATTCAGTCTACAGGAAATCCTTTCCAGTAACACTCCTGGCAGATGATCTCAGTGATCAATAAGGGATATAAGGGGTCATGTGGTCCCTAAGGTACCTTGGACCTAGGACGTTAAGGACATTGTAAATTAGTACAAGGATGTTGAACCTGGTCCGGTAGTAGATGACTCCCAATGCAGATGTTTTAGCAACAGTGTCATGTGTTGTCATTTATTAACTTATTTCCTGCCCTTCACTTCCCAGGGCAGGTTACTGCATTAAAACCATTAGAAACAACTTATAACTATAAAAATAAGGTGGGTCCTAAAAACAGACATCTCAAGTGTCAAAAGCTATCAGCAACCTGGCCACCAGATAGAGCCTTTGAACCAAGACCAAGGGCAGCCTCGCATAAAGCTTACCGCAGTAAGCCATCCTTGAGGTTACCAGCACAGGGACTATGGTGATCAGACTATCCCTGTCCAGGAATATCTGCAGCTGGTGAACAGGATAAAAGGCACTCCTGGCTACAGAGGACACTTGAGTCTCGAGTGACTAAGACATGGGTAGGCAAACTAAGGCCCGGGGCCCAAATCCAGCCCAATCGCCTTCTAAATCCAGCCCGGGAATCAGCATGTTTTTACATGAGTAGAATGTGTCATTTTACTTAAAATGCATCTCTGGGTTATTTGTGGGGCATAGGAATTCTTCATTCCCCCCCCAAAAAAAATATAGTCCGGCCCCCACAAGTTCTGAGGGACAGTGGACCGGCCCCCTCCTGAAAGAGTTTGCTGACCCCTGGACTAAGATGTATCCAGGAGTATCCCCAAGCTACACACTTGCTCCTTTAGAGGGAGTGCAGCCCCTGAAAAGTGTTCATCAGGCATTTAAAAGTTGGAACACCTGCTGAATTTGGCAGAACATTCCACAATACAGGACCGATGGTGCTAAATGCTGTTTCTTGCTGCAGTCAAATGAGCTTCGCCAACTCAGGCAACCTCATCCAGAACATCTAGAACAGTGGTTCCCAATTGGTGGTCTGCGGACCCCAAGGGTCTTCGCAATCCAACTAGGGGGTCTGTGGCACCATTCACATAACCAAAACTACCATAGATATATCATGATTTTCAAAAGTAGGGAGTCCGTGGCTTGGCTTTTGAAACACAGGGAATCCGCAATACTTAGCTAATTGGGAACCACTAATCTGTATAGTTAAAGCTATGGTTTTCCCAGTGGTGATGTATGGAAGTGAGAGCTGGACCATAAAGAAGGCTGATCGCCGAAGAATTGATGCTTTTGAATTATGGTGCTAGAGGAGACTCTTGAGAGTCCCATGGACTGCAAGAAGATCAAACATCCATTCTTAAGGAAATCAGCCCCGAGTGCCCACTGGAAGGACAGATCCTGAAGCTGAGGCTCCAATACTTTGGCCACCTCATGAGAAGAGAAGACTCCCTGGAAAAGACCCTGATGTTGGGAAAGATGGAGGGCACAAGGAGAAGGGAACGACAGAGATGGTTGGACAGTGTTCTCGAAGCTACCAGCATGAGTTTGACCAAACTGCGGGAGGCAGTGGAAGACAGAAGTGCCTGGTGTGCTCTGGTCCATGGGGTCACGAAGAGTCGGACATGACTAAACAACAACAACAACAAATCTAGAACATCCAGAACAAGTAACTTGCCTACCTCCCATACAGGGTTACTACCCACCCAATGAGTCCCTGTCTTCCAAGGATTCAAGTACAGCTTATTGGCCTTCATCCAGTCCACCAATGCATTCAGAAACTGATTCAGAGCTTCTCCTGATTCAGATGTACAAACTTATATATGCAAATGTTGTGCTGCAGACCCCGTTTTGGACTGTGCCTCCCACGCTCATTTCTTTTCAATCATCACCCAGCACAATCTTCAAGCAGCTTGCAGGTCTCTGCTCTGCTAAATCAGCACTCCTGACATCTCAATAAATCCTTCATCTGTAAGCAGCCTTCTTATCTAGACACCAGCAACTATCATGGTATGACCAGCCAGTAAACTAATGTATGCTTACAGGAATTAGCAGTAAGATTTCAAGAGAGAATTCTCAGGAAGAATGCTTTGAAGACAGCATGCTTTTACAGTAAAACTCAAATATATTCAAGCCAGAGTAATAATGCAATGTAGAACAGATAGAGAGCACCATACATGAATGCAAAATGTAAAGACTAACATGTTGAGTTTGTCAATAAATCCATGACCCACTGATGGTGCCCACTCTCCTAATAATCCTAATACCTCATAGGATAGCAAGTTCCAGGTTTTAAAAAAAGACACCTTCCAAACTGTGAGACAGAAGTAAATTATTTAATGAGACCTCTTCAAAACTTGTGTTTGTATAAATGTAAAAAACAGCCCATTATCACCCAGTTTTCTGTCCTGTGGAGATGAGCGGAGCTTTAAAAGGAGACAGAAAATGAACATAGGGATTGGTGTATGTATGCTGCTTGTTTCCAGTGACATCACAAGTACTGTCCAATAGGCACCTGCTGCAACCGCTTGTAGCTGATGAAATTATCACTGCTACCCATGCTGATTTATTGATGGGTTTGCTGCTGACTGTTTTATGCCTTGTGTTCTCTCACTACTGCTTTTTTGTTTTTTACTTAATTGTTTTAATTATTGCCGCCTTGGAAGTTGCTTTCCTGAAAGGAGGAATGGAAATGTTTTAAAAGCATAATCAAATCAAATAAGCAGCAGAGCTGACTCAAGCCTTTTTTGCTGCCTGAGGTGGAAAAATCAGCTGCTGCTATCTCCTTCAGCTGCATAAGGCGAAGCAAGTGCCCAGTAAAAGTATTTATTTAGAAACTTGGCACAGGGAGCTTGAGAGTGGAGTAAATTGTGCCCCTTCCCCATTTCTTGAAATTGTATGTGATAGAGGGATGTGGAAGAAGTTCAAATCAGTTCACATTTATCGGCGAACATATCTATTTCATATTTTCTGAAACAATATGCAAACTGAAAAGCAGTAATTCTTTGACATTCACAATTCTCTGTATTTTGCAATGCAGTTATCAAATGTGTGAGGTATTCAAAATGAATATATTAGTTAAAATAACACTATGTGAGGAGAAAATACTTTGCAAAAATGTGTACGCTCCAACAAAATTGCATACAAAGCTGTGCATGTTAGTAAAGATAGGTTTTTAGACAATATGAATAAGCAATGTAGAGATCTAACTCCCAATCCCCTAGCTCAAAAATCTTTTTGAAACAAAAATGTATTCAGTTGTTCCAGGAACAACTAAATAATATTCACCTGTCTATCTCAACAACAGGGAAGCTGTTCAGCAAAACAGAGGCAGCACATCAGAGAGAAGGTGGAAGCGATAATCCTTTAGCTTTCCACTGTGCTTCTGAGAAGTGAGGAAGCCATTTACAAGTTTCTCTCTTCCCATGCACCTGCACAAAATGAAAGAACCACTCCTCCTCCTCAGATAAACCCTTGTGATGTGCAGTAGATAAGAGGGCTGGAAGGGAGCTTGGAGGTCATCCCACTGCTCAATTCAGGAAATGCAGTGCTAGTTCCTCCCCAACTGATGGATGGCAAATACCTTCCTGAAGATATTCAGCAACAGAAAGCTCACTGCCTCTCTAGGAAATAGGTTCCATTATCAGACTATTCTGATGGAGTTTATATAAAATCTACCCTCTTGTAACTACTACTCCTAATACTATTTATAATTGTGGTGGTTGGCATCCATCTGTCTCAAGACACAATGGAGTACGTCTCTGGGGGTGAAGTCAAACAGCTGTGTTAGCAGCATCAAAGTGACTTGTCCTGGGGTGCAAACCTGTGCAGGGTGTATGGAGGTCCTGGCTGCCCCTCTTGGCCTTGCTGATGTGGTCCAAGGAAAGCACAATATGTTTGGTTGCAGGAGTTTCTGAAAGAAGGCGTACAAGGCACCATCCAACCATCTTAGAGACTCCACTCTGGATTTGTGTAAGGTTTATTCTTAATTATTATGTTCCTTTCATCCTAAGACCACAGCAATTAAAATAAGAACATTAAAAATAACTTAAAACGAACTACAATCACAAGAATAGGTTGAGTCATAATATATACGGTGTATATATACACATATCAAGTATCAAAGGCCAAAGTGTTGAGTGCCTTAAACCCAGATCTTTATCAAATGCTACAAGTTGCCATTCCAGGTGTTTTAACACAACCAAAATAATATGAAAACTTGTTACTGTAATGGTTTTACGAGATGACTTTGAATTCTTTATATGAATTTGTGAAGCTGGAAAACAGTATATGAAAATTCATAGGTAAATAGATACATACATTAAAATGATTATTCAATTTTAATCACAGCTAAACGTTATATTGGGGCATTTTCTTCACTTCCAGAGGGAGGATAAAACTAGACTATATCAAGAGACGTTTTCCATAGCCAGCCTTCCACGCTGACCACATTCAAAGAAGTAGAAAAGGAACAAGGCACTCTGAATGTTACTTCCCACATTTGTTCCTCATTATTTTGCTATGTATCCTTGGGCAAGTGACTAAAATTTCCCTCGCCTACAAAATGAAGGCCATCGCTTGTTGGTATTTTAGCTTAGGGGACAGCAACAATGTGGGAATCAGCTCATGTGTTTCCGCAGGCAATGTTGTTATGAAGAGGAAATAACACCCAGACATTCCAGGTAATCAACATATTGCTCTGTTCTTTCCTTCTTACTGTTTGGTGAGTCATTGTGTGTACAATCACTGCCAAAGGGGGGGAGGACCCAAATCAGCATGAAGCTGTTGGAGACAGATGAGACTTCAAGTCCCAAGAAACGTCCTCGGTGCCTGAAAATAAATCAAATGGCAAGCCTTTCTGATCTTTAACTTTCAACACTATATTCATCTTGGTTCCCACTTATTTTCAGTGCAGAGGCTACCCTGCTGAGCTGCAAAGTCATGAACCAGGAGAGAGCAGCTTCCTCTCCCTGAATTCATTTTCAGCGCATTTCAGTTATGGCCCAAACATGCCTTCTGAATTTCTGCATATCTATCACTGAGATCTATCTATCTATCACTGCTCAAGCTTTCCGGAAGAAACAGAAGTGTGTATACCATGCAAGAAAGTAGTAGCAACTTTATAACAAGAAGCCTAAATCCATAACTCTCTTTATTTTAAATTTCTGCAGTAAAATATAAGAAAATTGCCCAGTGAAGCAACCTTAATGAAGGACAAGAGATGGGCTGCATCTCATGAAGACTGGTGGAAATGTGTTTGGCAAAGACCATCAAATACTACTGCTATCTTGCAGTTGGCAAGCACATCATTTAACCTGGTGAGTTCAGCAACTAGGCAGGAGAATGGGGTCTTTCCCCATCCTTTCTGTGTTTGACCTTGAAGAGAGGCTGAAAGCAGTGAGATCACAATTTTTCTCTACTTTCTGAGCATCTCTGAGACTCAGAAAAAGAAGCATGAGCCCTGATTCTCCCTCCCAGCTCAGAGCTGTGGGTCAGCAAGGACTCCTCCTGCCCAGTTGCATGGAACCTTGAGCTCAGTGCAATGTCAAACAAGAACAGCCTCTGCAATGGGGAGCATACATTTTGGCATGCTGAACCTGATCACAAGGGCTCTAAAAGAAATCCTACATGGAATCAGACAAAAGCCCAAAGATTCATGCAAAAGTCAGCAATAACTATAGACACCTGAGTGGTTCTGGGGAGATAATGGGGGGAGATATGGAGATGCCTAGCAAACCACACAACAGAACAGCAGGAGAGATGTTGGAGCAGAAAATCCAAGCCTTTTGATGTCTGTACACTAATGCACAGAGAATGGAAAATAAGTAAGGTGAGCATGAACTCCTAGTATGGGGAAGTAAGCTCAGCTTGATAGGTATAACTGAAACTTTGTGAGATGACTCCCATCAGTAGAACGAAGAAGGTAAACCCAGTTCAGAAACAGCAGATCCAAACAGAAAATATGGGGGAATGGTATAATATATATTTTTTTAATTAAAAAATGTGTACACTCGTACAGAAATCAAAGAGAATGAATTTTGCAGGCTCCACTCCAGGTACCATCAGGTGTCCCAGCACATCAATTTGCAGTGCCAAAATAGAACCTACAGCGGTACCTCAGGTTACATACGCTTCAGGTTACAGACTCCGCTAACCCAGAAATATTACCTTGGGTTAAGAACTTTGCTTCAGGATGAGAACAGAAATCATGCTCTGGCGGCACGGTGGCAGCAGGAGGCCCCATTAGCTAAAGTGGTGCTTCAGGTTAAGAACACTTTCAGGTTAAGAACGGACCTCCGGAATGAATTAAGTACTTAAGCTGAGGTACCACTGTATTTATTTACTTCCTTCTCTATTTTCTTTTTTTGGCACTATTGATGGCACTGTAGGAGAGCCCCAGACATAGGCTTAGCCGGGGGAGCAGGGAGGGGCAGCTGCCCCCCTTAAATCAATAAAAATCAATAAAAACACACAGCAAACTGAGGTTCTTCCCCTTCCCCCATCAGACTGGCCACTGTGAGAACAGGAGGCTGGATTAGATGGGCCATTGGCCTGATCCAGCCGGGTTCTTCTTATGCTCTTATGACAGTATGAGACTTGCAGACCAATCTGCTAACAAGATCTCTGGGCGAGGCCCTACTCATGGTGATGAGTGGTCCATCTGTGGTCCAGTATGTGCTGGCCTGGGGCAGGGCCTTCTCTGCTGTCACACTGAGGCACTCCCTTCCATTAGACATTTGACTGTCCCACTTGCTACCACATGTTTGCCAGATAACAGCAATTCTGTTCTGACAGGGGAGGGGTGGGCTGATAATTGTTCCAATCGGCAAGACTATTTAATTGGAAGATCTAGGGTTTTATGGTTTTAGCTTTAAATACATATGTTGGGTTACTGTTTTTCTTTTGGTTGTGTATTGCCCTAGGATCCCTTTGGGATTAAGGACAGTGTGTGTGTGTGTGTGTGTGTGTGTGTGTGTGTGTGTGTGTGTGTGTAAGCTTGGGCATGTAGGTCAGCCGTGATCTATCCTATCTCCTCCAGGATGGGTAAGGTCTTTTAGGACAGTTCATGAAGTCATTCCCAGCCCCATATTTATCCTTCTCCATCTCCCCACCCCAACTATGGATCCAACTCCAAATCTGAATTGTTATGTCAGAAAACTTGAAAAAACCATAGACCTTTGTGGTGACCCTTGTCTGTTATTTTATTCATTTATTAAGAATAAAAATAATTTATCTATCCTGACTCAATGGGATAGGGTGTATGTTAATGTGAACTGATGGTGTTTCCGTCTGTTTCCATATTATACACACCACACACACCACACAACACCTTTCTTTTCATTTATTTATGTATAAATGAAAGCAGTACTTCAAACTGACAATTTGCCACACAGATTATGTGTGCCAGATGAGTAATGCCTGAATGACACAGAAAGTTAGAATTAGCAACAGGAAATTACAGTTAGAAGAAGCATACTATGATGGCAGGGGGAAGCTTTGCAGCTGTAAAATATCAGATATATATATAGATATATAGATATATATAAACACACACACACACACACACACACACACACACACACACACACTTTGCCAAATGTGTCATTTGCTTGCATATTTCTATTATTTTCATTTCCTACATTTGCTTTAGTGGTAACTGCAGGTCTGCCTGCTGTTACAGACAATATACAGCCCAGCCAAGACCTATCTCTATCTTCCTTCCTTCAAATCACTCCTTGAGGCATTCAGCCCTCTCATTCCCATGCCCTGTTGCAGCTCAGGATAAGCACATGAAACCTCAGCTGACCCCTCCCCTCCCCTTCCTCTGCTGCTTCTCCTGTGCCCAATTCCAGACAGTAAACTCCTTGGGACAAGGACCCTGATGGGTGTCATGCACATCAACATTGCCTTACAAAAAATGCAACAATAATATCATTCACTTATTTCTTTTGCAAACTATACTTTTGAACACATCCACTCTCTTCTGGTTCATGTAAGTTAGGGGTAGGCAAATAATGACCAGATAATCAAATATTCCCCCAAGGGCATCTCATTTGATTCCCCACAAAATCCATGGTTCTGATTGTCTTGTCTGCACACACAGCCTTTGGTGCTGCGTACCTTTGCTGCTTTATCCAGCAAGAAACCAGGAAACAGGCAACCAAAATTTTGCTTCTCTTCAAAAACCTAGCTGTGAAAAACAGAGCAATTGGCCTATTCCTGTACCACGATCATGCATCACAACGTGCCCACTTGCATCTAAGCAAAGCATTGCCTTCTTACTTACTTTCTCCAGGTAGTAGACAATATGGGGCAGCCTATGTAGAGTCACTTAGCTTTGCAGGAGGGGGAACAAGAGATTTTTGCCTTTGCTACCATCTGCTTATAGGGAAGGAAATCATGTAAGTGGAGAACATGAAGATGCATGGAGCTCTCCAATACTCAACTAGATCAGCTTCCAGAAACTTTTTTTTTTTTTTAATATTTTTTATTGCTTTGTTTTCCAGGGTCAAAATACAACATCAATACATCGTCAATAACACAACAAAAGCTTTTTTTACAAAGTAAAGAAACAAGAAAAAAAATTCACTTTTTCAAATCTTTTTTCAACATCAACTGGACTTCCCCACATCCTCCATCCCTGCATTCTTTACAATAAAAATCAACAGCAAATTAAAACCTTGTTTCATGTGTTTTTGTATTTTCATCTAATTATTTACTCTAAAAAATTAAGCTTTTCTCAGTCGTAACTTAGTTTCAATCATTTCCAAATCTCAATACTGAAGCATGTTTTTCTCAAGACTTAGCAAATTCTCAACATTCATATAACTTAAAATGTTTTTGTAAGTAGTCCTTAAATTTTTTCCAGTCCTCTTCCACTGCCTCTTCTCCCAGGTCTCGGATTCTGCCAGTCATTTCAGCCAGTTCCATGTAATCCATCAGTTGCGTGTGCCACTCTTCCAGTGTGGGTAACTCCTGTGCCTTCCAGTATTTGGCTATAAGGATTCTTGCTGCTGTAGTTGCATATAAAAAGAAAGTTCTATCTTTCTTTAGCACTCTCTGGCCCACAATGCCCAAAAGGAAGGCTTCTGGTTTCTTATGAAAGGTATACTTAAATACCTTTTTCAACTCGTTATAAATCATTTCCCAAAAAGCCTTCACCCTCGGGCATGTCCACCAAAGGTGAAAGAATGTTCCTTCAGCCTCCTTACATTTCCAACATTTATTGTCAGACAAATGGTATATCTTTGCAAGTTTGACTGGGGTCATGTACCACCTGTACATCATTTTCATAATGTTTTCTTTTAAGGCACTACATGCCGTAAATTTCATACCGGTGGTCCATAACCTTTCCCAGTCTTCAAACATAATGTTGTACCCAATATCTTGTGCCCATTTTATCATGGCTGATTTAACTGTCTCATCTTGAGTATTCCATTTAAGCAACAATTTATACATTCTTGAAAGCACTTTCGTCTTAGGTTCAAGTAGTTCTGACTCTAATTTTGATTTTTCCACCTGGAAACCAATTTTTTTGTCCTTTTTAAAGATCTCTAAAATTTGGGCGTAATGAAACCAGTCTCGCACCTTTCCTTTCAATTTTTCAAAGCTCTGCAACCTCCAAGTGTCCCCCACTTTTTCTATTATTTCACAGTATTTTGCCCAGCCACCCCCCATATTAAGTATTTTTGTGGCCTTAGCCTCCATTGGTGACAGCCACCTCGGAGTCTTGTTTTCAAGTAAGTCCTTGTATTTAATCCAGACAGTAAACAAAGATTTCCTGACAATATGGTTTTTAAATAACTTATGAGACTTTACCTTGTCGTACCACAAATATGCATGCCATCCAAAAGCATTGTTAAACCCTTCCAGATCTAGGACATCAGTGTTTTCTAGCAAAAACCAATCTTTCATCCAGCAGAAGGATGCAGCTTCATAGTACAACCTTAAGTCCGGCAGGGCAAATCCCCCTCTTTCCTTCGCATCTGTTAATATTTTAAATTTTATTCGGGGCTTTTTGCCCTGCCAGACAAACTTCATAATGTCCCTCTGCCACTTTCCAAAACACTCCACCCTGTCCACGATCTGCAGGGCCTGAAACAGAAACAGCATTCTTGGCAATACATTCATCTTAACTGCAGCAATTCTTCCCAGCAAGGAAAGTCTCAGTCTTGACCAGATTTCTAAGTCCTTTTTGATTTCAGACCAACATTTTTCATAATTATCTTTAAACAAATTCAAATTTTTCCCAGTCAAATTAACCCCCAGGTATTTCACTTTTTTAACCACATTTAGTTCCGTTTCCTTCTGAAACCCCTCTATTTCTAAAGGTGTCAAGTTTTTCGCCAAAACCTTAGTTTTTTGTTTATTTAACTTGAATCCCGCCACCCGACCAAACTCAGAGATTAGTTCTAAAGCTCTTTTTGTACTGGGTTCTGGCTCCTGTAATGTCAAAACCAAATCATCTGCAAAGGCCTTCAGTTTATATTGTTTTCCTCCGACCTGTATTCCTTCCACCCGCTGGTCCTTCCTAATCAAGTTCAGCAGAACCTCCAGGACAGAAATAAATAGCAAGGGTGATAGGGGGCACCCCTGTCGTGTTCCTTTTTCAATTTTAAACTCCTCTGTCACCACATTGTTTACTATCAATTTAGCTTTTTGTTCTGAATAGATTGCTTCAATACCGTTTTGGAACGCCCTTCCCACTCCCATCCCTTCCAAATTTTTCTTCATAAATTTCCAAGATATGTTGTCAAAGGCCTTCTCCGCATCTATAAATATCAAAACTGCTTTCGTATTCAAGTTTGTCTGTAGTAGTTCCAGGACATCCACAATGTTCCTAGTGTTGTCAGACAAATGTCTGCCAGGGAGGAAGCCTGCTTGGTCTTTATGAATTACTTCGTTTAAAACTTTTTTCAATCTGTTTGCCAAAATGTCAGCAAAAATCTTGTAATCCACGTTTAGGAGTGAGATAGGACGATAGTTCTTAAGTTGAGTCTTTTCAGATTCCAATTTTGGTATCAAAGTAATGAATGCCTCTTTCCACGATTCTGGTGCCCCCTTCCCCTCCATAATTTGGTTGCATACCTCCATCAATGGTTGAGTCAAATATTCCTTCAATGTCTTATAATACTTGGAGGTAAGTCCATCTGGGCCCGGGGATTTGCCTAATTGCATGTTCTGAATGGAACTTTCAATTTCCTGTTGTGTTATTTTATAATTCAGGGCTGTTTGTTTATCTTGTGTTAGTTTTTCCAGGCCGTAGCTTTTTAAGAATTTATTTATCTCAGTCTCCACTTGGGGTCCTTGAGTAAACAATTTTTTGAAATATTTCTGGAAACACTTTCTAATTTCCTCTGGTTTCTGAATACATTCTCCTTCAACCTCTAGATTGGTAACAAAGTTCAATTTTTGTCTCCTTTTCAGCTGCCATGAAAGCAGCTTCCCACATTTATTTGCCGATTCAAATGATCTTTGTCTCATCTGTTTAATTTTCCATTCAACTTCTTGATTTATCAGTTTCGCATATTGTGCTTGATGGAATTTTATTTCTCTTAAAACTTCTTTTGATTTTGGATTAAGTCTCAACCTTCTCTCTCCATCCTTTATCTTTTCCAAAATCTTGTCCTTTTTACCATTCCAGAGTTTTTTCCTAATAGTATTCTGTTGTATCAGGAACCCTCTCATAACAGCTTTACTTGCGTCCCAGATTGTTTTCTTTTCCACCGAAGTGTTCAAATTTATTTCGAAATAATCTTTCATCGTTTTTTGGGCCTTCTTTACAATCTCCTGATCTCTGAGCAAGGAGTCATTCATTCTCCATCTGAAGGATCCAGCTGGTGTGAGTCTCAAATCTATTTTCAAGGCGTTATGGTCGGAGCAAGTTTTGGGGCAGATCTCTATTTTTTTAGTCTTAGGTGCCAGTCCTCTAGATATCCAGATTTGGTCGATTCGTGTCCAAGATAGGTGGGCCTCAGAAAAGAATGTTCCCTCTTTACCTAGAGGGTTCTTTATCCTCCAAATGTCAATCAAGTCCATATTGTCTGTAAGTTCAAAAAAAGTCTTTGGTAGTCTGCCATCTTTAGTCAAGTTTTGGTTTTGTGACTTATCCATGTGTGTGGAGACAACCCCATTCATATCTCCCATCAGGATGATGTTATTATAGTCAACATGGTCCAGCATTGTCTCATGCAGCTTCTTGTAAAATTCTGATTTCCCCTCGTTCGGTGCGTAAATTCCTACTATCAGAAATTTTTCTCCTTGTGATTGTATTTCAATCGCCAGAATTCTTCCTTGTTCATCTTTAAACACAAATTTTGGTGCTAGGCTCTCCTTAGCATATATCACTACTCCTCTTTTCTTAACATTGTCTGATGAGATAAATTCTTGGCCTAGTCTCTTGTTAATTAATACTCTTCTGTGGAGCCTGGTCACATGAGTTTCTTGAAGACAAATGACGTCTAGTTGTTCTTTCCTCAATATATGAAAAATCCTTTTCCTTTTTTCGGGGGAGTTTGCACCATGAATGTTCCAACTGAAGAGCTGCAGAGACATCCTGGATCAGTTTGTCAGCCAATAGGGTTGTCTCCCTTGTCGTCTATTCCTGGAGGTGGATCCTTTTGACCAGGCAGGGGGGGTGGCCAGGTACCTGCTGTTCCTTTCCAGAGGTCCTCCCCATGGTCGTTCAGGAACTTTTCTTGCTCCTCTGCTGTTCTGATTCTTACCTTCTTCTCTTTCCAGTTAAAAGATAGACCTTGGGGGAATTCCCACCTGTAAGGAATTGTGTTGTTTCTCAGTAATCTTGCCAGATCTTTATATATAATTCTTAAATCCAACAGCTGTTTTGGTATGTCTCTGAAGATTTCTGCTGTCTTTCCCTGTATCACCAATGAATTTTTGAAGTGTAGGCCGAGTATATTATCTTTTTCTTGCTTAGATCTCAATATGATCAAGCAATCTCTTGGTTTATTCTTCTTGGCCACTCTTCCCAATCTAAAGGCGGTGACAATTTTAAAGTCCTTCTCTTCTGCCAAGCCCCAGAACTTGGATATTTCTGCAGTCAAAAAGCTGGTCAGATCTTCCTTTTCTAATTCTGGGATATTTCTAAGCCTAAGATTGCTTTCTCTGCTTTTCAGCTCCGCCATAGACAGGTAGGCCTGCTGTTCAGTAACCTGTCTACTCAGTGGTCTTACTTCTCCTCTTAGTTCCTCTATCCTTTTTGTATTTTGGTCTGCTTTTGCACTTGCTTCCTCGGCTAATTTTCGACTCTCTGTTGTGGTCTTTTCAATATTTCCTATCGCCTGTGTATTTTGAGCAACTTGGTCTGTCAATTTATTAATTGTAGCTGTCACCTGGTCAAATTTAGCCGCTTGTTCATCAGCTTTTTTGTTTAAAGCTGCCAGTTGGTCCAATATTTCTTTAGAGATAGGGTCTAGCCCTCCTGCAGCCATATCCTCCAAAACTGGCTGTTTAGGTTGTCCTTCTTGCAGACCTGTCACAATTGGAACCGATGACCTGCGTTGCTGCACAGGCAAAGTTAATTGCAGTAGTTCAGCTTGTTTTGCTTTCTTGCCAGCCCTTGTTTTTCCTGCACCACTCATTCCACAGCTGTCTATGTTTCAAGGTCAAATTGTAAATCCCATGGGAAAAGCAATCCAGAAAGTAAACATCCAGACATAAAAAATTCCAAAACAACCAGCAGTTCTCAGAGACTGATAATTCTACAATCCAGCAGGGGGAGCACCCCAGAGGTTAGAGAGAAAGATGAAAATTTTCCATTAAGTTCCCAAGTAAAGTAAAATCCAAAACAGAGGGGGGGAACCCTCTAAATTCCCTTAAACTGCAGAGTATAAAAGTTCCTTGCAAAGGTGCTTGCAACAGTTCCTTTCTTGTAACTTGCAAAATAGCCCAATGAAACTTTGTATCCCTATACACAGTCACCACAGTCTGATGTTACTTTGTATCCAGCCAGCCCGAGAGCTGGGTCTCATAACTTTGTAATCCACAAAAGAGAAAGAGGAATAACCCAGTCTCTGTCCACTTATAATACAGTTTTAATTTTTCCTTAACTTTTTGGCAATCAATTCCGAATTTGCAGGGTAAAATCCAAGTTCTTTTGAACTCCTTTCAACGCTTCCGTTTTAGAAAGACTTTGCTCAGCACTTTAAACAGGGACGGAAGACTGACTTCCTTTTTAACGTCTCCCGCTTTCAGCCGAAATTCACAATTTACTGAAGGATAAAGTGCGTGACTGGTTACACTATGCCCAGATTAAAGAAGTTTTTAAAAATGATAAGAAACTAGGGTTCCAGGTGGAGAAGTCGAAATTAGAAACAGAACTGTTAGAACCAAAGACTAAGGTACTTTCTAGAATGTATAACTTGCTGTTAAAATGGAATACACAAGATGAAATGGTTAAATCGGCTATGATAAGGTGGGCGCAAGATATTGGGCACAATATTATGTTTGAAGACTGGGAAAGGCTGTGGAATAAAGGGATGAACTTTACTGCATGTAATGCTTTGAAAGAAAATGTAATGAAAATGATATATAGATGGTATATGACCCCAGTCAAACTTGCAAAAATATACCACCTGTCTGACAATAAGTGCTGGAAATGTAAAGAGAGTGAAGGAACATTCTTTCACCTCTGGTGGACATGCCCTAAAGTGAAGGCTTTCTGGGAAATGATTTATAATGAACTGAAAAAAGTATTTAAGTATACCTTCACTAAGAAACCAGAGGCCTTCCTTCTGGGTATTGTCGGCCAAGGGGTGGTAAAGAAGGACCGAACATTTTTTATGTATGCAACAACGGCAGCAAGGATACTTCTTGCGAAGCACTGGAAAACTCAAGATTTACCCACACTGGAAGAATGGCAGATGCAACTGATAGACTATATGGAATTGGCTGAGATGACCGGCAGAATCCGTGACCTGGGAGAAGAGAGGATGGAAGAGGACTGGAAGAAATTTAAGATTTATCTAGAAAAATATTGTAATTTGATTGAACGTTAAGCAGGATGCTAGATTATAAATAACTGAGCACCACTAAATTAGATGATATGGGATGACAAGTGAGATTGAGAGAATATGAATTTTATTAACTATTACATTATAAATAAATAGATGGGTTATAAGAATGCAAATAAGATGATGAATTGCTGGCAACAGTCTACAATGATGAAGGTGGGAGCGGGAGACGTGAGGAAGTCCAAGGAAGATATGAAAATATGTTATGACATTTGTTTCATTCTGTACTATATTTTATTTGTATTTTAAATTATAATAAACATTTATTAAAAAAAAAAAGAAATTCACAATTTACTGTTCAAATAGAGTCTCAAATTTCTTACTCACGAGTATGTTGTTTCGAATCAAATGTTCAAAGAAGAAAGGTCAGCGCTCATCAGCAGCAGCCGCGCGGCTTCACTTCCGCGGAAAGAGCGATGGATTCACAGCACCGCTACCCCCTCCACGTTCCGGAGCCCCTTACGGGGTCCCTTCTGCGTTTCCGAGGTCGCTCCTGGTGCCCGCCGAATCCCACGGCCACGGGCTCACTCTACCCGTGGATTTTCTGAATGGGTCGTCGCTGTGCCGTAGCGCACGACCCTTTTCCGCGGAGCCCCTCTTCAGCAGCTGAAGAGGACCGCCATTGCCGTTTCGCGCCGCCTCCGGAAGCTCCAGCTTCCAGAAACTTGAACACTTCCAGCATCCTCTAGCAACGAAGTCCCAAACCAATCTGAAATCTTCCCCCATCCTTTTCCTGCCAGCAAATGGCTGCATTCCAGGGAACTGGCAATCCAAAATGATTGAAGAGATTCTGCTTGGGTAGAATTGCCCAGTTTATCAACTTGCAGTGCTGGCTCTTATTAGAGAGGGATAACACAGCCATGACTCAAGGGGAAGACTGTTTTCCTGGCTGGTACAGTCAGGTTCAGATTCAGGTTCAGAGATACTTTGCACCTGCTCCATGGAATTTAAAGTTTTCTTGAATAAACTAACAATATGCTTACTTTTTAGGTAAGTGAGCAATATAGTATGCTTAGCAATTTAGGAAGGGGAGCTATTTCACATTCCAGTTACGGTACCTTGTTCAGAAATTCCTCATGCCTTGGTTATCTTCAAAACAAAAATGCCAAAATGGAACATTAGAAAACCAAGCACAACTGGCCAGAAATAAAATAAACAACTTTAAAAGTATCATTTTAAACCATTTGCTTATTGATAGGCACCCAGATAAAAAAAAAAAAACAACCACTTGAGTATATAATACACCCAAACATCCAAGAGTTATGCAAGTGCTTTCCTCCACATCTCAGTTGTTTCCAAACACACTTTTAAGTTCTCCTGTTGTTTCAGCTGACATCTCATTATCGAGACATTTCACATCAGATTAAATCAATCACACTGTGCTTGAGCAGAGAGATCACTGTGAAAACAGCCCTTATTGCAACACCAAGGAAAAGGCTTTGAAAGCAACCTGGTGGCACCCCATCTCAGTTGTATTCCTGAATTTGAAAATAGCATTTTGAAGGGGTGGTCGGGTCAGATAACAACAAATTTTAAAGATAAACACCTGTCTGTGGATAAGAGAATGGACTAAAGAAGAGTGGGTTTTATTTATTAATTATATTTTTTTCAACAACAACAAAATCCCTCCAGGATGCTGGGGGCCAAGAAGGGGGATTGTGTGTGCATTTTACTGCAATTTTGTTGTTGTCAGACATTGCAAGGCAGCTTCCAGATTTCTGTGCTGTGGGTAGGGCTGCCCTCGAAGGCTGCCTGGGAATTCCATCCAGTAGAAATATAATAAAACGTGCTGCCTTTGACCAGGGCATGTGCAGTACATGATACCACTGCTTAAGAAGCTGCATTGATATCCAGTTGGTTTCCTGGAAGAAGTGAAGGCTTTTGACTTGTTAAGTCCTAAACCATTTAGATCCAGTTTGTCTAGGCCTAGGTACTATGATCTATGCAAACATGGGATTTGTGGTTAGAGGGCTGAATTAGGACCCGGAAGCTCCAGGTCCAAATCCCTTCTTAGTTGACCATGTGACCATGGATCAGTCACAATCTCTCTCTGCCTAACCTACCTTACAGGATTGTTCTGCAGTTTATTCCACCTTCAGCTCCTAGACAGAGAGGGATAATAGACCTGAAACCTGCCAGTCAGGTTTCACCTGGCACATTCTTTGATGGGAGCCAGTGTTAGAATGCTTCCCTCAAGTTTCCACAAATACCTTAATGACAGCCTGCCCTCCCTCTTCCACACCACTTCCTTAACCAGAGGGAGGAGGCCTGGTATCTGTGAAGAGGACTAGAGGGTAATACTGCGGTTTGAGGCAGAATGAGTAAAGACAGACACAGAAAGCTGAGTCTTAAGTGTCTTGATGTGCAGACTGCCTCCCTGGAGGTCTTATACAGAAACAGTAGCCTTTAGCTATGTGGGAATGCATAATCTAACTGCTTTCACCTATGCTCAACCAGCACTTTATATTTAAAAACAACCACAAAGGCAACAAGCCGACAGCGACTTCCTTCCAAAAGGAACCAAACCCAGGCAAGTAGCACACACCTTTAATGTCACACCGCTTGGAATAGTGGACTGATCGTAACATTACGAAGGCACCCAACACATGATGGGAACTACAGACAGTGGAATTGCTATGTGATGACCACACGAAAAGGCAAAATATGTAATTATTAGAATCTATTCATTGAAAGTGTCTCCTGTTTTATAAAGAGTCATTTCATACTATCACTAATCATCTAGAGCAGGGCTGGGGAATCTGAGGATCTCCATATGTTGTGGGACGTCAACTCCCATCAGTCCCAGCTAGCATGGCCAATGATCCAAGAGGATGGGAGTTGGAGTCCAGCAATATCTGGAGGGTACCACATTTGATACTTCGGTCTAGAGAGACTACATGTTACATATTTTTATTTTTGGCAGGGTTCTCGGTCATTAGAAAACTCCATCATTAGAAAATGCAGTGTCACTAGAAAACTCCCTAAGTGACAGCTGATCTGATAGCTATTTCATTCAACCAAATTATTGCATTATAGTTGCAGTTATCGTGTGAGCAAAAACACTGGTGTGTGAATCATCTTGATAGCACTAGTCTTGGAATTGCTCAGTCCCCTTGCGTTTCAGGTTTCTAAGCGAACTTTTCACCCATGCTCACATTAAGTTTTCTTTCACAACATCAAAGACACAAAGATCTTTGTAGCCTTATGAAAGCCTTCAAGTTTCCATATAATACATGGATTTTTCAAGACTCCTGAGATGGTGGTCCACACACAGAATTTCAGATTACAGATGCATATTGGGACTACTGAGGATACCTTCTTGTACATATTGTATATAGTGTGTGTGTGTGTGTGTGTGTGTGTGTGTGTGTGTGTGGCAAGTGCAAAGATGATTCATGCATCTAACATTTAATTTTCCACAGTAAAGAAATAAAGGTTATAGCTTTTGAAAAGAAACAGGCACAACAGTAATTGCTTCTGTTGGGTTGTTTGTTTGTGCAATGCAGCATTATTACTTTCTTCTTTTCTTTCCCCCCTTGATCTCATTTATAAATTTATTTCCTAGTAAATCAAAGCCAAATTAAATGAGCATGATGTCTGGAACAAAGCTTGTTAGGCAGGACAATGGTGTTCTTTTTTATGTCTTGCAGAGATCTACCTGCTGTGAGAAACCTCTCATGCACCAGCTATCCCATTCCAGTACATAAGCCTACAAAACAGCAGTGAGCACCAGCAAGCATATCTACTAACAATAACACCCCCTTTTTCATTACTTTGGGAAACATTTTAGGCAAACTTTCACATCTCCTCTTCCAGATGCGATGCAAGCATGAGTCTCGTCAGAGGCTCATGATATTTTCTGTCGTTGATCTATGACATTTTCTTAGACATTTCGACTCTATATTGATCGGTTTCAGAACGCAGCTGCCTCATACGTAATGCATGAAATCAAGCTTCTTGGGTGAATGTTTTCACATTCCAACTATCTCATCCATGTCATGGTTCCAGGAATCTTCCAGTATGATGGATAGGTTCCCGGTGCTGTGCTGAAAGCACTTCCTCCCACCTCTAGCACAGATGCAAGATGCTGAGCTTAGAAAGCACGTGAGCTATCTGGAAGCCCAGAGCTCACATTTTTTTAGAGCTCCTGCAACAACCACCAACACTTTTGTGACTTATCAAAATAGCTGCAACCACAGCAGCTCATATCCAGGTCCATAAATGGGTGTTGGGGAAAACAGGCCACCATAGATGCATAGCTTCTAGCTAGAAGTAGCCACATCAGCAGCTACCTGTCCTTGCTGTGTATTTAGCTCTAAGTTATGCCCTAAGTTTTCTGGTGCTTGAATGCTTACAGCAACACTGGTGGGTGGGTATGTGCATGTGGGATGTCTATCTACCCTCCACATCTGTGGTTATAATAGTCCTTCCCAGGCTTCTTTTCTCTGAGGTGATCACAGCCTATCAGGGATCACGGAAGCAACATGATGTCTCATAGTCTTGCAACCAATTATATCAGTGTTTCTCAAACTTGGGTCTCCAGCTGTTGTTGGGCTACAGCTCCCATCATCCCTGACCACTGGTCCTGCTAGCTAGGAATGATGGGAGTTGTAGTCCAACAACAGCTGGAGATTCAAGTTTGGGAAATACTGAATGAGATTAAGCCACAGCATCAAAATCCAGAATAGCTGCCAATTCAAAGATGGAGTCATGTGTTTCTTTTCAACCCTTCCATTGCTTCCAAATCACTATGCAGTAAAGTACAGGAGCCCCCAGTGCCTTCCTCACAGAGAGAAGGCTGAAATACACTTTCTTCTTCTTCTTCAGCCAATAAGATTGGACAGTCCCTGTATTAGCAGAGGGACTGCTTGGTATCAGCTGTGCTATTCACATCACACATTTGCCTTATGTTTTCTGCCACTACTATGAAAACAATGGGTATAGAACTGCCATCTTATTAACCTGTCTTCAATACGCTCTCCATTATAGCTGCCTTAATTCGCTCCGTGATTAAGAGCCAAACATTTTAATCACAGGGACCCAGGACATCGGCTGCCAGAACGCAGTCTCTCAGCAGCCGAACAGAAGCAGAAGCAGGGTTCCAAATCAATGTTTACCTGACAGTCTCTGCAGCTGTGATAGCAATTAGTGGGAGAGTTCTCAGCGGAAGGCTGGTGGGCCTCGGCACCGTCTCTGGATCACCCTTTCTGTCCCAATCTGCCTGCTCCAGCTGCCTGAACGCCAAAGGGGGAAGCTGGAGATTACGGCAGGAAAGTCTCCTGACACGATATTGGTCCATTCCTTGAGGAGCCCCATCCGCTTCATCGTGCGAGTACAGTGTTTCTTCTGACACCTAGAAAAACAACAGCAACAAATATTGCCTTAATAATTCTCTGCAGCTTCTTTCCTAAACTGCATCCATTAATCTCGGTGTACTTTATATTTTATTTTAAAAGTATTACATGCATAGAGCAATAAAGAACTCTGAACCTGTGTGTGCCCTTTAACAACTGGCTAGAGCAGGATTGTATGATGGGCCATTAGAATGAAGATCTTCTTATAAGGATGCTGTGGTCACACTGGTCCAGATGGAATATTGCAGCAAAGCACACTTGTGCCACAGTAACAGCAGGGGACAGTACCACATGCACATCAACAAATGCTTTTTATGCATTAACTGTGGGAGTGTGGTGCAGTAGCTCATAGGATAAGGATCCTTCTGGAGGTTTTCTGTTAAAAACTATAACCAGGCATAGGGATGGACAAATCTGAAAATTTTGGCTTCTCGTTTTTCCATTCTTAAATTCAAGTTCACTACATTTCTGCATCAGTTTGCAATGCTTAATCCTCAGAAAAATTAATCTCCATTTTACTGCGCATTTCTCCTGATAAAGCAATGGTTGCATGTAGCCATTGTCTAATAAATGGTATCAAGGTATGCTATTTTCAATAATATATTCATTTTTATTCACACTTTCCCCAGATGCATACCTTTTGGAATACTGCATCACAAAATCCAAAAGACTGCAAAATTTTGCAGCACAGTTCACTGCTGCCTCTTCTGTTTGTTGCTTTTTTGCTGCATTTGCAGGACCAAAGTGACCTTTCTGGGGTGAAAGCCTGGGCAGTGTGTATGGAAGTCCTGAGATACCCTGATTAAAAGACCCCTCTCTCAGCCTCGGTGATATAGTCCAAAGGAAAACAAAGCAATATATTTGGCACCAGCTTTGTTTCTGTTTGTGCGCTGTTTTGGTTAAGTGTGAATTAGGAGAGATGAGTTTCTCCACCACCTCTAATTTAGACCTACTTGACCATTATCCTTGACTCTATATCCTCTAGGCTACATTACTGAACTATCTGTAGCAAGGACTGCCCTTGAGTAATGATAAAATGAATGATGGTCAGAAATGAGAAATCATGTCATATTCACACATCTTTAATTCCTCTTATGATTTTTTTTCTGGGAACAAACGTTTTAGATCAATGAAAATATATTATTGAAATTACATTAGTGAATTATCTACACTAACCTCTGATATCTCTGGTAGGCATTTGATGTAGACAGATAGAATTAAACTTCTGCTCTCTGATACATTTTTTGAAGTCTTTCTTTTAGTGTCGATAGTAATTTAGAAATTCAAAAATAACAACAGAGCCTTAATTTGTACCAGAAGAATTCAAGTTTCATTGCTTAGGAAATCTAAAGGCGTGCATCTGGGCACACCTAATATTGTTCTTATGATCTTGTTCTGGATTAAGTTCTGCAGTACTCAAACATTTCTGCAGCACAGAGGAACTGGTAGTATAGTTTAAAACTGTAGAAATCCACTTCTCCCTGCATACCTGAGATCCTCAGAACTCACTCTTCTCTGATGCAACTCATACCCAATTTCAGGTTGGCGGGGGGTCCCAGCAACCCACTGACTTCCTATCCTAATCTGCATTTTGAACTGCAGAACAGATGAATGTTGCTGATCCTCTTCCCTTTAGCAGTCTCCAGCACACACATCTCAAATCTGTTCTTGAAACCCACCCCCAAATCCCCCAGAGCAGATTTGGGGGAGTGCTGGGGGTTTCCAGGGCAAGGGGAAATTGGCAAAAATCACCTCGCCTCATTTTCCATCAATGGCTGCCTCCACAGTTGCTACAATGATAAGTACAGGAATTAGATATCACCCATTGTCCCTGGAAATGGAAACATTTATTTTGCTAAATAAATCTCTCCTTCATAGACCACTGACAAGCTCTTTATTTTGTAATTGTACAAATAGCTTCTTCCTCCCCGCTGACGGCAGCATCCCAAGGAAATTGAGTAGAAGGCTGTCTCAGTCAGTCTGACCAGTTCAAATCAGAGGTGTCTTTATGACAGATTGGCTAAATAGGGGACACTGTAAAAACCAGATAAGACGACCAGCTTGCTTCCTAGGCAATGCATTGAAATCACATTTGACAAATAAAAACCTGCCTATCTGTTTTAAGCGTTCCACATTTTTATCTTTTAAACAGATCACACAATCCAAACTAAGCGTTCATGACAAATATCTTGGCTACCCTGAAGGAAATGCGAAAATTATAGGAATTATGGGTGCACTGGGAGGGCAGCAAATGAATCAGAGATATTGATTGCTGTGAAAATGCCATGAAAAAGCCTATTTATGTCATTGAAAGAGTGGTTCAATTACCATTCTGTTGTATTTTTAGCACTCTGTACAAACGGAAGGAAAAGTGGATGTAACTATTTTATCTGTGCTCTGGACGTATATGAAAAAAAAGAGGAATGATGTTTTTAGTAGCAGATCAAATACACACTCTCTCTCACACACAGATGTATGTGTGTGTGTGTGTGTGTGTGTGTGTGTGGGCGCGCGCGCGCGCAGCTTATGGCCACTTAATCATAGGCAGAGTATGCAAATAGCAATATGTGTTAGGGAGAACCCATTTTTACCTTTCCTAACTAAAATGTCCAAAATTATTATAGGAATCAACAGAATATACTAAATATAATAAGCAATTCACAATAATATTCAGGCGTCTCCAGAGATTATATTTACATGCTGTTTATTTTAGCAGCAACCTGGTGAGTAAATGGGCTGTGAGCTGCAACCTGCATTAAGACACTTAGGGAGAGCTCATCCACACTGCTGTTGGGGTTGTGATTTCTTCCATTTGTCCTGTGACTGCCAAGCACTGGTCTGAGAGGATTTTCATTTGTCCCCAAGAAAACCTGTCAGCCCCGGCCAACATGGCCAGCAGCACAGAGTGACAATACTAGGTGATTCATTCTTAATCGCTGTCTCTTAATTATTTGTAATACTGAGTTTGATTCTTGTTCCATTCATAGCTGTTAACTTTCAGATTTGAAAATAAGGGATCAGCAGCCTCAAAAATAAGGGATCAGCAGCCTCACCTGTCCCGGGGACAGTCTACGGGAGATCTAACAATCCAGGATGGAAGCCGGAAGCAGTGGGAAACGGTGCTGGAATAAGGGAATTTCCCACACAAAAAAGGGAAGGTTGACAGCTATGGTTCCATTGCAGTATGCTCAAGTTAGCTTCAGTTTGTAGCAGGCTGTGTTGGGTGGGCTGCAAGCCCCATGAGAGAGATTAATGTGCCACTTCCAGCCTACCCAGCATGCTCTCCTTAGGCACTGCACCCAATGCAGGAGGTTCATCCTCCTGCCTCATATCAGGCCCCAAATATATTATGGACAGCCTCCAGGAAGAACTGTAGAAAACAATGCATTCATAGAATCACAGAATTGTAGAGTTGGAAGGAGCCATGAGGGTCATCTAGTTCAACCCCCTGCAAAGAAGGGATCTTTTGCCCAATGTGGGGCTTGAACCCATGTCCCTGAGATTAAGAGGCTCCTACTCCGCCGACTGAGCTATCCCAAACTCACACAGCATAATATGGTGTGCGGGGGGGGGGGGGATATGGCGGGTTTTCCTTTGGATAAATGGTAGGGAAGTGATGGATTAACAACCACGCTTCATCAGTTTGAATGACACAGCTAGTGCTAACTTCTGTGAATGGGTAAGCTGGCAACAGGCAAGAAATAGTGTTTGCTTACACACAAAAACAACAACTTCCCACTGTGCATTTCTTTCTTTCTTTCACACTATTGTCATGCTCTATAACTACTGGAAAGACAACCTTAAACAAACATTCAAATGTTGATAATTCATGAACAATAAAGGAACTCAATTCCTACTACAAATCACTCATTCCAGCAAACCAGACAAAAACTGACACTTGCTTGCTTTAACTACTTTATGAAAATATGCAGATTTCAGCTTCAGTGCTCAGATTATTATGAGAATACACATTTCCCATGACCTCAGTTTAGGGGTGCAGCGCTTCCATTGAGAGATTCTGAGAGAACAAGTAAGAGTGGTGGAACAAGCAGCAACAACTGCGTCCCTCAGGTGACAGGCTGGACAGCCCATCTCCATGAAAGCAGGTGACCTCACAAGAAGGGGAAGGGGAGATAATAGTATGCACAGCTGCATGGCCTATGCAGAAGACCAAGTGGAGCAAGGCCTTGGAGGCAATTAACTGATTATCTATTCTACAGTAAACTTGGGAACCACCCACTCATAGTGCCTCTGTCTTGTCAGGAATCAGAATCAGTTTGTTGGCCCTCATCCAGTCTGCCACTGAGTCTAGGCACCAGTCCAAAGCTTGCTTGGTCTCTCCTCACTCAGATGTTACAGAGAAATAGAGCTGGGTGACATCAGCATACTGATGGCATATCACCTCAAATCTCCTAATGACCACTCGCAATGGATTCAAATATATGTTAAACAGCATTGGGGACAAGGTGGTCGCCTGTGGCACCCCACAGCCCAGCTACCAGGGGGCCAAACGTCAATCACCTAATACTATTTTCTGAAAGCAACCCTGGAGGTAGAATTGGAACCACTGTAAAGCAGTGCCTCAAATATCCTTCTCACTAAGTTGGCTCAGAAGGATACTATCAGGGGCAGACTTTGGTCTTTCAGATTTCAGCAGCGCCCTGTGCAAGGCCAAAATTTGGCGCACACACCCCACCTCTCACTCCCCATTCTGATCAGTTCACTACATCATAATTGTGACGCCCTGCAACGCCTCCTAGGCTAGGCACCCGCTGCCATGGAACCAGTCGCACTGCCCTAAATCCACCTCTGATTCCATGATCAATTATATCAAAGGCTATTGAGGGAAGAAGTAAAAATAACAGGGTTGCACTCCCCCTGCCCTTCTCCTGATGCAGGTCATTCATCAGGGTGGCCAAGGCTGGTTCAGTCCCATAACCAGGCATGAGCCCACATTGAAATGGGTCAATATAACTGGGTTCATCCAAGTGTACTTGCAATTGTTGTGCCACGACCCTCTCAATTACCTTCCCTAAAAACCGAGTATTTGTGACCAGGCAGTAACTGACACAAAGTCCAGGGTGGCCTCTCCCCCCCTTTTTTTAAAGAACTGGTCGAGCCACTGCTTCCTTCAAGACAGCAGGGACCACTCCCTCCCACAAGGATGTGTTAGCCAGTGGATCCACTCAGTCATACCCCCTTGGCAAAATAAGCCAAGGGGCGGAAATACATAGTTTCAAGCTTGCTTGGAGGTAAGTCACTTTAGCTTCAAAGTGCCTTGTAAACAATTCACACTGGGTTCCAAAGGGTTTAAAACTGCATTCCTTGGAGATGCTAACAGGCCCAAGACAACACAAAAGCTGCACTGAGTAGCTACTTAAATATGCAATGGAGGCAGAAAAGGGAGCCTTCTTGCTGGTCTGGGATTTGGGGGTGGATTTTGTTGTTTTAAATTATACTAGCATTCTTATACCTGGTGTTGCTTGAAAATTCTAAGAAAATCAGAACAGTTTTGAAAGGTTCAGTCTACCCTCTTGGTTCAGAATGGTATCCAATTATATCCCAACAGCTCCTTGATCTCAGGAATGAAAATGCAAAATTTGGTTGCAATATCTTGAGAGGTGTCCAAATGCATAGTGAACAGAGTTCCACAGGCAGAGGGGATGATTGTTAAGCCACTCTGGGAATTATAGCTTTTAACAACTCTAAGCATCCCCAGGATTCTTTGGGGGAAGACATGTTTGTTAAAGTGGTATCATAGTGCTTTAAATGTGTGGTGTAAATGTGGCCCAAGTCTTTTTTCTTTTCAGTGATAATCCTAAATCTATTAAAGATTTTTTGTTAGCCGATGTGACAAAAATGGAATGGGAAAGTTCCAGAAAAAGAAAAGTAGTCAACAAAAACAAACAAGCACCCAGCTTAGTTAAAGCATAGCTTTGAATAAAAATAATGAGTATGCAGTGTGACTTCATTGAAGACTGGAATATTAAAAAGGTCCACATAAGCACATAATTTTAGGCTTGTACAGAACTATAAGCAAAATTTATCTGAAAGACTTTCAGGATGCTTATAACCAGAAAACGCTCCATTTAATTAAAATACAGATAAGAGAAATGGCAGAGAGAAAAACAGAAGATAACCATGCACACACACAAATCCAAACATGAATGCAGATATATGCATCCCTCAAGCAACAGTCCAATAAATATCACTTCTCCAGATAAGATTCAAGCACCAACTCCTAGAAACATCACAAGTCCCCTCCAAAACCTCAGCCTTACAGGAAGCAAACATAGCAGATGATAAATAAAACAGTGTAGCATTGAGATGTGATGTGCACCCTGCTGTGCAATGCCGAACTTAAGAACCCTGTACTTTTAGAAAATGTGACTCAGGGAATAAGTGAGATGGAGCGTCTTGGAGCTCAAGTGTTCCAAGTGCTGACAGTTTCACCAGCAACTTCACTTAAGAGTCGGTCAAGGCAAGATATGTTTTTGTTTGTTTGCTTGTTTGCTTGCTTGCTTGCTTGCTTGCTTGCTTGCTTGCTTGCTTGCTTGCTTGCTTGCTTGCTTAAAAAAGAAGTTAAAATGCCTCAGTGGGTTACAGACTGAAGTTATGCTGAGGTTATATTACAGGGAAGATTGAGCAGACGAGACCAATAGCAAGTCCAATGGTCAAGAAGGTGATTTCTACATGTGCTGTTGAGGGAAGTGGGGAGCAGAGGGGGCACGCTAACCCCAGAAGGTAGCCCATCTAGGAGAAGGAAAACTTTGATTCTAAACCTCTATGGCCTGGCAGGACATCTTTGGGGAAAGAAAAGGCTTAGAAGCAAACCCTACACAAATCCGGAGTGGCAACCCTAAGGTGTCTGGATGGCACCTTATATGCCTCCTTCTTGAAACTCCTGTAGCCAAGGTGCTGCCAAACGTATTACTCTGCCTTTGGACCGTATCAGGCTGAGAGGAAGGTATTGTCGCCTAGGCAGCTCAGGACCCCCATACACACTGCCCAGGCGTGCACTCCATGGAAGGTGCTAACACAGAGGTTTGACTCCACCCCCAGAGGCAAACTCCATTGTCTCTCAAGACAGACAGATGCCAACAACAACAACTCAGGGGTAAAGCATCTGCCTTGCATGCAGAAGGCACCAGGTTCAATCACCCCCAGCAATCCCTAGAGACATCAACCTGGAAGAATTGTATACACCTAGAGTGTTCACATCTAGACACCAGTTTAACACTCACCTCTTCACCTAGGCTATCCCCATGGGGTGATCAATCCAGCCATACTGGAGGCTGCTCTGTTAAGGGTCAATTATGCACTGCCCCACAGACTTCAGTCTGCCCTCAGCCAGCCCCAACTGCCTGCCTTCTCACTTAAACTCATTCAAGGAGTGGCCCCGTCTATCAGCTTCCATTGGAATGAATGGGCCAGTTAATCATGTCCATTAATTTCAGCAGGTTACTCTGAGTAGGGCTACCAATGGCTGCAACTAAGTGCTGCCCTTGTAGAACACAGCAGGGAGGAGAAGAGAGACTAAACTAGAATTGGATGGCTCCACCTGTTGTCAGTTCTGGCTCCCCCCCTACAGTTTGCTGGCCTCCCTGATTGCTTCCCCACCAGCCTCAATGGGCACCCAGCACCACTGTGTTGCTATATCAGTCTGATCTACTGATTTCTGACATATTTTGCACTTGTTACAGGAATGAGATTTTACTGTTGACTTTAGGTACTGTTCAGCATCAGGATATTGCCTTTGAATTAACGCTGAAGCACTGTCTGCAGTGATTGTTACCGGATGGCTCATTTACACACAAAAGTCATCACTTCATGCTCATGTCAATGGTAGACAAAATGTGCGTATGTAAAGTGGCAGACAGTGTACATTCAGGTTCCCTGCATGTATACCATCAGCAGTGTGTTTGATGCTTAAAATTCAGCTGTGTTGGTACAGCTATATTTAGCCTGCTGCTTGTAGCAGTAGCAGTGGTAACAATCATGCTACTCCCCCCCCCCATTAAAAAAACTGGGTTTTGTTGGCAAAGTGGAAGTTGCTGCCACTATGTGGTTCACACAAGCACCTTGCCACTCTGAAATGCACCTAACACGGGAGCATGTCTCAGAGGCCACCATGGTGTTGATTGTTTGTTGCATTACTCAGGCTTCAGTGATTTGCTAGTTTCTTAAAAGCACCTGGAGTACTATATTTCTTTCAGGGTCATTTCCTTAAATCACATGGTACATTAACTGGCTAAGCAGTCGTGCATTCCCAACTGCAAAGAACAATAAACAATACTCTCGACACTTTCCCCAATTCAATTCCGTTTCATGAAACAAGAAACTCCTGGGGGGGGGGGGGGAGTTGAGTTTTTGTTTTTGTTTTAACATTGCAGGTTTATTCCATTGCTCAGGCCACTGGCAACGAAAACAGAAAACCACACATACAAATTTGTACAACCCCAAAAATGTCAGCTAGAAATACAGAACACACAATGTTAGCTACATGCTTTCAGTCCATTGATATGCTAATGTTCAAAGACTGTACTGTTCAAATAGGAGGTGCAGAGAGGTCATCTTTTTATTTTCAAATAAAATAAATGTTTCATACTCAGCATGTTTCATACTCGTGTGCATTCCAAAGAATTTTTAGTCCTCTAAAAAAAAAAAAAGGAAAAAAAGATGACAAATAAAACTAAAACAGCATGATGGACTAGATTCAGTGTGAAAGCCAGGCACCTCAATGTTTTAGAAGAAGAGTTTAGATTTGATATCCCGCTTTATCACTACCCAATCTCCTTTCCCCTCCTCCCCCACAACAAACACTCTGTGAGGTGAGTGAGGCTGAGAGACTTCAGAGAAGTGTGACTAGCCCAAGGTCACCCAGCAGCTGCATGTGGAGGAGCGGGGAATCAAACCTAGTTCACCAGATTACGAGTCCACTGCTCTTTAACCACTACACCATCACACATCTGTGGGAACCCAAGGCCAGCATGTGACCTTTGCAGGCCTTCAATATGGCCCACCACAGATGCTCAAGTCACCCCACAAATGGCAAGCGTTACTTAGTGAGAGAGAGCATGATTGTGATGGGGAGGGAGGTGTGTATGTGGGTGAATCATCCCTATGCAGCTTCCTCCCTTTGTATATCATGTTTCTCTAGTTGCACCAAACAGATGTAGTGGAACCAGTCCAAAATAACCATTCCCCTTGCAATGTGCAGCTGCAGAGGAGTGTTGGATGTGTTGTTGTAGACTGCACTCTTGCTTCATGCGTCACAATGATGACTCTGAACAATGGCCAGTGCCATCTGCAAATGAAGTGTCCACCCTCAACCATGCTCTCTTCTGCAGTGTCACTGGCAGAAGTGTAATAGTTTGGCTTGTAGGGGGGATGAAGACCCATCACTACTTTTGTAGCAGGGTCTCCGCAGGGTCCCTGTCTCCAGTATCCTAGAGCTACCCGATCAGTATGAAAGGGGAGCTCTGAAGCCACTGAGAAGTCTTTTCACCCTCTGTGCTGATTGGAGCTAATCAGACTGAAAGAAGGTGAGCCAACCCACTGAGGACACCAATGAGTTGTTGTTCTTGATGCTTCAAAGCAAAGCATTTAGGAAAAAATAAGACAGAAGATGCTTTAGTTTCAAAACAATGATGTGCAAGTTCTGTTATGATCTTAGGTGTTAAGTGCTCCCTTGAAGAACACAAGCATGAAGTGTGAAATGTGACATATACAGTTGTTTATTCAGATAAATTCCACAAATTACATAAGCATGCAGACTGCAAGCCTATATATATATATTTACCTGGGAGTAAGTGCAACTGAACTCGGTGGGGCTTACTTATCAGCTGACATGTATAGAACTGAACTGTCACATCAAACCTATTTGACATTCATAGAAAATTCTTCATAGAGAATTGTACTTTTCTTCCTTTTTTATTTTATCAACACGATGAGGCTAAAGCAAATAAACACCTTTTGCCAAGACAGTGGCTGTAAAGGCACTTCACAACTCTAAATATATACATAGACAATTTTTATTCTTCTCACTAGCCTGCCTTCTTTAAAGCAGCAGGCCCCTGTGAGATGCTAAGCATACTTTGTGAGTTGTCTGTACTACATGGACTCTTCACTCAGCCAATTCATGCTGCTGATACTCCAAAATGATAAACTGAAATCCATCACTTGCAATGCCTTTTTGCCCTGGCAGTGGTATATCAATGCCATCTTCAATTACCAGAAACTCAAGTCTATAGAACATCTGATTTTTACATTTAATGCTACTGAATTTGCTCCTGCCCACTGGTTTCATTTTTATTCATTGTATATAAGATTCATAGTTGGTTTGCCTTTTGCAGTTCCTTGACTCAGGACAACTGCTAGAATTTTATTTATTAATAAACGTCAACGCCTCACAAATCCATCTAAACTATGCCGGTTACGTTGAATATTAATTGGAAGCATCCCCTTTCAGTAATTTGTATGTCGGTGGGGGAGAGGAGATGGTGGTTATCAAAGTGTATCCCTGATTGGCTAGAATAGGGAATTGCACTGATAATGTTAAAGTCCTTTAAAGTGCACAGTTTGAGGGGATGCAAACTGTGTGTGCGTGCGTGCACACGTATGAAAAAGGCTTCTGGAAGTTCATTCTTATCACTGCAGAACGAAAGCTCAGTTAAGCAAATAATAGAGGAAGTTCTACTACCACCCTCTCAGTTCACAGATGGATAGGTGCAGTCTTAGAATAGCAGACATTTCAGTACCTTGGATGGCATTGATTGAAAGTTCACAGTCTTAGATTGTTCGTCAAAGAGCAATGTAAGTCAGGGCAGATAAGTAAGGCTCAAACTGATGAACAGTTTTAAGATATTTAATCCAGGGAGTGATTGAATAACTACCAAGTCTAGATGACATGACTCATATGGAAAACCCACAGCTTTGCCTTACTGACTTATTTTACTTTTTTATCAGGCTTTTAATTTTTAGTTTCCTTTAAATTCTGTGCGCCAAAGCTTAAATTATGAACTTGGTTTACTTTTTATTAATGGTTTACTCCCATTTTATTTAAAGTCCTCTTACTCCTTTATTAAAAGAAATTAAAAGCCATAGCTGCCCATCTGCTGTCTTCAGATCCTGCTTAGTATTACACACTTTGATCATCTTCATTTAATTGATGTTGTTAACAAGATAAACCACACTGTCTCTTAGATGACTTGCTTTCATGTTTCAGATCACCCCAGTTATTATAAGTGCCTTGCAATAAACTTCCTCTGATCCTTTAATCGCTTTTAGAAGATGAAATGAATATTCACAAAGCATTCCTAATGAAGGCAAACCCATTTATATTCTGGCCTTACCCTCAGATAACTAACAGGTGATAGGTATAATGACCTCCCTAATTTTCACTGGTTTGTTTTTTGAACTGGTTTGTGCCAGATCACCTTAGTTGTACACTTCACTGAAACAATACTGATATTTTATTTACATGTATAGTAGCATTTTGTCCCCCCTGCTCAATTGTCTTGACAGTTAGCAATTTCATTCCTGAGCCAATGCCAAGTGCCTTACAGGTAGGGGTGCTAATAGGATTTCCTGGGGCCTGTACACTGTAAGTGGATTGGGACCTTATATTTTACACACACACACACACACACACACACACACACACACCACATAGCCAATCCATTGGGAATAACTGCTGCTTTTGCACATATATTACCAACATGGACTGCTGTTTAGCAACTTTCCACTGTCCTGATATTGTACAACAAATTGCAAAAAAAAAAGTTTGCTAGCCACCTTTTTTTAAAAAAACAAACAAACAAAAACATTAAAAAATGCTCTAAGTATGTGCAGTTCCACTTGTGTTGACTGAGCCTAACCTACCTCACAGGGTTGTTCCAAAGACTTCCCCCACCCATCCCCCACTGATTATTTGCATATGCAACACTTAAGTAAGCCTTGTCCAATTGCTGTTTTTTTCAAAAATGAGGGGGAGAGGGGGAGAGAGACTAACAACACAATCCTATGACTTCCTGTATAGGATTATAGCCTTAACACGGGGAAGGAGCACTTTTCAAAGAGGCTATGAATTATTAGAGCAATAAACTGCTCTATTTAGCATTCCGTAAACATTTAAATATAGATAGCAACTTATATTTAGAGAATACATCATCAACACATTTCAGTGTCACCATAGGCTGCACATGCATGTATATATTTCTCCTCACTGCCTAACACTAAGGTCAGCTGTGCACTTACCACAGGTGGCAATTCAATGGAGTTTACCTCAGAGCAGTCCCACTGAAATGAATGAACATGACTCAGCTTGGTTCATTAATTTCAATAGGCCAATTCTGAGTAAAACCCCATGTCCACAAAATGAGATGTTTTTAAAGAGATGTTTTAAAGAAGGTAAAAGCAATGCATCAGTAAGGATCAAAAAGCAGTCAAAGTACATGTTGTTCAAGTATTTTTTATTATTAATATTAAATGTTTTCCAATAAGGGCAGTGCTGGAGTTAAAGTGGTGAGGGTGTCTTACTAGTTAATATAATATTTTTTTGTTGTTGTCTTTTTTCCTTTTTTCTTTTTTAGTTTTTGAATGTTGATTTTTGTGTGTTGTGTATTGTTATCTTTTGATATCTTTCATGTTGTAGTGTGGAAAATACTAATAAAATTCATTTTTAAAAAAATTAAAATAAAGTGGTGAGGGTGGTTCTCCTGCACCAGGTGCTAAGCTGAGCAGGCACCACATTAAATAATAATAATAATAATAATAATAATAATAATAATAATAATAATAATAATACCTACCGTATATTTATATGGGTACCTACTGAGAAGATCCATTTAAATTGCAACTATATCAAAATAAATTATTGTGAACATAAGAAATATTGGAAGGAGGGCTCCAAATTTTGTCCTCACTCAGGATGCCATGTTACCAAATTCTGACCTTGATAAGGGGTTGGCCTGGAAGTGTACACAGCCAGAAAGGGTCAGGGCAAACTAATTCCTGAGCTGGGTGATGATCTGCTACCAGTTAAAAGGTCCTGATGATGCATTTGACAATGCAGGGTAGGTGCTGGAATAAAGTCCCCCAGATCAAGGTTTGGCCACCAGAAGTAAGTTCCCGCAAGTTTGCACATTTTAAGAGTCTGTTGACAAGAGCTGGAGTCAGAAGAAGTAAGAATACCCACACACAGCACCCAATGTTACACTGGGGGAAGGGAGAGAACAGAAGCCAGAATCAATTGAATCCAAGATCACAGCTGAGTAGTCTGTCCAAGGAACTGGAAACAGAAGATAGCCCAAGGCTGGAAGCAGGTGGACAAGGGGAGAAAACAAAGATGCTTGAGTACACAGCCAAGCAGACTGGTGCTCAGACAAAATCTAGGACCTGAACTGGAAGGAGAAACTAGGACCTTTGAATAAAAGATCATATTTGCTATTAAAAGGCCTGAATGCAAAGCACAGAGGTGTGGATTTGGAAGCTACGCATCAACTGTTTTCCTCCTTCCCCCAAAAAGGGGCCTCTTTGCTTTCTGTTCAGAAGTGATTTCAAAGTGATAGGAGAATGCAAACTCTTTTATGACTTGCTATGCCTATGAAAAGCTACAGAGTCAATTTTATGCCCAAGTGCTGAAGGTTGTCAGTCCAGGCTTGTTTAATAGCCTAGAATCTTGCTCATTCACTTCCATCATAGCACCGCCCCTCTCCCCTACCCCTCTTCGCAATTGCCCTCCAATCACCTCTCCCTCTTCCATTCTCTTATTTTTAAAATGTGCATAATTGAGTCCTTGCTTCTTTCCCCAACAAGAATTCCTGTGCCACCTAAATGGATGCTCACAGGAAAGCTAAATAATGACTTTTATCTCTTGCGTCCAGTAGAAGTTACACAGATGGCCATTGGAATTAGGCTGTCTTCATCCTTTATTCTCAGCAGTCCAGGGGTTCATTATAAAATCACGGAACACATAATTGGCACTGAATTAGAAGGGTCACGGGCAAATGTGACTCGGCTGTCAACTGAGAACAAGGTGAAGACCTGCAGGACTTGGAAGTTCAACCAAGTAAACAGCTGCTCAAGATGCTGCTTTGAGCCTCTGCTGGGCTGGCAGTCCCTGTCTGCTGCTCAACTCAGAAGCTCTGTGTGTGAGACAGAGGGGAGAAATGTATAGTGGAGAGAGGCATAGGTTGTGGGGAAATGAAATATGGTGTAGCACTGTTAGAGTGGCAAGTATAGGTAACAAGAGGACCAGGATGTAGGAGATGTGCTGGGGTGCACAGTGAAACTGGGGGAAGATTAAGGCTATGCCAGGGGTGACTAACCTGTAGTACTCCCAGATATTGCCAAGTCCTATCATCCCTGCTCATTAACCATGCTGGTTGGGGCTGTTGGGAGGTGGAGTCTAACAGCTGCAGGGCCAAGGTTAGCCAGTCTAATATACACACTTATATGAGAGCATGTCCCATTAAATTCAGTGGTATGGAGAGTGGCAGTGAGAGAAAGGGGCCTTTCAGTGGGGGCCCCTAACTTCAAGCAATCTCCCTAGAAAGGTCCACCTGCAGTGGTATCATTTTTGTGCCAGAAAAGGATGTTTTAGTTGATCTCGTTCTTTCAACATTTTCTTAGCAGCTTTTATTTTTTAAAAAATATTATATATCAAGATTTATTTTAAAGGAGATGTTGTTTATTATTTTAGTCTCTGTTCTGACAGCATTTGAAAACACAATTTTTTACCACTATAGGGATAATGTAGCTGATGATTTGCACATTAATTTTGCTGAGAAAATTGTTGTACATCACCTAGAGGACTAGGCTAATAGGTGACTAATATAAATAAAACATTGTTTTAATGAAAGCTTGAAAAGCAGTGTCTTAATGGAATGTTTCGTATCAATTAATTTGCATGACAGTCGTTTTGTCAGGCTTAACAATAAAAACAAAAAAGTGTACATAGATTGATTCATTAAAAATATTGTTCAGAGTAACAAGTATACTGATTCTGTTGGTGGTGGTGGTGGGGAGAATATGAAGAGTACAAACGTAATATTTTCTGCTCACCAAAGAAAAATCCAGACTGAGAATGTGCATGAGAAAGCTTGAAACAGCCTTCATTTCTATGGTAGAAAACAAGGAAATACACAGGCAAACAGAAACATTTATTTCTCCCTTCTCACTTCATGTACCATTTCAGATCTTGATGAGTGGGGAAGTGGGGACAAAAAGACCAAGACTTAAAGCTTGCTCCCAGATATATGTTGATGATTAAATTGGAAAAAAACTAAGGGCAAGATTCAACTGAGTCCTGATGGAGCTCCTGGGCTGCCCAGACGACAAGACCCCCTTCTCGGGCTCGCTGATGTGATCCAAAGGAAAGCACCTACTTGACTGCAGGAGTTGCCAGAAGGCACCATCCAACCATCTTAGGGACTCCACTCTGGATTTGTGTAGGGTTTATTCCTTACATTCTTCATCATCGTCGTCATAATGTGGAACAGCCAGATTTTTTTTAAGCAAAGGGATTTGTACATACTTAACATGTTAATCAAGTAGAAGCAGCACCAAAAATCCCAGGGCGACTGCTGTGCCACAAGGGCTTCGGAAGGGCCCACTGCCACCCACAACTCTTACCTCCCACCTGCAGGCCTCTTTTCTGTCAAACCACTGGAAGTTTTTTGTTGTTGTTGTACTTGATGCTAGCAAAATGTCCTTCTATACCTAACTCCGGAATGATTTTATCATTTCGCCTCCTTTAGTTCAAAATGAAATGGTGCATTGATCTGTACTAAGCAGATCACCTAAGTATGCATTTGGTACCCGCAATGAAAGCAGGCAGTGCTCATCCCTCATTCACTGATTTATGCAATTGTTCATGTTTCTGTCATTCCATGAGTCATGCACTAAAAAGCAGTAGCAGATATTTGTCACAGAGCAGACAGAAAGAGAGGAGTGGAGATGAACTATCAGAAGGGATTGTTAGAATTCCTGCTCCGTGATTGCAGTCATGGGATTGTTGTCTATCACATGACGGTGTATGTTTTGACTCCACAGAGTGGGAAGTGACGGAGACAGGATGTTTGTGTTACTGTGTTCCGTGAAGTGGGACTATTGTCCTTTGTCCTTTTTCTCTTTGCTATCTGATGCTAGAGAGAGAGGGAGCCATGTTGCAGTGCTCCGTTGTGTGTTTATATGTAAATAAAGTAGATTAGCCAAAATGCTGAGTTGCTGATGTCTGTTACGCAAGCTGAGAAGACTCTGCAGATCCCTAAGTGTGCCAATGTCTGTTGGCATTGGTTGCTGTGATGTTCAGGCTGAAGAAAGCTTTTGAAGCTCCCAAACGATCGACCAGGAGGGAGAGAACATGCACAGTTTGCAACAAGGAACCTTGGTTATTTTCTGTTAATTTCCACAGCATGATGCAGAAGTATGAACTACATTTTCTGGGCCAACATATGCAGTCATCAGAATCAAATGATATTGTTTGTCCTGAACTGCTGGTGTTTCCTGCTTGGCAGGGGGTTGGACTCGATGGCCCTTGTGGTCTCTTCCAACTCTATGATTCTATGATTCTATTCTAACTCCATCTGGACATCATAATGTGCTTGCAGAAATGGCTGAACATTCCCAACCTTGACACATTTAACATAACGCCTAAAAGACTAAACAGTGGAATCTGTAGAACGCCAGAAAAATAAGGTTCAACGCTCAGCTTCACTGGATGTCCATTAGTGTTAATGTCATGAGAGAGGGAGAAAAGCTTTTCTCTATCCACTTTCTCCATTCCTTGCATAATTTTATAAACTTCTATCATGCCACCTCTGACTCTACTCATCTTTTCTTTAAACTAAAAAGTCCCAAATGCTGCAACTTTTCCTGATAGGGGAGTCGCTCCATCGCCTGGTTCATTTTGGTAGCTATTGAATTTCTAGATTAACAGACTACTTTTAATAGAAAAGACCCCCCTCAAAATTAGGATCACATGGCAATCCTAAATTCACACATGACAAACAAAGATATGTACCAGCATCTGATGCGATCTCTCTATACTATAGAATGGAAAAACAAATGATAGGGCAAGTTCTCAAGTTTCTGCAGATCGGCAAAGCTGCAAGAAATTTCCGGTGAAGGCTCCGTAAGTGTGCTGTTATATTTCCATGCTACTACTGAGTGTACATTATTGCAACTAAAGAGCAGCCGTATCACCAGCCATGGAAAAATAGCTTCATAAAAGCAGAATCAATCTCACATCCTCTCTGCAGAAGCAACAAGGGCACATGACTGTACAAAACAACTGTAAAATTCATCTCCTGCAGTCAAGCCCAGAAACATGACTGACAAGCAAATCTTAAAACTGGAAAGCATTGAGAGGCTGGATGCCGCATAACTTTTATTCCAGGCTTTCATTTATGAAACAATGGCACTCCCCCGTTCTCTTCAGGCTTACAGTTTCTCAGCCTTGAAACTGAACAACTTAGCCCCTGGGCTCTCATACGTGTGGCAGAACGATGTGGGAACAGAAGACCTTGAGATCCAGAATGTGTATTTCAATATTCAAACATGTGAGCTAGCTAGCTAGCTAGCTAGTACGTAGATAGATATAACAGTACAGATCTGTGCACATCAACTGAGAAGTCTCATTGAGTCCACTGTAGCTCACTCCTAGGTAAATGGGAACAGGCAGGCAGCCTTAAGATGTGGTGACACCAGGGCAGTCCGCCCCCACTACAAACCCCTTCCTGTGCCCCTGAGTGTGGGATTAGTTGAAATGGGTTTTGAAGGTCCCATCCAATCCTGTGATTTTATGGCTGTAAGGTACGGTTCTGCAGAAAAAGGGGACTGCTACAAAGGTCCAAACAATTTCTTGGTTAAGTAAATAGCTTAGCCATGTCTATTTCATGTGTCATGGTATTATCAATCGTCAGACTGCTGTTTCCACCTCCACTTTTGTTGTTCATGTTTGCTTCTTGTATAGTTACAAAAAAATTCTTTTAACAACCAGTAAATTGTGCATTTAAAAAAAACCAACAGCATCACATACACAAAAGGGGGACTAGGAAGAAGAGGAGAGCATCCCTGTGGCTGAGGAGGTATATTAACAGCCAAGTGTTTAGTCAGAGCATTCTACAAATGGATTGCAGATGCTTTTCAAGTGTTTGGAAAGCTGGCCTTCTGCTGTAATGGTTCTGATAGCTACGATTAGGTGAACCTTGCATCTCCAAGCTTTAAGGCAGAGGCAAGATGCATGTTTGTATTCTCTCAGCATAGAGTGGAAATAAAGTTAAGAATGTGGCACATACGGCTTATCCTTCTGCTGCGTGGACTACTCTGCTTGGGCTCAAGATAAGACGAGCCTGTATCAGCTTCAGATGGGCCGAAGCTGGTCGAAATCTCACAGGTTCACCCACTAAGTCCATGACGGAAGTAATACATCTCTAGTAACACATCTCCAGTGTCCAAGCCTAAGTGGCCTTCAACTTTTCCACACTCAAAACTAGTCTTTAGCTTGAAACATGGTAGTTGTTTTTTTAAGTAAATCTATGTCCCTAGATCTAGCTAGGTTTTTCCTCTTCTTGGTCTCCACTCCTGCCTTGCCCAGCTCCATCTCTCTTTCCTCTCCCTTTTACGGAAGATAGTCATGGGATCACTGTGAGGCAGCCCATCATGACCCAATATGGGCTGCAGCCCACTAACTGAAGACCAGGGCACTGGAGCCCACTGGCTGTTAAATAAATAAAATGCAATAAAATGAAGTGCAAGAGGGGAAGAGTAGAATTAAGCTCTGCTGAGACAAGTTTGTGTTTTTTTAAATCTACCAGAAACTTGGTTTTTAATAAAAACAATAATATTGAAAGAGCACAAAGGCAGAATAGCAGAGGGAATGAACACATAAGAATGCAAATGACCACATCTGAGGTTGAGGTGCATAATATGCAAAGGTGAAGTGGACTGGATAAACTCCATTTGAGAAACTGAAAGCCCAATAGCAAGAATTTTAATGAGTTTGAGATGGTGATAAAATGCAGCTCATAAGCCTCCTAATTTTTTAAAGGAGAAAGTAAAGTTGCCCAGGAAATTGAAGACCTGTTAAGTTGTCCAGAATAGAATGTATGACTTCTTAACAATTTTGAAGATAAGAGTATCTTAAATCCTAACAGCAATAGGAAATGAGCTAAACGACAATGAAAACTGTATTTTCTAGCAAACTTCTAGCAAATGTCATTGGCTATAACATTTAGAGCTTTCATTATTAGATCTCTAGGCAGGGCCAATACAAGACTTCAGTGGCACAGTGCTGCTGATTGGCCCCCACGAACATATCCCACCCCATGCAGCCACTTCCCTCTCCTTCTGCCACCAACTAGTGTGACAGCAGTAGCATTCACCACTCTCTACATCAGGCCCTCAAATAGTGCCATAACACAGATCTGTAGGCCAAAGCACTATAAGTCAGGTAAATTAAGATGCCAGGAGGCCACCAAAGATGGAAGCCTAGTTTGGTTCTCAGTCAAATTGGCAGTGGTGCCTACCCATCACTACACTGGTTGTCTGCGGCCCCTGCAGGGTGGGCAGGGAGTTGTGGAGCAGATGAGTTGGGCCAGTGAGGGGTCCTTCCAAGCCCATGAGGAACTCAGCCAGTGCCCACCCTGGTTGACCACTGGTGCTGGGTTTCTCTGGACCCGGAGTTTAACAGAGCACCCACTTTGTTAGCTGTGTCTGTCAGTTTTTATACACGCAAAAGACAAACACAACCAATCTTCTTCACCCACCCTGAGAAGCCTCAAAAAACAGATTATTTCTTCTGGAATTATTCTCCAGAGATTTCGCTCAAACATGAAGCTAATTTAACACTTCAGTAAAGGCAGACATGATATCTAAGGCTCTGGTTGCTGGTTTGGTCGCTAATTGTGTTCTCATTGATTTAGCAAACTCCTTACATAAGGCTGAAATCAAAGCTGTAAGCACTGAAGATACAGCCTCCTTGTTTCTCACTTCTTTCTCCAAGAGCTCAGACAGATAAACTTGTTAATATGAATTATCCCTTTTGGATACAAACTTGTTAATAATATTAATGTCTTTCTTTAAAAACACCTTAAATAATTTGGGATACCTGGACGGAGACACTGGCTCCACCAAGATATTTAGATGTGCCTATGTGTCACAGTGATGGGTTTGTAATGCCATGGGTTAAGTATCTGCACCTCCAATACATTTTGTGTAAATAATATATGTAGCCATAAGACATCTGGCAGAAATCCATCTTATGAAAACTCAGAAGAGGGCCTTATCTGTGGTGACAGTCACCTTCTCAAATGATCTCCCTTTGGAAACATCGCAGACTAAATTAACACGTTAGTATTTCATCACTTATTAAAAACACATCTGCTTACTCAAGCATTCTTAGGACACTGGTTTTTTTAACACCAGCTTTTAATGAACCTCTGGGTGCCTTTTTATATTTTTTTGTTTATTGTTGTTGTATCGTTTTGCTGCCTGCTTCTCCCCCAAACAAATCAATATCCTGTGGGAAATGTCAGCATAATTTCCCAGCAAGGATCATTGGAGTTGGGGGTCTCCATGATTTTTGGTGGGGAGAAAACACTGCCAGCATTAGTATGCAGACAACAGCATCTTCATTTCTGAAATGGGTTCAAGGAAGAAGAAAATCCATACAGACATCTCACTGAGCCCATCTCAGTTCTGCTCATTTCAGGACACGTGCCCATGCTATCCTTAAATTGACCCATTAGTTCCTGTCTGTAACTCATGAAGATCACCCAGATTCAACCATTGCTAAGCCACTCAAATATAATTCCTTTTGTTTACTGATCACCGGAAATTGTATGATTTTGTCAGGCCTGTTACATCTTTTTTAATTTCCCTCTCCAAGGTTTGACTGCCTGTTACTGGATCCATCCAGATGGTAAAGAATGACAAACAGTCGTTAACAGCTATATTTTATTTACCGTATTCATTTTACTTCACTTTTATTATTTTATTGTATTGGGTAAACATTTATTTTAACCTTTTTTTATTGATTTACCTCACACCAGTTACATTTTTTTATGCTGCTTGCTAAAACTGTAATAAACCAAGTGTGGGGAGGAAAGTGGTACTTACAAACTATAGGGAAGCCTAAATATCTTCATTTTAAGGACGCGGGTGGCGCTGTGGGTAAAAGCCTCAGCGCCTAGGGCTTGCCAATCGAAAGGTTGGCAGTTCAAATCCCCGTGGCGGGGTGCGCTCCCGCTGCTCGGTCCCAGCGCCTGCCAACCTAGCAGTTCGAAAGCACCCCCGGGTGCAAGTAGATAAATAGGGACCGCTTTCTAGCGGGAAGGTAAATGGCGTTTCTGTGTGCTGCGCTGGCTCACCAGATGCAGCTTTGTCACGCTGGCCACGTGACCCAGAAGTGTCTCCGGACAGCGCTGGCCCCCCGGCCTCTTGAGTGAGATGGGCGCACAACCCCAGAGTCTGTCAAGACTGGCCCGTATGGGCAGGGGTACCTTTACCTTTACCTTTAAGGAGTGCAGAGAATTTTGGGATATACCTTGTGACTTCATTGACAGATGATCTCCTTGGGCAGAGGGGGGGAGGAGATGGGAGGAAGACAACACCCCTGAATATTAAGAAGTAACCTAAACCCCGGCACAGGTTGCTTTTATTTATTTGAATGTAGCCCCAATCTTTAACAGCATACAAGTGAAGTGGTGTTATTTTTCTGAGTTCCTATCAAGAGGCAATTCCACATGGTAACCGCTAGTGTTCCCTTTAAGGTCACATAGCTGTGGTTGTGGAGGGTTTAAATTTAGAGAGCACATTTAGATTTCAACCTGTGTTTTGAACTCTGTGAACTGAAAATAAAATCCTTGCAGCTACAATTGTCTACACAGCTCCTTCTGCCTGCCATCCTTTCTCTTAAAGCCACATAGCCAAGGTTTTGCAAATTGTTTCTCCTCCTCATTGTACCAGGTTCAACTCACAGTTGCTTACCCAACATTCCACCAGATGTTTAAATGCCATCCACATTGCAGAGCATCTGAACTAGGGTAATTGTGCATTAAGGGGTGGGAGTAGAAGCCCTAGCAATTGACTGGAAAGCAAGAACATTTGCCTGCTCAGATTGCATGTTAGAAGATAGCTTTATAATCTGCTATGGCCCTGCTCCTGCCAACCTAGCAGTTCGAAAGCACACCAGTGCAAGTAGATAAATAGGTACCACTGCGGTGGGAAGGTAAACAGCGTTTCCGTGTGCTGCTCTGGTTCGCCAGAAGCGGCTTAGTCATGATGGCCACATGACCCGGAAGCTGTACGCCAGCTCCCTTGGCCAATAAAGCGAGATGAGCGCCGCAACCCCAGAGTCGGTCACGGCTGGACCTAATGGTCAGGGGTCCCTTTACCTTTACCTTATGGAGGGAGTTATAAGCACCAAACCTGTCCTAGCACTAATTCAGAAGTGAGCAACATCCCTACTTAGGACACATAGATGTACCTTGAGATATGGCTACACTAACATCATGAAGTGATCTGCTACACTACTTACTCATTAAATTAAGGCTCTTTTTCGAGAAGCAATCTCCACCAAGAGAGGTCCCCCCCCCCTTGCATCACAGAACAGTATTGCTAAGAATGTATGAGCATACAGGGGGAACAAAAAGGATATTCATATCCTGTTCCCTTTCAGGTCAAAAGGGAATTGTCATTCACTTGCTGATTGTGATAATGTACATGTGTATCTTTAAAAAGGAAATTTCAAGCTGTTTAGTGCTAGACAGAACAAGATTTTAATGAGAGCAGAAATATGCTCGCTGATGTCGAAACACTCAAGACAGCAATGACTCAGGCAATTTTAAGGTTTCCATGGAAAAATATGGAATTGGTTGCTTTTATGGTATTTAATTACAAGCTTCTGGGCCATTAGCTCATAAACATTGCCATAATTCTTCCGTCTGTACCTACCAAATTCTTTACGGCTTTCCTCTTCCTCTACAAAACATCATCAGATGTTTAAACATCTTCATCAACAACAAAAACAGAAAATGCCATCTAATCCACTGTTCTCCAGTCCCTGGATGTTTTTGGACTACAACTCCCATTATCCAGACCATCATCTCATTATCCAGACCATTGGTTAAACTGGCTGCGGATGATGAGAGTTGTATATTGTTTTCTTAAAATTTATTCATTGTTTACTACATCAAATGTATTGAGCAACTTAAAAATATAGAATAATATGCTTTGGAAAAAATATCCTACAAAAAATGAAACAAAGTGCTCATCCTGAAATAGTGTGAAAAGGACAAATCCTATACCACCCTATTAGAAAGAGTCTGGAGATGCAGGAAGTCCAAAGAAGGATGCTAGAAACCACAGAGTGATCGTGTCCAGTGGTTTATTAGAAGTAGGCAAAAACTTACAGCAAAGCAGCCTAACAGCCCTCCTAACCTTCTCTTTCATAGATGCAGGACGGACACTACAGCTAGGAGAGGGCCTTTTCTGCACCCAGGCAAAACTACACACACTCTTTATACAGTCTACATTAGCCACCTGACCCTGTAGGTGGCAAATACCCAAAACATTACAGACAGTTTCTCTTCTCTGGGCTCTGAGCCCAGTATCCCAGGTTCACATATAAGAGTGCCCTCAAAGCTAGGCCAATTAGTGTATATCAAAGCAAGCATATATACACATGTATGAGCTCATAGCCATAGCAACTTCCAATTAATTGAAGGGTTATCTTGAGTGCCAAGATGGCGTAAACACAGCTTCTGGAACAAGGCAGCTTTGGTACGACACAGCACTGGAGGTGAATTGAGATGAGAGAGATGGGTAAAGGGAACACTTGTTTCGAGCAGGGTTGGGAAAATCTCTCTCCACCCCCCACCCCCAATCACTGTCTTCTTTCATTAGGCAGCAACCACTCAAGTGAACAGACTCACCAGCATGTCCACTAAAGCTAGTCAGTGTTATTTAATCAGTTTGTATGGATGGGATAAACCAAGCCTTAGGGCCTATTAGACTTTGATCAGATCAGTGTCCCCATTTCCACCACTTCCTTCCTGGCACGCTGTTGATGTCAGATTCTGGGCTTACAGATAAAAGTGCTCATGTGAGTGCATCTATGCTCAGGCAGGCAGTCATCTGCCACCCAAGAGCTCTGTGAACACAAATCAGGGACCCTGTCTATTTAGGAAATACCGTAGTCCCTACGTTACACTCCCATGTCATGGAACAAACATGGGTTTAAAGGCCTATTGGCAAACACAGTATTGTTATGAGTTTGTGGGTACCTAAATTTGATTAAATACTAAGGTGACTAATTCTGGGAAATTGCCAGATCACTATATTCTCCAGATCCAGCAAAGTGTTAGAATTAAGTTAAGGCTTTGGGTGCTAAGCTGTGTGCTAGATATCTCTAACCCTTGGATCAACAATGTTAAAAGTGGGGCGTGCTGCCGGAGGCAGTGTCTTCAGTGTGGGCTGGCACTGGTGTAATCAACTCAATATCTGTCATATGCCCCCTTTAAGAGAATCAGCTATGATCCAGGAGGCCAGCTCCTGGACAGCCGACTCAGAGGTGTGGTTCGGCTGGCTAAGGTTGTTACTACTCTGCGCATAAAGTTTGATTTACCATTAACTGGGTTTGTAATGAGTTCTTACATAAACAGCAGAAGACAATAGAGTGGTGTTTCGATGATCTTTCATACAATCTCTGGAAATACAAAAGAAAAATATGTAATTGTCTTTTATTGGTCCTAGATTATGCTTTGTTTTCTGGCTTTCAGCCAGGGCAGACAAAAGAAAGTATAGCACTTAGTTAATTGATGTAATTTACTGTCTTAAGATGCGGGGATGGTTGATGCTGTCAGCAAGCCCTGCCTGCCAAGGAACCAGCAGGAGCACACTTTAAGCTCCTGGATGTTCCTTTGCAGCTGCATCTTCACCTGCCTAACACCTGATGTCACATAGATGTGGGGCAGATGGGTGTGGTTGGCACATATACCGTATTTTTCGCTCTATAAGACGCACCAGACCATAAAACGCACCTAGTTTTTGGAGGAGGGAAACAAGAAAAAAAATATTCTGAATCTCAGAAGCCAGAACAACAAGAGGGATCGCTGCACAGCGAAAGCAGCGATCCCTCTTGCTATTCTGGCTTCTGGGATAGCTGTGCAGCCTGCATTCGCTCCATAAGACGCACACACATTTCCCCTTACTTTTTAGGAGGGAAAAAGTGAGTCTTATAGAGCAAAAAATACGGTATATGGCCCATGCATTACTAAAAGATGTTAGACTGTAGAATCAACGCTTCCTCCATGTATCAATTATAACTATTATATAATTTATTTTGAAAATGGATATACCACTTCATATTTCAAACAAAATCTCTAAGCGGTTGACAGCATCCTGAACATATCACAAATAAAAGTCAAATACATAGAAATAAAGGGTGGAATTCAAGGTCACACCATGACAAATGTTCCACCTATGCAAGCATTTCGGCTTGTCAGGCAGAACGGCCCCCTCTCTACTCCCTCTTGGTGATGTTCTGTGGGTCCTCTTGACCCCCTGCAAGAGCCAATTTCTGAAGCAAGGAAAATGGATATGCAGTGAAAGTCCCCTTGCTTGAGCCCACAGTAACAAATATCAACATTATATCTGTGCTATTTTCAGAAGAAGTGATCAAGATTAATGGCGGAAATAATTGTTTCACCTGGATGTAAACCTTGTAAGATTACTAAAGTGTCAAAGTTGGATTGAAGAGAAATTTGAAGAAGCAGAAGAACAACATACCAACATACTGTTACAAATTGGGAGGTTGACTCCCTAAACCCTAGATATTAATAAATGGTAGGGTTTTTTGGAATGCGAAAGGAGAAATACAAACGGCAGAGGAATTCCTGAGTTAACCTATACAAAATGACCTTGCCAAGGTAGCGCCATTAGGAACAATACAGGGCCACTGAGGGCCATTGGCAATGCAAGCATACTGTCCTCTCCACTTGCCCTGAGGTGTGAACAGAGACTGGGGATTTGGAATGTTGCTACAGTAACTGGGTGTGAGGTGACGGGAAAAGAGAGTCTTGAGGAAGGTGTGCTGGGAAGAAAGGAGAGGGAAAAGATGGAGAACCATCTTTTCGCAATCTGCCTGGAAAGCTGCCTTCGACTCCATGGCTGCAGTGCTGTGAGGAACAAGCCCCTCTTGAAATGACCATGCTGTAAGTTTTGGACTCCCTCCATGAAGACTGATGGTGTAAATAGGTGAACAAACCATATTTCTTAAAGCTACAAAGGAGCACAAAGCCTGAGCGAGTGCCTGGAACCCCCTGGAATCTTGCTAAATTTCTAAAATGTCAAAGGCAGATGGAAGAGAAATGTGAAGAAGCAGAAGAGGGAGTGCATCAACATACTTTCAGATAAGACCAAGCCTCAACAGACCCTTCATTTTGGCTGCTATATATTTTGCAATGCATATGCCAAGCACTAGAAATCCTTTGGGCTTCACTGTAGATGAAGAGGAATTGAACAGGCGGAAAATGTATAATCAGAGCCGACAGTTTTAATTATACCACAGATTAATGAAAATGTATTCCATTTATCAACAACAACAACAAAAGCCAACCCACAGCTACAGGAATGGTCTACCCTTTACTCAGCTGCATTCTCTTTTCATAGTGATACGGATATATTCTGATCCAACTGCATAGTCCATATTTTGGAAGACAGCACCCAGTGTCATTGCTTCAGCATCTGGTCTTCAAGAAAGAGCTTGTCAAGAAATAGATTGTATGCATAGTTAACAAAAACCACCCATTTTTCATAATACATGCATCAATGACACAGTTGTATAGACTTGTGCCCCAATTTTATTTTATTTGCTTATTCTTGCTCTTAAGGGGACTGCCTTCATTGTTGTTGTTGTTTAGTCGTTTAGTCGTGTCCGACTCTTCGTGACCCCATGGACCAGAGCACGCCAGGCACCTCTGTCCTCCACTACTTCTCGCAGTTTGGTCAGACTCATGCTGGTAACCTCGAAAACACTATCCAACCATCTCGTCCTCTGTCGCCCCCTTCTCCTTGTGCCCTCCATCTTTCCCAGCATCAGTGTCGCAGTTTGGTCAGACTCATGCTGGTAACCTCGAAAACACTATCCAACCATCTCGTCCTCTGTCGCCCCCTTCTCCTTGTGCCCTCCATCTTTCCCAGCATCAGTGTCTTCTCCAGGGAGTCTTCTCTTCTCATGAGGTGGCCAAAGTACTGGAGCCTCAGCTTCACGATCTGTCCTTCCAGTGAGCACTCAGGGCTGATTTCCTTAAGAATGGATGCGTTTGATCTTCTTGCAGTCCATGGGACTCTCAAGAGTCTTCTCCAGCACCATAATTCAAAAGCATCAATTCTTCGGCGATCAGCCTTCTTGATGGTCCAGCTCTCACTTCCATACATCACTACTGGGAAAACCATGGCTTTAACTATACGGACCTTTGTTGGCAAGGTGACGTCTCTACTTCTCAAGATGCTGTCTAGGCCTGTCATTGCCCTTCTCCCAAGAAGAAGGCGTCTTTTAATTTCGTGACTGCCTTCATTACTGCTCCAAAAATGCAAGGCTTGCAGTCTCTTTATTCCCAACAAGCTCTTAAAACTGCTGTCAAATCACAAGCAAAACCCATATTCCCACCCCAGAGTGCTATTGATTGCCAGAAGTGTTTTTCAATGTTGAATAATAATGTGATGTACACAGAACTCCAAGTGGTTAGCAAAACAATGTGAATGGTCCCAGTGATGTTTCGTCATTGGTCCCCCAATCATCCCCCATACCACCCAACAGTCCCGCTTCGAGCTGGACTTGAAATCCCAGATGTCCTGCTTCCGCTGCCTCACCACCGCCACCTCCATGGTGGCTGTGGCAGCTTTCCACCACAGCCTCCACCTCTGTGACTGCTGCCACAGTTGCCGCAGCCGCCATACTCCTGGAAGGTGCACCACATCCAGAAGCACACTTATGGAAGAAGGTGCACAAGGAGGCTGAGACCTAGCTGCCGCAGCTGTGGTAGCATCAGTGGAAGAGGACAGAGAGCTGGCGAAGGTAAGACGGCAAGTGGGGATAGCTGCAGCAGTTGGGGGGTGGCATTGTGTGGGGGCATGGCCCAGTTTTGGGTGAGGAAATGTTGGAGGGTATGCATCTCTTACCTCAAAATGTTAACATGATCATAGGCCAGCCTTTGCTAATCCAATGCCCTCCAGATGTTGTTGCACTACAACTCCCTTCAACCCCAGTCCACAGGGCGACCTGGGGATGATGGGAGTTGTAGTCAACAAAATCTGAAGGGCACCAGGTTATCAAATGTTGCCATAGGCCAAGCCTAGCTACATGAAAAGCAAACAGATTCTGATCTATCACGGTTAGATCAGACATGGCTCAATGCAATGATCAGAAATTCTAGCCAAAGAACAAATAACTGTGAAACTATTTCTATGAGCTCAAGGAAGTCTCAGACTTGCTATTCTCTAACAGCAACCCTCAGCCATCTGAAAAACTGCTTTTCACTGGTGGCATGGGACTCAGCTGTTCAAAGTAAAAAGTCAAAAAATCTACTGGGTTAGCATGAGTTGCTTCTTAGATCCTGGCTCTTGTAAACTTTGCAGCTATAGCGTAAACTTATTTTTGTGATTTGTAATAGAACTGCAAGAAAAAATAGTGTTATATGCATTCAATATTCTTCACTTCTTTTACTTTGATTCCCACCCCCCTGCAAAGCAGACAAACAATATAATAAATCTGCAGGAGGTGGATTCCTTATATATTGTACTTTATGTTGCAATGTAGGCTCAAAGTGCTGGGTTAATCTGTTCACTTTTTTTTTTAATAACAGCACATCGGTTATGTTGTGCATTTGAAAAACAACCTACCTATATCTATATTTGTTCCAATTGTTTTCCTATCTCTTTGGAACCATCAAACCACAAACTAGAGTTCTGTTCATCTTTAATGTCTAGCATATAAACGGAAAAGGTGCAAAAGATAAAAGCATTGTGGATGGGAACACATTTTAGTAATACCCTGAGACTATTTTTAAATGTGCTTGCCATACTCATAACTCCGGAGAAAATGAATCTCCTGTCTTTTGTGTTACAAAGAATGATAAAATGCAAATGAAAGGTTAAGATAATATGTGATTCCAAAGAAAAGAGGCGGCGACCCCAAGAACTAGAAGACAGCTACAATTCCACTGGAAGATTTTTCACAACATGCTGGCCCTACAACAACCACAAAGATGAAAATAGTGGTGCACTTGTGTCACCCCTATTCTGGGAGGCAGGGAAGAAATGCCAGGAACTTTTCTCAAAGAGGGTGCTCTCAGTGAAAGGTTGAAATTTTGCAATTTTGCAAACTGGTGGAGGTGGAGGACTGGGTCTGTAGTGGGCGCTGTCCATACTGAGTGCCTTATGAAGATTCCTGACCACAGAGGAGCTGCAGCTGAGAGCTTCGACACCAGCAGCACCACACGCCATTACAAACAGCTGAATGTGCGAAGCTGCAATGGTGGCATTTTGTGAAACAGCAGGCCGTGCCCTGCACCAATGCCTTATATTTCAAATGCATATATTCCTATGTAAGTACGCTAGAGACAATAATATGTATTCTGCCTCACTCATTTCACTGCCACAGTCTTGGGAAAGGGGCAGGATTCTGAACGACAAGAGCATCAACAAATCACACGAGCCACAGTTCAAATATGATGTCATCAAAAGACAAGAATAGGAACAATCATTTCCGAAGGACAGGGGATAGGAAACAGGAACCTCACTGTCAGCAGAAGATTCAGAGAGGGCTGCTCTCTCATTCTGATGCGAAAGTTGCAATTTGGTCAAGCTGTGCTCCAATAAAACACAGAGACCCAGAGAGGCTGAAGCAGACATGAAGTGAGAGCTCCGTGATCTAACTTCTCCCTCCCCCACTAGAAAGCACCAATGGTGGGCTCCAAGTATGATCCAAGCAGCCGGACTGGTGGACAGGGAATTAAACCTTCCCCCCCCCCCCCACTACACTCACATGGATCGTTTTCCAAATTTAAATCAGCTCAATGCTATTGCAACTACTGCAGATGGAGATTATGCCAGCATAAACAACACCAAAAGCAGAGGTTGTCAGTGAACTGTGCCTAGTACACAAAGCGAGTGAGAGCTGCAGTAAAATAGATGGAATAAACTCTGTATCAGCTTCACAAAAGCAGTCCCAGTGATGTGTGGTGAAAAATTATCTACAAAACTTTAAGCAAAGATCAGGATTATTTATGCAGCATCTTCATTTTGTAATCCACTGTTTATCATTATGTCACTCATTATCCAGCTACACCACAGATGAGAGCCAAAACAAGTCTTCACACCAATTTAAAAAACTGACAGTGCAAATTAAATTTCAGAATGAAAATTAAAAATTGTGAATTTCATAAAGGTTGCTTGTGATATTTTCCTTTGAGAAAAACAGGTAAAAAATCTCAAATTCTACTACGTCTTTTTGATGAACCTTAAGATGATGTTGTTAAGTTCCAACCAGTTGGCCAGATTAAAAGAATGTGGTACCTTAATTTTACCTAACATTTCCAAAATTCAACAGCATCCATACAACGGGGATGTGATAATGGGGGCAAGAGTTCACAGTATAATTAAAATAATAATGTGTACAGTGTGGGTAGCAATGCCTTTATCGTACCACTCTCAAGCCTCTTTAAAACTATTGTCTGTCTGCAGGAAGATAGAAGGAAAGCGAGTGATGAATGTTAGATTCTAAAGATATACACTTAGGGATTCCCAGTGTGCCAAAACCAGATGGAGGAGAGAAAACATAACCTCGTGCTGTTCATAACACTGTCCATCCAAGCAGAGAGGTTCACTGGAGAGACAAGATTCAGTTATCCCTTGCAGAAGAGCTACAGATCTTGAAAATCTCTTTGATTCTCTCGCAGACATGCATTTCTTCCTCTTCCCTGCAGATGAGAACTATCTGTGCATTCTATTTTTAAAGATTTATAAACCACTCACATTATAAAATATATAAAAACTGAAGAAAAGAAATAATAGCTCGATGTTTGGGTCACTGCTAAATGTGGGTCTGGAACACCTCTTCCAAGACACGAGGCAAGCATATAACAGCAACCTCCCAGTCAGAGGCACCAAGTTCCACGGGACATTGGGGGTCTTGTCGTGTGTGTGTGCATGACATCACTCGTGCAACACACCCGTGTAATATTACACATGTCGGGAGGCACAGGGAGGCCCACTGCCACTTTGGGGAGGCCCAACGAGGTTCACTACCACTGCGGGGAGGCCCAGCAGGGCCCTCCGCCTCCACAGGGAGGCCTGATGGGGGCGCAGCCCCTCAATATTGGTGGGGCACAGCCCCGTCCCCACATACTTTGAGGGGGCTGCCCACAGAGTTGGTACCTATGCTCACAGTGAAATATCATAACTGCATGCAGCTGCCTCCTGAGGTGAATGACAGGACTACAGGTGACAGCTTTTCAGCAAAGAGGTTCCAAAGCAGGAATGACTCCAGCCACCAAGATTAGCCACTACAGCTTTCTTGACAGGAAGCTATGGGGTTTCAGACATGCTGTTTATATATACAGTTTTATATATATATATATATATATATATATATATATATATATATATATATATATAATGTGTATATAAATAAGAATGACCTTAAAATTCTTATAACAGAACATAACTGGCATCTTGCCGCAGCTGAGCCTTGCTTGAACAATAAGGTTTAGCCTTGTGTTTAGGAGCAATGTAGGGAGCTGCTTTATACTGAGTCAGACTGTTGGTCCATCTAACTCAGTATTGTCTACACTGACTGGCAGCAGCTCCCTGGGATTTCAGACAGGGAAAATTCCCAGGCCTACCTAGAGACACTGAGAATTGAACCTGGGACTTTTTGCATGCAAAGCAGATGATCTGCCCAAGCTTCTGTTCTTGCTCTTCAGCTTGTTCTCTGGTTCTGCCTTTGATTTGCTCTCTGATTTTGATTCCTTACTAGACTGGACTCCCAGTTCCCATGACCGAGCCCTGACATTCAGTAGGCATAATGCACCGAAGGAAGCAAGGAGAAATGCAGTCAGCAGAAAATGCAATCTGCGCTGAGAAGCATCTCACATTGTCCATTAAATTAGCAAACCAAAATTGGAGCTGGCATGTTAAAGATGCCTAGCATCTTACAAAAAGAACGAAGTCTCACAGCACCTTACTGACTTATAGGGGCAGGTTTGTGTCCATGAAAGCTCCTGCCAAAATAAATCTGTTAGTCTTAAAGGTGGAACAAGACTCTTACTATCTATAGATTTGGGCTGTCTCTTATGAAAAGGATTCTGATTGTTCTATTATCTGATTACTAAGAATTGTTCATTTCTCAGATTCTCAGTCTTAAAGATGCCACAGGGCTTGCTTGGCGTGCTACAAATTGACAGAGACAATGGGCTGGATCCAAACAAAGGTTGCAGTTGTAACCCCACTTACCTGGGAGTAAGCATCACTGAATTCAATATGAATTACTTCTGAGTAGACATGCTTAGGCTTGCACTATAAATCAGTTGAACTTAGTTCACATTGAAATTAATGGAATTTAAATTAGTCACCATGGCAAATTTCTCCTACAAAATCCAAAAAATGCATCAGGTCCACCTCCTTGCTAGGCAATACTATACAATGGACCCTGCTAGGTAATATTATACAATTTGGCTCCAATTTACTCTTTTTACCTAATGTGCAGCCCCAAATTAATCCATGGCCTTGGTAAATTAGAGAATGTCATGTTTCTTTTTATTTCTGCTCTCTGCCTAGCACTCCAGTGACTATGACGTTCGATTGAAGTCACTGTCTTTCATAAGAGATTTCACTTTAGATTGATTTAGGAGGGGGAAGTGTTACATTCTGCAAATGAACTGCTTTTGAGCTTGCTGACACTTTAAAGACACTACAGTTCTCTCCCCCCCCCCCGCCCCCCATTGCAGAACATCCCACTCTAAATGGATCCTTTTGGGAAACCAGCGCACTGCACACATCAGCAATCTCACAAGATTAATTGTAAAGACTGTAAAGACTGATTAGACAGGCAAGTTTTATATCTCTTCCATTATTCTAATAATGAATAATTTACTATTGTTCCAACAAAATATCAAATGCAATCAAGTTAAACGCTGAAGATGGGAGCGAAAACAGCAGTTTCATTCTTTGATTGCATACGCTTGAGAAGCTTACAGTTCCTCCATATGGAGGGGAAGTGCAAACAAGTTGGTTCTCCTCTCTCCACGCTTGTTTAGAACATCCAAGGTGGAGCATGTGTGTTTCTCTGCTACTAAGGAACCATATGTTCCAGGGTACATACCACTCCCCATGGGGAAATATATGTGGACTTGGATTCTAACATTCTAAACAAATGTGTAAAGCAAAAGCCTATTTCACTGCCTTTCTAGCCAAACAGTTCATCATATGGTAGTACCATTTCTGGACTCTACTTGCATGAGGAATCTCACCCCACCCCCAAAGATCTTGCATGCCACAGAGAAGGTGAAACTGAACCCTTCTCATTGGTACCTATTTGTTAAAGGACATTTTTTTATACATGGAAGCATTCAGTCATCTCTATAACTAAACTAAATGGTCCAGAGTCGGGGGGGGGGGGTTGACGACCCATTACAGTGGTACCTTGGGTTACATACGCTTCAGGTTACATACGTTTCAGGTTACAGACCCCGCTAACCCAGAAATATTACCTCGGGTTAAGAACCTTGCTTCAGGATGAGAACAGAAATCGTGCTCCGGCGGCGCAGCAGCAGCAGGAGGCCTCATTAGCTAAAGTGGTGCTTCAGGTTAAGAATAGTTTCAGGTTAAGAACGGACCTCCGGAACGAATTAAGTACTTACCCCGAGGTACCACTGTACTATTTCTGCAGCAGCAAGTGTCCCTATTTCCAGCATCCCAAAACCACCCTATCAGCACAAGAGGGGATATTTTTAGTTCCTGAGAAGCCTTCTCGCCCCCTGTGCCAATTGGAGCTAATCAGAGTGAGGACTGGCTCCTAAGGTTATTCTGGAGTAAGTGCTCAAGACGAACACCGAGGAGCAGCTATTCTATATGCTCCAAAACTAAGCATTTGGTAACTCTTCTTCATGATGAGCACTTTACTGAGAGAACCTATAACTTATTCTTACTCTTTCCCCAGGTATTTAGAATGCAAGAATCCACTCAGAGTGCCAGACCTGCTGGATGAGCACCAACTAAGTATGTAAACTGCAGCAATTCCCAGTGCTGAATTGACAAGCCCCTACCTGCTTTAAATTCTATCACGGTTCCCCATGCCTGTATAAACCTTTCTTGATTTCTAGCCAAGAAATCTGACAGATCAGATCAGTCAAGGATGCAACTGCAGCCAAGATTCGGGCCTTCCAAGAATACTGTGCTACCAGCACCTTACAAATAGAATCACCAATTGTTTATAAGGAGCATTCCAGAAAATCTTTATATTAGTCTCCAGAGTGGCAAATTCCCAGTTAGAAGTTTCATTTGTATTCTTGGCAGCACACATTCATTTTTAGTGCCAAGGATAACACAAATCATTTCCCATCTATCACTCACCATCTACCACTCACTGCAGCCTTTACAATTTTAGTGATCTATTATAATCTATCCATCTTTCTAGCTTGCAATTAAAACCTCATCATATTTATCTCAATTATTGTTTGGTTAATTCCTCTGAAGACCTGTGCAATCTGATGTTCACTGCTAAAGCGACTGCTCTCAGTTTTTTTCCTGGTCTTTTTATTTTTACCTACAGTGGGATCACATACGCAAATTCATCAGTTGACTGTTTGCAATGTGATGGGGGCCACCACAGATATAATTCTACAGAGGGAATTTTGGTATCACCTCAGACACAATGTTTTTCAACAGAAATGCTTTACACACACAACTGCTAGTCTTCAAGCGTACAGAAAGTCTAAATGAATTAAATGCTTTGTTCAAGTAACTGCTCACATAAATGCCTTATGCAACAACAGAAAAGGAAACCAGGAAAACCCCAGCAGCTGCTTCTGTGAGTGTGGCTTTCTGCATCTCCAGAATTGTAGTGCTTGCACAGGCAATTATTTGTGCAAATGAACCAGCTGAAAGAACTCCTGACCTTATTCTTATCCAATGATGGTTAATTGCTTTTACATTTTTCTAAAATTGTGCATGTGGTGTTTTTGTAATATTTGGTTTATATGCAAAAATATAAAGAAAGCATAAGTGGTGGTAGTCTCTGTGTGTGCTCTGATCAGATTCACAACCCCACATCAGAAGTCCAGCAACAGACATATTGTCATTGCAATATATTTTTAGCCTTCAGCTAGCTCTCCATCCTTCTTTTTCTCCTTCTGTTTCAAATTGTCCCTTTCACTCCAACACCTTTCTCCTCCCCCTCCCCCCACCATACACCAAACACACACACCCCTTCATTAGTTCTCTTGCCTCAGCTGGAGGGAAAGTGTGTTATTTTCTTTAAGTTGTGATAGGTTTTCCCTTCTAAACATGAGAGATCTTGGCATATGTCCTAACCATTAGATCCCATTAAAGAAACATCTACCAGTCGTTTTGGTCCATTAACAAGCAATCTCCTAATAAAAAAAAGGTAGCACAGCCACTGCAACAATACTCTCAATTAATGAAAATGAAAACCATAATTACAAAGGCGAGGCACAATTTAGCACCCACTGATTTGTATAAATGAGTAAATGTGTGTCCATTTTCCCATTAAGTATACTACACACATTCCTCCCTCCCCTGACAAAGCCCTTTCAAAAGTTATTATGAGTCAATTTACATGTTCAATCTACACTTGAGGGCAGAACTAAAGTTGGTACCAGTGGAGATGGCATCTCCATGCTAAGTTCTCACACCTGATTCTTCAGGGGGACTACTATCTCATTCAAAACACACTAGATCCTAATTCCTAAACCCATCTCCTTCCTAATTAGGAACACCTCTGCCTTATCTGGATTAAGCCTTAATTTGTTAGCTCTCATCTAGTCCATTTCTGCCTCCAGGCACTGGTTTAGAACATCCACAGTTTCCTTAGAACAAATCTATGGAAAACCTCTCCCAACAGTTCCATGTTAAAGTTTAAGAACATGAGGGACACCATAAACCAATGAACCAGGTGATGAGCAGGAGTCCTCCCACCACCTTCTGGAACCCCCAAGGAAAGATTAGTAAAGGTAAAGGGACCCCTGACCATTAGGTCCAGTCGTGGCCGACTCTGGGGTTGCAGCGCTCATCTCGCTTTATTGGTCAAGGGAGCTGGCATACAGCCTCTGGGTCATGTGGCCAACATGACTAAGCTGCTTCTGGTGAACCAGAGGAGCACACGGAAACACCGTTTACCTTCCCGCTAGAGCGGTACCTATTTATCTACTTGCACTTTGACGTGCTTTCAAACTGCTGGGTTGGCAGGAGCAGGGACCGAGCAACGGGAGCTCACCCCATCATGGGGATTCAAACTGCCGACCTTCTGATCGGCAAGTCCTAGGCTCTGTGGTTTAACCCACAGTGCCACCTGCGTCTCCAAGGAAAGACTGGAACACTTGTAAACCCATCCTTTCCAGGTGGTCCAGAGGAATACTATGGCCAATAGCACTGAACACCACTAAGAGGTCCAGCAGAACCATCAGGGATGTACCCCAACCCCCAGTTCAGCTCCTGGTGTAGGTCACCAACTGTAATGACCCCACACTATGTGCTCCAGCACTTCCACAGCCAGGTAACATTAGATTTTATCTGGCTCTGCTCTCTTTTTTCACAGTTTCATCAGATTGGAAAAATCCAGGTTTACTGTTCAAAAACTACAGGATGCCACTATGAAGGAGAAAACATCATGTGGAGCATGTAAATGAAAAGGGGATTCAAACAGCCGCAAGTATGGATTAAACTCTGTGTCGGGAAGCTGCTTTTAACCTTTGTTGGAGAATGTTGCTCACTTAGAGCTGTCCATGGTCCTGCAACTTCTGACCTGCCTTGCTGCCTTGTTCTGCAAGTTCTAGCATCGGAGCTGAACATGGCATCAACCAAGATGACCAAAGCTCTTCCAGATTTCATGATAAATTGAAATGGGACTAATCTGCTTCATCCAAGAACTCCTAAAACTGAAATGCTACTATGTGCTCAAGAACCATGCTCAATTATGGCAAATTTGAGACTGGTCAGAAATGGTCCAACAGAGAGCATGGGCTTTTCCAACAAAGGTCTCACAATAGGATCTTAAGACTAATCAGACAATCACAATTCTGCTTGCCCATTCCACCAGGCCTACTCTGGCTGCGTTAATCAGTCAGGATGGACAAGGATGTTGTCCACAACCATCATGTAAATAAAAGTATTACAACTGAAACAAGCTTACTATTTCCATGCATTTATTTTACACTACTCCTTCATAGCTGTATGGAAACAATAAATGGAAGTGGGAGCGAGAAATATGTCATGTTGAGTATATTAGTGTTTCCAATACTAGGTCTGTTTTATTATGGCGAAACAAACATTCCAGGTTCTAATGGTTGTTAAGTGAAGCACTAAAATCCTGCTACAAAGAGATGAACTGTCAGAGACAAAGAATGAGGATTCTGCTATCTTCCGTTCTGTAGACCTGAGCAAGCCAGTGCAGATGTCGCTGAGGCAGGAGTGTAAAGTTGCTGGGAATGTGGGCTTGGGAGAGCACGTCTTTGAGACCCCGTCCTATCATTTGATGCCCATAACCTTCCTGATTCAGCACATGTATGTCCTTCTTAGTAGTCACAGTTAATTAATATATTGTCAAGGGCACTTCCAGCCAGAAGAATGCACACAGCAGGGAGTTCACTCTTTATTGTCAAACATAACACTTATAGTTGTTTTTATAGCTCTAGATACCTACACACACCAAACTAGCGTTTAGACAACTGCTCCCTGGCCCATGCCCTTTGGAACAGTTTAAGCAATGGGGAACCACTCCCCCTCCATCAGTTTATGTACCTTCCCATGATGGGCTACACAAACATAGCCAGAGACGCCTCCTGTGTGGCAACTGTCTCTGCTCTTCTGCTCTTTCTCCTGGTTCTGAGAGACAATGGTGCAGGAGAGGGTGGGGGAGCATCCAGTCCTTCAGTTGCCTGGCCTGCCTCTTCCTCCCCTTCCTCTAGCTCTGAAACTTCCCCTGCCTGATTCTTGCCTTCTGGCTGGCACAGGCCGCCAGAAACCACTGACCCTATCTCCTGAGTAAGACTCCAACCCCCCTTCCCCTAAGGCACACTCGTCAGCATCCTGCCAGTCCCTGACACAAATACTGATTAATCATTCAGGTATAGCCTTCCTTATGGCCAGAGAGCTGATTCGATGCACTTGTCAGAAACATATCATGAAAATGTATGACCCAATAGCTAATGTGGCATTTATGAACGGGATTTTTCTTTTTTCTTTTCTTTTCCATTTGCAAATTGAAGTCCGGTCTACCCAGCATTTGCATAATACATGTTAAAAATAACTCAGCATTATTTTGGGCAGAAAAAGCTAAAGGACACAGAACTTACAGCTGCAGGCCTTTATGTATTTTAATGTGCCATTTTGAACAAAGCAGTGAGGTTTCGAACTGTTGTTCAGCATAATCAGCTACTTGATAGCCTTGGAAGTCCCTGTAGGAGGAGTTGCTCTTTGATTTATTGTGGTTCTTCTAGTGCCAAGTTACTGCGAAGAAGCAAGGTCAATGTGCAAAATTATTGAACTAATGCGCTCTACAAATACGCTGCAATCCTGTTCTACTTCATTTATTTCCCTGGTGAGTTTTCTGAGCCAGAAACTACCCAGGTGGGCTACCAAATGGGTCAGTAGAGGATATCTCCTCTCACACTATAATGTATGTTGCATGCTCAACCTGACAGCGAGCATACAAATGCTTGGATCAGGACTATGGAGCTGGATTCTTTCCCACTATTTAAGACAGAGTAGGGGAAACTTTTTTTTCAGCCTATGAGGGCAACCTTGTGGGCAACCTTTCAGGGCCACAGGTAGTGGGTACGGCTAGAATCAAAAGGGGAACCAGAGACAAAAGTGGGCAAAGCCATGGATGCCACTCCTTCTTTTTGTATTTTAGGATACATTCCAGTCACACAAGTCAGGGGTTTCAACACACACACACCAGACCCCCCCCCCATCCTCCATTTAGGCAGGCAAGAGACATTATCACAATTCAATGGAACACTCCACACAAGCAAAAGTGGTTGAGGGTGAAGAGCAGGACCACTGAGGTGTGTGGCCTAGGGAGGAATGTTGTGCTGAGAACATGTCAAGGGCCAAACAGCTCAGACCTTGAGCATTCCCCATCCCTGGGTTAAGAGAAAGTAGAAATCTGAGAAGAAAGAACATCCATTCCCTCATTTAACCAACCTGTTCCATGGATTAATATTGCCATTTAGTGGGTGTATGGAGAAAAACAACCCTAGAGTTTTTGAGCTTGGTCAAGCATGAAGAAAAGAAGCTACTACTTCACAAGCTCTGGAGCAGGTAGTGCAGGCCTCCTGTTTGAACTCTTCCAGAGACCACAGGATATCTTCCAACCAATAAGTCCACTCTAGTGTGGGTATCACCAAAGAAAATGGAAATGTATCACCCACCCCCAAAAGAGGATAAAGATGAATGCATAAAATTTGCATATGCTAATTTAATGTAGATATTTAAACTTAGAAATAATAGGAATACTATCAACTCAACATTAAAGGGGAAGAATGTGACCTCTGTGCCTGCTTAGTTTGCTGTCCAGGTTATGGGCAACATCAAGGCCCATCCCTCTCCTCCCTTCTTGTGGTTCATTATCCTTAAACTAAGCTTGAACCAAGTAAGAGGCCCCTTCAAATAGAAGACGGTCCTCTGATACCTCGTTAAACAGAGAACACTCCTTTATAAAGTAGGACACGTGACTACACTGGTCGGTCCCCATTCCCACCAATTCCTACTTCTCAGAGAGTTTGGTGCCTGCCTTGATCCGATCCTGGAGGTTCTCCACACCAACCTCAGTCTGTGGTTCTGACTCTCAGCTGCCTGCCCTGCACCTTGCCACACCTGATGTATATCTCCACATGCTCCATACTAAAAAGGAAGGTGTCTAATTGCCCCTCTGGCAGCAGAGGCCCTTCCTTACCAACCTTAGTCTACCCTCAGTTGGGCCACACTTGCCTGCCTTCTTTCTTCAAACCAATAAGGTGAAGGTTCTGGCTCTACCTACCATTTGCCTACCACTCCCAATGGGCACTGCCTTCTGGTGTCACTGGACATCTTGGGCCAGGAGGACTGCAAGTGTCTTAACTTAAGAGTGCCCTCAGTGCTCCCTTATGACCAGTTGCCTCAGTGATGTGAAAACCAGATGGAGCTCTACACTAGCCAATGTTAAAATGTTCCATGGGAATACAGATTGCTTTAGTCCAAAGCAACCTGTGTATGCATAGACTAGAAGAGGAAAACATACATAAGCAGCGTAGAAACTGTGTTTTGCTTTCAAGAATTCAGAGCCCTTGTAGGGTGGGGCAAGCCTACAGCCATTCACAGCTTAACCATCAGGATTCATAGATCCTAAAAACAGTAACAGTTCATCAAGTGTGATATCTTTCCAATAATGCAATCTTACATAAGAGAGCAATGAAAATAATCCATTGAAGATAATTGAGACATTTATTTAAGCAAGGAAAGCAGGCATGAAATGTCAATATTTTAGCTGAGAATGAGGTTTTTTGGTGTGAAACATGACTGAAGCAGGCTTGGGAATTGATTAAATATAGATCCTTGATCCTTTGAGTATATGTCCTTCTCCTTCTTTCAAGAACAAGCTGTCAGTAAGTCAAAAAGAATACCATTAAAATCCACTTTGGCAATATATGGGGTGAGAGTGGGGTAGCCTTATCCTCCCTGTTTACTGGTGTGGCATTGCATTGGCACTTATCAAGCTGTAGCTCCTGCGCCCAAAAAAATAGTCTGCTCCAGAGGGTTGGGGGGGGGGGACCCAGAAAAGATTTCAGGGGTATATACCAAGTGTGTGGGAGAGGGGGAGAAAGGAAGCCCCACAGCACAGGTGGAAGTCATTGTATTACAAGAGGACCTCCAAGGTAGCATTCTCTGAAATGCTACCAAGTGCAGGGCCAGCTAGATAGGCATGTCTCCAGGTGGTGATGTTGGAAAGAGAGTTTTGGATTTGTTAGCCATTGGGGAACATTCTGGGTCAAGCTGTGCCTGTACAAAATGAGTAAAGGTTACAGTAAAGGTTGGGGTATTTAAGTTTAGAGAAAATGTGAATAAGATGTGGTATTATGGAAGTGTATAAAACTATGCATTGCATGGCCAAACTGGATAAAGAACAGTTTTTCTCCCTCTCTCATAGCACCAGCTTGAGATCCTTGGAAGATAAAGGTGGTATATAATTGTAATAAATAAACAAAAATAACATTAGAACTCATGGACACTCAACGAAACTGAATGCTGCATGATTCAGAACACGATTCTTCGCACAGTGCATGATTAAACTATGCAAGAGGCAGTGATGGCCACCAACTTGGACAGTTTTATAGAAGACTAGATTAATTAATAGAAAAGCAATGACAAACCTAGACAGCATCTTAAAAAGCAGAGACATCACCTTGCCAACAAAGGTCCGTATAGTTAAAGGTTTGGTTTTCCCAGTAGTGATGTATGGAAGTGAGAGCTGGACCATAAAGAAGGCTGATCGCTGAACAATTGATGCTTTTGAATTATGGTGCTGGAGGAGACTCTTGAGAGTCCCATGGACTGCAAGAAGATCAAACCTATCCATTCTTAAGGAGTGCTCACTGAGTGCTCACTGGAAGGACAGATCCTGAAGCTGAGGCTCCAATACTTTGGCCACCTCATGAGAAGAGAAGACTCCCTGGAAAAGACCCTGATGTTGGGAAAGATGGAGGGCACAAGGAGAAGGGGAGGACAGAGGACGAGATGGTTAGACAGTGTTCTTGAAGCTACCGTCATGAGTTTGACCAAACTGCGGGAGGCAGTGGAAGACAGGAGTGCCTGGCGTGCTCTGGTCCATGGGGTCACGAAGAGTCGGACACGACTAAACGACTAAACAACAACAAGATTAATTTCATGGAAGTGAGGGCTATCCATGGCTACTAGCCATGATGGCTATGCTCTGCCTCCATAGTCAGAATCAGTATGTTTCCAGTTGCTGGAAATTATGGGAGGGGAGAATGCTCTTGCACTCAGGTTTTGCTTGCAGGCTCCCCTTAGGCATCTCCCATAGGCATTCCCTCAGTATTAATGTTCAGGATAAATTTAAAAGCATTGCTGTCTCCCCAGGCATTTGATGGTTGAAAGTTCTCTCTCTGGCAACCTTGAAATTAGCAGTTTGATAGTAGGTTATAAATATATAGCGGGCTATAAATGTGATTGATTGATTGATTGAATGATTATATTTGTTTGGCCACTGTGAGAACAGGATAAACAGGAAAAAGAAACCTGCCTTCTTGACTTCTCAAATGGCTCGAGCAGCAAAGATTCCAGTACCATGGCTCCTTCATAGCTCCAATTTCAGCATTTGTGAAAAACTGAAACACTGTTTTCATTCGGTGACACCATTGCTAAAATGAGATTTCGAAAGGTCCAGTTGCCAGGAATCATATGTTATTTATTTGCTCTGCAAAATCCCTGGCACATTTGTTTTAGAGTGTTGAATAAATAAAAGGAAAGTGAGTCATATTAAGGATAGCATTGTAAAGCTTTTACACATTTCATGCTACAGACAGTTTGCTTACAAACTGTCTCAAGGAGAAATAAATAGGTGCACAGAGGATTAGCTATTGGGAATTACCACCAGCTGTCTCATCCATTATTCCCCCACCCACAAACTACCTATACGTTCTCTAAATAAATCATGACATTGCACATGCTGTGATCTGTGACAGCCCCTATAGCTATATAGAAAAGATCTGTATCTTTGCCCAATATTTCTCAACAGGGAGAATTTGGAATAAACGTACTAGAGGTTAATACAAACTGACACAAGTAACAGTGAAACATACAAAACTGAAATGGAGGCTAAGGTTCAATCCAGCTACTGGAGCTGTGTGGGTACCACTTTCTTGTGCCCTCTTCCTTGATTTCCAGTCATTCCCTCAATCAGATGCCTGATGGGCTCTTTTATTTTGTGCAGGTATGTAGTATCCACCTGATTCACCAAAAACGCAACTCTGCAAAGACCATGATCCTCCTTTGGAAAGGCTCTAATCCTACAGTGCCGGATCCCTGCAAATTGTGCCCTGTGGGTTGGATCCAGATAGGCAGAGCAATCCATACTAGAGGAAACCAGCGCCAGTGTAATTTACCCCATTCTAAACTCTATTCAGGAGTGGGGCCATTGCCAGCTCAGCCAGCCCAAGCCTGACAGAGGGGGAAAGAAGCCTTCAAAATGGAGTTTGACTTACATCACCATCTTTGCCAGTGTAACCACTTCCAACCACAGAAAAGAAGGCCAACATATATCTGGTTGGCCACTGTGACAACAGGATGCTGGACTAGATGGGACTTCAAGCAGACTATTCTTACATTTTTATAGGTTGCTAAGTTGCATGGCTAAGCCAAGTGGCACCTGGAATAGAGGTAAGTTTCCCCTCTTCCCTGTCAAACCTCTGCCATGCCCACCACCACTCTGGCACACACCTACCTGGAATGTTCCCCTGAGCTCTGAGTGAGCCAGGATGGAGAACCTATGCTGGCATATCTCTGGCTGGGCCAGGATGAACAACTTCAGCTGGCATATCTCCCGCTGGACCAGTTAAGTCTAAGATCTGCAAATTCCAAAGTCCACTCATCCTGGCAGATCCTGAGTTTTGATTGCTCCCCAAGTTAGCACTGTATATTGTTAGTCATAAAGAACACGAGTCTGATTAACTCCATTAAGTCTGAAGTGTAACTAATTTAATCTGGAGGTTCCAACCCAACGTTTCTTAATGGTGGTTAATGGGTGGTACAGCCATCATAGCAACAATAAAGAAGCACAGTGGACACATTATTTGTTGTGGCTCACTGTATTTTTCAGCATCAATTAAGTGCTTTGGGACAGAATGATTCATATGAGTGCTAGCAACCCAAGTGCAGTTTTGCAGCACTTCTTTAGTACCATATATAATGGACAATTTCCAGCCGTGCCCATCTGTTAGTGGAACACCCCAATATGCCTCTTGCATAACAGAAGTCCTCCTCCCTCTCCTCCTTCTGTGTGCCCCACAGCTCTGTAGAGTTGGGGGCTCCTCTGGAAGTTTTTTTGGGGGGGAGGGGCAAAGGGAACTGCATGAGGCAGCGTGGGGAAGTCCACTTCTGGGACACTCGATATCACTCATTGTGGAGTGGGGGGTTTAAAGCAGTGTTCATTTGAAAGATACCCAAGAACTATTTACTGAAGCATGACTATATAAACAAACAAACAAACAAACAAACAAACAAACAAACAGTATACACACAGTTTTTGATGCTGCAAGAGGTACTACTCAGGTGTGAGGTCCAAATGACAAGCTGAGATAAGTATATGCTGGTTTTGTACTGCATCATTCTTAAGCTTTTGCCATGTAATTTTCAAATGCTTCATAACCAATACAGTAAGGTAAAGGGACCCCTGACCATTAGATCCAGTCATGACCGACTCTGGGGTTGCGGCGTTCATCTCGCTTTATTGGCCAAGGGAGGTGGCGTACAGCTTCCAGGTCATGTGGCCAGCATGACAAAGCCGCTTCTGGCAAACCAGAGCAGCGCACGGAAACGCCGTTCACCTTCCTGCCACAGCGGTACCTATTTATCTACTTGCACTTTGACGTGCTTTCGAACTGCTAGGTTGGCAGGAGCTGGGACCCAACAACGGGAGCTCACCCCGTCGCGGGGATTCGAACCGCCAACCTTCTGATCGGCAACTCCTAGGCTCTGTGGTTTAACCCACAGCATCCCCAACCAATACAGTAATTCTTACTTAAAACCTGGAATGTTTCAGATCATTTCTGCTGCACCCACAAAATTACATGTTTATGATACGGCAGAAAGAGCTTATACACTGCTTGCCAGAAGAAGAAGAAGAAATCAAGATGGGGTTAATTAACATGCCAGATTACAAGATGATAGGAATTCATTCCTTGGGTCATCAGACAATCAATTTCAAGCAGTCCTGCTAAATACTGTAAAATCAGATAATCAATTTGTCTCCAGAAAATTTGATTGTATTGTTCAAGAAAGCCCTTTATAGCAAACTCACAGAGCAGATATAGTTCATACCCATCACAAAACAAGAGGCAGAGCAAGCTATGTATATTCCATGAGAACAGATTTTGAGATGGCTGGCTTTCTAGCAGATTTCTTAACAAAGTCATTTACTGCTTTAGGGATGATTAATGCCTGTTAAAAATATTACAAGCACACACACAGAGTCTTAAAGGCTAGCAAGTTTTATTATAGCATAAGGTTCCATGGACTAGAGCCCATTTCATCTGAATGGCATCTGATTAAGTTGCAGACATACGCGGCAAGAAAACATGTTAGTTTTTAAGGTGCCCATGAGACTTTTTCTTTGCCACAACAGACTGCCGCTACACCTATATGGAAATGATCCTGTATCAGTTATAGATCGTGTCATTTGCTAGTTTGTAGGTCTCTCCTGAGCAAAGTTGGACAGGGCAATCCTATGTTAGCGATGAGATTGTTCTAAATGTCAGGTTTGTTTTGCAATGTGACGGAGCAGACCCTTGGGTCTATGCTGACACCACCAGTGCTCTCTTCTTTGTCACTAGGAAAGTACATTAGCTGATCTCAAGAGAGCAACTATTCTTTCTGTGCCTGACTTCTCACTTCACAGCATTCCAAAACCTAACCTTGAAACTTATTTTTAAAATCATCAATTTCAAATTTCTCTGTGCAATGACAGCCACTCCAAAAAAAAAGAGATGATAGTTGAAGTTGATGCATGTGCAAAGGAAGGTCAGCTTAAAAAAATATAACAATAATGTTGATTTCATAGATTTCTAAAGCTCTGGTTGTTCACTTCAGTTTGACAAATAAATCCCCCAATATGACAAATGAAGCCAAAAACGTATAGACACTGCATGAATCCAAAACGTTTTTTAAAGTTTAGGTGGTTGAGGCACTTTGGTAATTACAAGAATACTTAATTTGATGGTACAGTTCCCTTGAAAGCCTTGTAAGCAACATTCACACTGAGAATGATCTTGTATGCTTTTTGCTCAAATGAATTCATTGAAAGAAAATGCATCTGAAAGTGAAGTTCTGTTCTGGGAAGTGACTGCTATGAATGGCATCATGGGGTTTTACTTTTACAGTCTTCCAGTGATTTCTGTATCTGTTTAGTGTATAACTCTCTCTCTCTCTCTCACACACACACACACACACACACACAGAGAGAGAGAGAGAGAGAGAGAGAGAGAGAGAGAACCCCAGCAGTGCAGGAAAATGAGCCTGGGATTTGCTATTCAAGCTATGAACTTTCTCCACTAATTATAACTAATCAAGTCACCCCAGAACTGGCCCTACTGAACATATTCCAAGATAATAATGCCCACTCACATTTTAAAGAGCTCATAACCCACCTACTCTCAGCAGCCAGAAGCATCATAGCCAACACTAGAGAGACCTGTCAGGAGTAAGTATGAACCAATGGTATCAAATACAGTAGTATGGGGGAAAGCCTTACTAGAAAAACTAACCAATAAACTGAAACTGACACAGGGACAAAGAGAAAATGCCTTCACCGCAATATGGTTCTCCTTTATCACATACGTACATAGCCCAACAAGACAACAAGAATTCGCCGACAGCATACGAATCAATATAGCTTAAAGGTAAAGGAACCCCTGACTGTTAGGTCCAGTTGCGGCACTCATCTCGCTTTACTGGCTGAGAGAGCCGGCGTACAGCTTCTGGGTCATGTGGCCAGCATGACTAAGCCGCTTCTGGCAAAACCAGAGCAGCGCACTGGCTTACCTGACCAAAAAATCCACCCCGTCACACATATAAACAAATCTCACTACAGTCAACCAAAGACAACCAACCACACCCTAGGCGACCCCAAACCACTCTCACCACCAAGGAAATATAACAAGCAAATAGAAAGAGAACCCACACAAGTGACGCTGACACAAAACCCCACACATACATTAAGCAGAAGACTAGAAGCATAACCACCCCAGCCCACTCACCATTCCCCCTCTCTTCTTCCCAACCAAATACTGCATGCAACACGAATGTCTCACAGCAAATGAAACAGATCTGTAGAAAATACAACTTGAAAAAAGAGACAATGCACATATTTTTGTAAACATATATATATATATATATATATATATATATATATATATATGGACACGGGTGGCGCTGTGGGTTAAAGCCTCAGCGCCCAGGACTTGCCGATTGAAAGGTCAGCAGTTCGAATCCCCGCGGCGGGGTGCGCTCCCGTTGCTCGGTCCCAGCGCCTGCCAACCTAGCAGTTTGAAAGCACCCCCGGGTGCAAGTAGATAAATAGGGACCGCTTACTGGCGGGAAGGTAAACGGCGTTTCCGTGTGCTGCGCTGGCTCGCCAGATGCAGCTTTGTCACACTGACCACGTGACCCGGAAGTGTCTGCGGACAGCGCTGGCTCCCGGCCTATAGAGTGAGATAGGCGCACAACCCTAGAGTCTGTCAAGACTGGCCCGTACCTTTATATATATATATATATATATTTTAAAAAAAGAATTGCACTCTTCAATAAATTTGCTCATGGTAGGCTTTTATCTTGCTGCCCGCTGTAACACTGTCAGAAGTTAGCAACACTAGAGAGAGGTCTGGATGTCCCTACTTAATGCTAGGGAAGAAGATATGATCTAGAGGGTTACAAGCAAAGCTGAAATTAATTCTTACTCATATACAGAATGTTATCTGGCAAATTTCCTACTTCTCCCATTGAAATTTCAAAAATTAAATTTAGGCACAGAACACTTAATTCGCCACAGAATCTTAAAGTTCAAAACTTTCCAATCACTTCTTGGTTACTTTTTATTAAATTCTTGGTTACTTTTTTGTTAAATTCCCTTAGCTGTCAACTGTCTAACAACAGCAGTAATGGCATTATGATATTGGCTGCTTTATTTTCAATCACTTCCCTAGTGATCCATAACATAGAATTTGCTTTCTTCGCAGCAGCTGCACACTGGGCCAGCAATCTTAATGGAGCTAACCATTGTGTCCCAAAAACTCATTCCCAGTAAGTCACAACCAGTTCATATTTTATTAGCATATATGTGAAATTAGGATTTCCTGCCCAGTGCACAACACTTTACACCAAACCCACCAAGTGTCCCTATTTTCCAGGGATGTCCCTGATTTAGAGAAGCCGTTCCTGGTTTCTGATTTGATCCCAAAATGTCCTTTCCTTAGGATGTCCCTATTTTCATTGGAGAAATGTTGGAGGGTATGGAGTTATCCAACCTCCGAGCCATCTGAAGGCAATCCTGTATAGGGAAGTTTCTTTTTTTAAAAAAATATGTTTATGGTTTTATTATGTTTTTATATATGTTAAAGCTGCCCAGAGAGCTGGGCAACCCAACAAATTGTGTAGGGTGTAAATAGTAAAATTATGATTATAGAATGGGGCATCCCTATTTTTATTGGAGAAATGTTGGAGGGTATGCTTTACACTTGCTTACACTGAATTGCATTTGCCATTTTAATCCCCATTCATCAAATTTGGAAATATTCTTTTTGGGGTTCAGCTCTCCTCTTTCCTGTCTCTGACGGGCTTGCATAGGAGAAGTTCCTGGTTCATTTTGCCCTTAAATTGGGGGGGGGGGGGTATTGGGTTGTTGTTACTTTTTTATTATGTATTTTATGGTTTTATATATTGGTTTTATTCTGTGAACCACCCTGAGACCTGTCGGTACAGGGCGGTATATAAATTCATTCAATCAGTAAAGTTTATGATTTTAGGTTATGGAGTTTGCAGAAGTCCTCATTTCTACTTTTTATTATTTAACAGTGAATACCAAAACAGACATTTTCCCCTGACATTGTCATTCTATGAGGCTCCTTGGCCTCAAGCTTTCTGGCATTAAAAAATCATTCTTTTCAACCAGCCATACAACATATAAACATCCATTTGAGTAAGAAAAACCTCATTTGTAACTGAGAAGAAGCTCAGAATGCTTTTTCTGTATTGCAGGTGCCATCTTAGCTCACATTACAGGAAGATTGAATTGACATTTTAAAGATTTTGACAAGGTAATTTAAACTATGGAATTTGATGGCAAGACCCATCTGCTAAAGATTACTCTGCCCTATTCACACAGGAGCCCTGTCTTGATTGCTGTCCTGCCACTGACAGCGAGGGCGGCACACCTGCAATGAGAAGGAGAAATCTGCAATACAGCAGTATATTCTTTACAATACAACAAAAGGTCCATAGCTGGCTGCAGGCTAGGAAGAGAATCAACTACAGTGCTGGTCCTCTGCATACTATCCCTTGCTTTTTCCTGTAGGACTAATAGGACTAATTGCAGTCGTTAACAGTCATCAACAGATTTACCATACCCATTGAGTCAATCACCCATCTCCAACTACCCTTCTGAGAAAAACCCCACCCCACCCTCTCACTATATATAAGGGTCTGGTGACTTCTGTTTCAGTGTCTCTGAAGAAGTGTGCATGCACACGAAAGCTTATACCCAGAACAAACTTAGTTGGTCTCTAAGGTGCTATTGGACAATTTTTTTTTTAATTTTTAAAATTTATTTCAAGTGCTGGGAGTGTATCAGATAAGCTCAGTCAGTAGCAGACACGCCGACTCGGAAAAGAATTTGGGGGGACTGATGTCGCTCACGTCGTCACGTCCAGGCATCATGCACAATGTCGTCGCACACAACATCTGGACTTGTGGTCCTCTTGCTGCCATGGGCCACAGACCCACAGGCCGTTTCCCCTCCATAGAAGGAGGAGGAGGAGCCTTTGCGGACTGCTATGGCTGCACTTCTAGAAGCCGTCAATGTACTTCTAGGAGCGCACTTCCAGCACTGGGTTCCAGAAGTACGGTTGCAGCCTGGCAGTCCTGTGCCTTCAAAACCTGTGCGTCAGAAATCTAGCCACTGTTCACCTCACAGATATCTTCCACTCCTCTCAAAGCATTTTTATTCATTTCTTGTGGTTTCTTTTCCCTATCTCCTTTCTCATCTATTCTAACCTCTTGCCCTACCTGTACTGCTAACTCTTCAAGGCTGAGGCCTGGACTGTGAGGATCTCGCCTAGCAACAACAGACTTCTATACTTCCACAGGCTAAGGTGGGCCAGTCCAGAAACCATTCTCTAGCAACAACAGAACAAACAAATCCGTTGACTATCACTGACCACAAAAAAATATTTTTAAATGAAAACTGCCAATGAGTTGCATTACTATTAGAGAAAACACACAGCAGATACTCCCCTTGACCTAACAAAAGGCATTTCCCAAAAAAGATGCAGTATGAATGAAGAAATTCACCTGGGGAAACCACCCTGGCAAAGCTGTGGGGGATAATATGTGCAGCACCTGTTAAAATGCCCGAGTGTCATGAACTGGCGGGACGATGGGAAGTAGGAAGAGGATCCCAGCGAGGGGGTGTAGCTGGGACTGGGCCAAACCAGGGCAAGCAGGGGAAGGAGAAGCTGGTGTAGGAAGTACTCACAGGGTAATGTAGGATGGCGAGGGGGTGGAGGTCAATACACAGGAACCAGAGCAGCAGGACCCTTCGCCAGATCAGAGGGGCCCCTGTCCCCACAAACATGGCGGGCTCTGAGGCATAAAGAGCAGCAGGAGTGGAATCTAGAAGGCTGAGGCAGGCAAAGGCTCCCAGCTGGCCAGGTGGAGCTCGTTAGCTCTGGGAGGGGGGGTGTGATTCCTCAGCTGGAGGAGGCTTGGAACAGGTGAGGGTCACATGATTCATCAAGCCCAGATGATGCAGTCAGCATGCAATGCATAAAAGGAAAGCAGAGGAGAGGTGCTGAGTCTGTTCAACTGCCCATGTTGATGGACCTTGACTTGGGTGCTCCTGGATCTCTAGGGCAGTGTTCCCCAACCTTGGGCCTCCAGCTGTTTTTGGACTACAATTCCCATCATCCTTGACCACTGGTCTTGCTAGCGAGGGATGATGGGAGTTGTAGTCCAAAAACAGCTGGAGGCCCAAGGTTGGGGAACACTGCTCTAGGGTTTGACTCTGGACTGCATCTTGACTGCTGGACTTGGCTTACTTGGATGGACACTGGACTGTGCTTCTTGACCTTTGGACTTTGCTTGTGTGGATTGACTCCCCCCCCCCCGACTTTGAACTTGCCATACTGATTTGCTGCTAAGTAGCCCTAGTTCATGAAAGAGTCACTCATCAAATATTTAACTTAATAATAATTTTATTATTTATTCCCCAGCCATTCTGGGTGGCTTCCAGCAAAATATAAAAAATTCAAAAGAATTCAAAAGAAGCCACCTCTTATCTTTTTAAGCCCTAAATTCACCATCAACTATCCTCAATCTTACATTTCCTATACAGTCATACCTCGGGTTAAATATGCTTCGAGTTGAGCGCGTTCGAGTTGTGCTCCTTGGCAACCCGGAAGTAACGGAGCGCGTTACTTCCAGGTTTCGCCGCTTGCGCATGCGCAGACGCTCAAAATGACGCCACGCGCATGCACAGAAGCAGCGAAAAGCGACGTGCAGGTGCACAGATACGCCGTCACTAGTTATGTTTACCTCTAGATGCGAACAGGGCTCCGGAATGGATCCCATTCGTATCTAGAGGTACCACTGTACTGCCAAGTTTCAGATCAGTCAATTGAACCATTTTATAACCTTAAACCCTATAACTTACTCCCCCCTCCCCACCCAGCTGATTCTTCATTATAATGATGGAATGCAATTCAGCCAACTCACTCTTAACAGACAACCATCACTATGTTTCTATATATAATTCAGCAATTAACCTGTTTGGTTAACTTATCAGTGCATAAACTGCAATCTCAGTTTCATAAAGGTTTTGAGAACGGGACTCACCTAATGAGAATATCATACTACTTAACTGAAAAAAGAAATGCCATTTTACTCCTTTATTTTATTTGCGTACATCATAAGCACAGTTGGAGGACAGGAAAGGAATGTCAGAACTAGTTCTTCAGCAAGCTAATAAATAAAGCCTGGCTTGTAAATTAAATAGTCAAGTCCAGTCATGCATTCAACTCTCACTTATGGCTTAATAATATTCTCCTTCTTTTAAGTAAACTTGTATAATATGAATGAACATCTGACTGCCTTTCTATTGCAGAATATAGGTTGCCACATACCCTCCAACATTTCTCCGATGAAAATAGGAACATCCCACCCCCATAATGATAATTTTACTATTTATACCCCACACATCTTACTGGGTTGCCCCAGCCCCTCTGGGCTGCTCCCAACATATATAAAAGCATAATAAAACATTTTTAAAAACTTCCTTATGCGGGATTGCCTTTAGATGGCTCGGGGATTGGATAACTCCATACCCTCCAACATTTTTCCAATGAAAGTAGGGATATCCTAAGGAAAAGTGGGACATTCTAGGATTAAATCAGAAACCAAATGGCTTCTCTAAATCAGGGATGTTCCTAGAAAATAGGGACACTTTGGGGGGGGGGGTCTGGTACCACCACTGAGATCTCAAAAGTTATAATTTAGAATTAGCTTTTAATGATTTGACTAATGTTTGTAGTTGCTGAGAGAAATGTTCAAAAGATTGAAGGAAATTTTCCAGTTAAAAGAAATAAATGCACGAAGTAGGTTCTGAGTTTGTAAGCAAGGACACACATAAGCTGAAAACCTGTTTTTGTAAGCAGCTCACTATCCACAGAAGCACAGATAAATGCAGGTGAATTGGGTGTTGAAAGAAAAACAACCTGGATCTTCAAATCCAATATTAATTGCATGAAAATGGTTAAATGACTGAATGAAGACATTTATAATTCACTCAAATACAGGTTGTAAACAAAAACCAAACAGGTGAATATTTATGAATGATTCATTATGTTTTATTCAGTGGTCTATTCATTTGGAGCATATAATGCATTTCTAGAAAATGCTTTGCATGCTTAAACCTCAAGGTTCAAACCACAGCATCTTCAGTAAAGGATTTCATTAAATCCTAACATTTACTGTTAAATGTGGTGAACCATCATGTGCTACCAAAACAAGTCTTCAGACACAATAATTTCTGGTGAATTTCATGGCCATTTCCTTCATTTAATTTGAGGATAAATAAACAAGGTTTGTCTTTCTTACCTCAGGACTTGTACATAGCAGGGAGTCATTCAACCAAACATACAGAGGAAAACTCGCTCAGAACTGTAGAGCCAATCAGGACACATGCTACACCAGCAGAGATTATGTCCCCATGCCCCCATGCTAAGCAACACCTCCACCCATCTCCTCCTTGGCTAGTTGACTTTAATACAAACAAAATTAACCCTTAACTTACAAACAGAATGATCCCTGGTGTTGCACTTCCAGCAAGTTGCCGCTTGTAAATTTCCCATGACCATCTGGTTTGTCAGTGAGGGAAACAGGATGCTGGCCTAAATAGGCCTTTGGTCTGATCCAGCAAGGCGTTCTTTATGCTATGTTCTTAAGGCAGGTCCCTACTCTAAAGTGCTTGGAATCTATATACTGAATGTCAAGAAAAAGAAAAGAGGTGTACGAAGAAACAAGTGGTGAATGCTAGTAAATTCAAATCTACATACTTCCTTTCAGTTGGAAGAAGGGCTGCAGCCTGCAAAAGATCAGTCTGTTAGTTTTATGACTCTGTTTTAAAGACTTGCATGCTTACAGCAATAGACAGTGTTCCAATTAAAGCTGTCAATCTCCCCTCTTGCTTTCGATATCTTAAGGGACTGACCTGGCAGCTACACTCAGGAAATTTATTTATTGACACCAGGGAGAAATGGTATTTCTTCCCTTCATGAAGTGGCTATTGTTTCCACTCCCCGCTTGTTTTTGTTAGTGGTTTTTTTTATGGGACAGGAGGGAGAGTGGTGATAAGTAATGTGAAGACTGTGGAATGACAAATAATTTGAAGACTGTGCCCATACACTTGGGTTTTCGCTGCAAAATTATCTTCCTCCCATCCCCTTGTGCAAATGCTTCCTCGCCTTTTCTCCGACACAGGTTTTGCTATGCAATCTCTGGCTCTCAGCGTGCATCGTGTAATGTTGAAATAGCCACCTGCTGGTAGATCAATGATATGAAACATTCTGCCCTAGAACAAGAGGAGCTGGACATTAAATAAAAATATTTGCAAAGCTCACGCAGGGAAGGAGAGAAATCAGGTCGGCGCTTCTTAGCTTCCGTTGAGATTTTAAATGGTCGCATAGAAAGCTCAGGAATACTATTGATGAGCTGAGAAGAAAGGAAAATGCCCTACTGGACTCATCAGAGGCTAATCTAATCCAGTTTCCTTCTTCCCACCTCAGCCAGCCAGCTCTTATGGGAATACCAGCAGCAGCTAGGTGTGGAGCTATCCTGCTCCAATTAACTGGCATTCAATGGCATACTGCTCCTGAAATGGAGATTCCTTTTAGATAACATGGGAGAATAACAACTGATCAACAGGGCTGGTGGGCCAGAAGGCAGGGAGACACCAATGGTAGGTGGAGCCAGAGTCAATGAGATGCAGAGGCAACTAATTCCATTTTCGTCCCCAATTCCATATTTTTAAATATATTTTGTGTAACCCAGTGACAATCAATTTCATTGGATAGCCAGGTGGTCTAGGATTACTGGTGAAGGTGCTCTAGCCATTCTTTTAAACTATGCAGGGGTCCCAACTTGAATAAAATATTGGGAAGGGGCAGGTAAGCCCTGGCCTGAATAATCGATCATAACACGCGGCCCATGCACTTGCAATACCCATCGACTTTTGGGGGGCAGCTCCCTCAAATATTTTATTGGGGGCGGGGCTGAAAGGACCTCAGCCCCTAAATTTGGCTCCTATGAAACCATGCTTACATTCTGTAAACTTCTATCATGTATCCTGCCTGATAGTGCAATCCTATGCATGTCTTCTCAGAACTAAGTGCCACTGAACATCACAGGTGTAGCTGAAATCTTTGCCCCACCCCATACTAAAAAGGGGGAAGCTCGCAGCTGAGACCCTCCTTTGTGTGGGATAAGGGTTAAGATACAAACTTGACAGAGGGCTTGGTATTTGTTTTTGTTTTTCTTTCTACTTTTCCTTTCTGTTTTATTTTCATCTAGTTTAGTTTGGCTTTTATTGTATTCTATGTTGAAAACTTTCAATAAAAATTGATTATATAAAAAAACCCTCAAAATGCTTTAATAAAGACCCATTCTCTTATCTAGTAGCTGCTAAGTTTTTCTGCAGTCTTTGGTGAGAGACAGATAAAGGTTTTTGGGTTTTACAAGGAAGCAATGATGGGAATTCTCAAGGCCAGGCAAGATTTCTTAATTCGGGAAAGGATAGCTTGACATCCATCAAATCTTAAAAGCTGATGATGTTTATTCATTGTTACTAATATTTTCCCCAGTCTGGACATAGTCTCTGAAGGCAGATCAGAAAGCTATAAGAAAAGCTGAAGATGGCGATGAATCTTTGCCATTTTCAATTAAAATGAATTTTCAATTAAAATGAATTCTGAGTTAAGCATGCACAGGCAAAGCATTCAGATGGGAAAGAAGAGCTTTGGCAGGCCTGGATGCTCCCTAACACCAGCCTTCCCCCAACCCAGTGCCCTCCAGCTGTTTTGAACTATAGGCTACAGTTCCCATTAGCCCCAGCCAGGATAGATGCATGATGCTGGGGCTTGGACTACTGCAATGCACTCTATGTGGGCCTACCTTTGAAGGTGACTCGGAAACTACAACTAATCCAGAATGCGGCAGCTAGACTGGTGACTGGGGGCAGCCACCGAGACCATATAACACTGGTCCTGAAAGACCTACATTGGCTCCCAGTACATTTCCGAGCACAATTCAAAGTGTTGGTGCTGACCTTTAAAGCCCTAAATGGCCTTGGTCCAGTATACCTGAAGGAGCGTCTCCACCCCCATCGTTCTGCCCGGACGCTGAGGTCCAGCGCCGAGGGCCTTCTGGCGGTTCCCTCATTGCGAGAAGCAAAGCTACAGGGAACCAGGCAGAGGGCCTTCTCGGTAGTGGCACCCGCCCTGTGGAACGCCCTTCCAGCAGATGTCAAAGCGATAAACAACTACCTGACATTCAGAAGACATCTTAAGGCAGCCCTGTTCAGGGAAGTTTTTAACATGTGATATTTTACTGTATTTTTGGTTTCTATGGAAGCCGCCCAGAGTGGCTGGGGAGGCCCAGCCAGATGGGCGGGGTATAAATAATAAATTATTATTATTATTATTATTATTATTATTATTATTATTATTAGAATCCAGTTTTGCTGGCTGGGGCTGGCAGGAAATGTCATCCAAAACAGCTGGGGGATACCAGATTGAGGATGTCTATCTAATACAAATATCCTTTCACACCTGTTCAAATAGTTTATTCAGCCTCCTTCCACTGCTATTTTGGCGCTAGTTTTTCTTTCTAATAAGTTCTTGATTTCAGGTCTTGTAGCCAATCAGACTTCACTATGTAATAATAGCACTGAAAGTGAGTAGAGCTCATTCAGAGTACGGCACACTGTCACTTAAGTCAAGTGAAATAAATGCTGAATTCGCTTTATTTGCTCTCATTAATGTCACCAACTCTGATAGGCTACATGACAAGTGTGTCACTTGTTCCTAGGGAAAAAAAGGCCTCGCTGGAAAGGAAAATCCCCGCTGCTGTCTACCTAAAGTACTAGTAAAGGGGAGTATGCATTGAACACTTTTACTCCCTTTTGCCACCCTGAAAATAGAGATCCATTTCTCCTTGGGAAGATTACAGAGATGTTAAGGCCCTGCCCAGCACTCCTTTGAGCCATGATTTTATTTTTATTTTTTTATGATTTTATATCTACAGTCACCCACTCATAAAACACAACAGGCATACATCAATTAATACATTCAAGCCTAATATTTGCAAAGTAGATTTATTATGGTAGTATACATAAATAAATAAGAATGAATTACATGCTCTGCATGCTACAATTCAGCACACATCCTTGTACTCATCCTCACACCTTGCTGTTATGCATCACTTGGTATGCAAGCTCACGTTCTGCTCAAAAGCACCCAGGAAAAGGAAGGTGGCATATGTGTTATTTGACACAGAAACAACAATAGAATGGCCCAGGAGTTCAAGGACAGTGCCTGCAATTCGGCATTTCAGTTTAATACATATATTGCCCAGTTGTTATTCACATCATACTTAAACCCACTGAAGCAATAAAGGAGCTTTAAGAACAGTGCCTCTGCTTAGGAAACAGTCATATCTTTTCCCCCTATTTCCCAGTACAGTGGTGCCCTGCAAGACGAATGCCTCGCAAGACGAAAAACTCGCTAGACGAAAGGGTTTTCCGTTTTTTGAGTTGTTCCGCAAGACGAATTTCCCTATGGGCTTGCTTCGCAAGACGAAACGTCTTGCGAGTTCTTGCGAGTTTGTTTCCTTTTTCTTAAAGCCGCTAAGCCGTTAATAAGGGACGCGGGTGGCGCTGTGGGTTAAAGCCTCAGCGCCTAGGACTTGCAGATCAAAAGGTCGGCGGTTCGAATCCCCGCGGCGGGGTGCGCTCCCGTTGCTCGGTCCCAGCGCCTGCCAACCTAGCAGTTCGAAAGCACCCCCGGGTGCAAGTAGATAAATAGGGACCGCTTACTAGCGGGAAGGTAAACGGCGTTTCGTGTGCTGCACTGGCTCGCCAGATGCAGCTTGTCACGCTGGCCACGTGACCCGGAAGTGTCTGCGGACAGCGCTGGCCCCCGGCCTATAGAGTGAGATGGGCGCACAACCCTAGAGTCTGTCAAGACTGGCCCGTATGGGCAGGGGTACCTTTACCTTTTACCTTTAAGCCGTTAATAGCCGCTAAGCCGCTAATAGCCGCTAAGCCGCTAATAGCCGTGCTTCGCAAGACGAAAAAACCGCAAGATGAAGAGACTCGCGGAATGGATTAATTTCGTCTTGCGAGGCACCACTGTAAATGTTACTTTATGGAATCTACCTACATTTTCAGTTCAGCATCAACATATCTGTTCAATATGATGTGGTGCTGGGCACACCTAAAATCACTAAAATGAATAGGGTAAGGCTTGGTTGTCTACATAGGACTGGTGGTTAGGTTAAAATATTTCTACATTATCTGCAGTGCAAATGCAAATTATAAAAGCCTCCCATTAGTCACTGGAGGATGTTTGCATACATTATTTAATGGTTTCAATATTTTGAAAGACCCAGACAACCAGCAGCCACCTGTGTGCCCCTGAATCATAAACCACAGCAGAAGACTTGATGGGTTTCTCTGGGGCTGGGGGGAAAACACAATAGAATTCCTGATCACAATAGAATTCCAGATCACAGAAAAGTGAACAAGCTGGAGTCCATGCTGTGAAGAAGTCCTTGTTTTAGATGACATACACGCAAAAAGATGAACATGAGTAGACTATAAATTATAATATGCACCTGTCATTCTCAACCATTTTGAATACTATTTTGCACTGGAAAATATGTTGGTGATTGGAGGCATTGAGAAAAGGCCATTATTATGGTCAGAAGACCACCTGATCAAGGCACATGAACTCATAATCAAGGTGATCAAGAAAATCACCCCACATCACCCCTGCCATCTTTAGTTTTGGTCTCAGTAGAAGATGACTTTTGCAAATGGGACAGAGCATGCATCTTCCATGGTGCTTGTGGCAGCATGTTCTTGTTGTTGTTCACTTCAAGTCACCTTGTTCCAGGCTCTTCTGAACAGTTTGTGTTTATTAGGCCCTGAAGATGCACTCTCAATTCCTTATTATAGCTTTGCATGGTTCTTTGCTGATAAATTCGCTCAGTTGTACTCAGACATAAGTGTGATAGTTTAATCAGAGTTTATACTAGAGTGCCGCGTATCTGGATCACTTTCATTCCATCTCTCTCAATGATACTGACAAACAGAAGAGTAGCGATGTCGGGGGTGTATCTTACTGCATTTATTGTCTAGGCTCTCCTTTGTGTTCAAAAGAATTGCCCTCATCACATTGACTCATTCTTTTGTAACCCCTAGGATCTATTACAGTGATGGGTTTTCTGTAGGGTGGCCATATGCCCTACTTTACAGTAGGCAGTCCTCTGTTTGCTAGTTCTGTCTTTGAAGGATTCTTCTATTTGAATGGCTATCATGTCCAATTCCAGTTCAAAGAGAAAGGGAGGAGAGGGGAGGGAAGTTGCCCATCAACAAGTAGCAGATCGATAGAAGACCAAGCAGGCATGCAGGTCACCTAGCTGCAGTCTTCCCCACTATGATATGTATTGTATTGTTTTGCTCACTCACTCTCTCTTCTTTATGGCCTTCCTGTGAACTCTACTTTGTGTTCTAGGCATCACCCTGGAGTCAGACTTCAGTTCTTCAGGGGACGATGCTGCAGATTCAGAGTGGGAAGAGAAATTGTCCTCAGACCAAATGCCAGAAGCACCCAACCTACCAGAAACACATTCACAGGAAGAGCCTAAGGTGCCAGTGCTCCTCTGGTTTGAGGATGTTGTGTTGCTCTCCTCTAAACTACACTTGAGAATCTCCAATGGAACCACAGTCTCACCCACTCTTTTGGAGTAAGCGTTTGCTTGAGAAGACTGGGCCCCTTTGTATGAAGAAGGAACTCTCAGCGCTTATCCACTTTACCTTTTGTCCCACTTTTTCCAGGCAGCGGTTCATGTCCGAGCGCGTTGTCTTGTTTTGTTTTCTTTGCCCTAAACTTCCCTAACAAAAATGCACTCTTTGAAGCTGAACTGGAGCAAACATCTATTCGGGTTTTCTGTGGATTGATATTTGCTCTGATTGAACTTTAGAGAGTGGGTTTTCACAGGAAAATCTCTGGAGCAAAAGAAAATGAAATTTGGATATGAGCTTTCAGACCCTCCATGCCCCTATTTTCCAGGGACAGTCCTGGATTTACAGAAGCCATCCTGGTCTCTTACCTACGGGACCGCCTCTCCTGGTATGCCCCATGGAGGACCTTAAGGTCCATAAATAGCAACACCCTAGAGGTCCCGGGCCCTAAGGAAGTTAGATTAGCTTCAACCAGAGCCAGGGCCTTCTCAACACTGGCTCCGGCCTGGTGGAACGCTCTGTCTCATGAGACGAGGGCCCTGCAGGATCTGATTTCTTTCCGCAGGGCCTGTAAGACAGAGTTGTTCCATCTGGCCTTTGGCATAGAATCAGTTTGATTCCCTTCCCCCCCCTTTCTTTTTCCTTTCTCCTCCTGTGATGAGGCTGCATCCTAATGTTTTAATGTTGTATTTTAATCTTTTTTTAAATTGTATTTTAATCAACTTGTTTTTATTATTGGTTGTTAGCCGCCCTGAGCCTGGTCTTGCCTGGGGAGGGCGGGGTAGAAATAAAAATTCATTATTATTATTATTATTTAATCCCAGAATGTCCCTTAGGACATCCCTATTTCCATCAGAAAAATGTTGGCGAGTATGAGCTTTAAATCACAGACTGTGCCTGGAAAGAACAGAGGGAAGGAAGCATGGATAAGCCCTAAGCAGGGCTAGCTACAGCTCATAAACAAGGCTCAGTTTGAGAGTAACTCCTGCTGAAGCAAGACCTGAGGTTTATTCTCATGCACTATCCAAGACAGAGTCCTGCATGAAGCTGTCTCACCTCTGCAGTGCGTCTGCAATGCCAGCTAGTTGAAAACAAATGTAAAAGTTTAATTACATTTATTTCCCATGTTCCTTTTTTGTTTTGTTTTTCTCATTTGTTTTCAGTATAAAACAAATGAAAAACCAATATGCATATGAATGCACACTCTTCATTTCCATCCTGATACTTCTTTCTCGGGCCAACATGAGCATGCAGGGCAGGCACCAGTCTCTTGATTCCTCCATGACATTTGCTGCTGCCACTGCCATCTGCTCCATAGTGTTGAGACTGATTGTTCTCTCTCTCTCTGAGGAAGTGCTCCTTTCTTCTAGCATTTCCCCAGTACGCCCTCATTTTTTCACACCAGTTGGTTTCCATTTAACAGCTTCCTGTGGAAGCATGTTCACTGGCACCGGGAGCACATGACCCCAGATACCCAGCAGCTGCTCTCTGCAAAGTGGCAACTTTCTGGAACTTTTCCTGAAGTCCCTTTTAACTCAGCATGTTGGTTCTACCTTGCTCACTTGCTTTCCACAGAGCATTTTGCCAGATGTCAGCTCTCACTTGAGTGGGAATGTATGTTAAAATCATACCTTGTAATACAGTGGTGCCTCGCAAGACGAAAAGAATCCGTTCCGTGATTCTCTTCGTCTAGCGGTTTTTTCGTCTTGCGAAGCAACCCTATTAGCGGCTTAGCGGATTAGCGCTATTAGCGGTTTAGCGGCTTAGCGGCTATTAAAGGCTTAGCAGCTTAGCTGCTAAAAGGCTATTAGCGGCTTAGCGGCTTAGAAAAAGGGGGGAAGCGGGGGGGAAATCGCAAGACTAGCAAGACTAGCAAGTCTTGCGAAGCAAGCCCATAGGGAAATTCGTCTTGCGAAGCAACTCAAAAACGGAAAACCCTTTCGTCTAGCGGGTTTTCCGTCTTGCGAGGCATTCGTCTTGCGGGGCACCACTGTATATGCATGTATGTTTAAAAGGTTGCATGAGCTTTTGCTTGCTGTTCATTACATCATCACCACAGCCAAATTTGATCAGCTATGTAATGGCAACTGTATTACTAGGAAACCCAATTTTTATTTTTATTGTTGCTAAAGTGGCATACGGGGAAGGAAGAAGCAAACTGGGTTGGTGTCTTTTTGCAAAACACATTGAAGACCTCTAAAGCACTTTTTCAAACCAAAAAAAAGTTTGCCCCCAAACTTGTGGTTGAACCTGGCAATATACTACCATACTAAATGAATTCCAGCATAAATTTCTTTGTGTGTGTTCTGGCTTTCCCCCCGGCATTTAATAAACTTGACAGTGGGCATGCAATGAGAAATGGCCCACATGTAAGGTGAGCAGCCTGTGTGAACTCATATGACAACAATCACAGGAGGAAACTGAAGTGTGAGCCAGACTCTATAATGGATATAACCAGCAGCCATTTCTGGTTTTTCTCTAGCATTCATAGTCAAATATCTGCCTAGTGCATAGTAACATTTACCTATGCATGATGTATTTCAAAAATGAACCGGGCCTACTCACATGAATGGGGCAGAGGCTATGTGAACCATTCCTATATATACAATTTTTCAAGAACACAAAATGGCACAGATGTCAAATTAAAAATAAAAAAGTGTCTGAGGTATACACAATAATTCTTCCCTGTTTTCCCCTTTTGGAACTCCTTGTATTGCATCCTTTGCAGACGTGCATCCTCTTTAACATGGCAGAAAAGCCTGGTTATTCTTGCCTCTAAACGTTTTGCCCTCTTCTTTTCCCAGTGAGTCCACTATCACAGAGGAGACAGGGTGAGACAAATGCTTCTGTAATAATATACCAAACAGTGGTAATACGGGCTGCATCCAGGAACCCTGAAGCATCCTTACTCCTTCCTTTGGGATGATGTCACCACCCATAGATTGACAGAGGCTGGGATCAATCTTCTGTAAGGATGTAGATATTTGATGTGATTACATGGCATGTGCAGGTCTCTACGCACCCGATTCATTCCTGCCTACTCCTCTTCACATCCATTTCCTCTATACTACCACACCGCTGAAGATATGCATTCTATGTCTCTTCCTCCAACAAGTGCGATTTCATCTCTCTTTCTACCAATCAGGAAGAGTCACTATCTCCTAATCTTAACCAAATGCCAGTGGGAGTTTTGTTGAAATGATGCTTGTGAATACATTTAGAAGGTTCAGTTTGTAATGCAAGACTATCTCACTGCTTCAGTGTTTTCTCCAGCTCCAGAATCTGCTTGCAGTCTGGATATCTGACTCTTGTTTATGCCAAGAAGTACTCAGACACAAGTTTATTGAACTTGCAGCACTGCTGGTCAGGAAAATCATAGGAAATTAAGGTGATATCCCAGCATACTGTTGTTTTCCTGGGTGAATCATAGGAGAAGAGAAGTGCATATATGCAGAAATGATGGTAGTTTTGAGGACATGACCAGTGACGTGTGCTGTTGTGTCAAACCCATCCACAGATGCCAATGAAATTTAGTGTGACATGATGCTATATTGATCAAAAAGTTGCATTTCCATTGCACAAGTGGTAATGCAGTGTAAGAGGAATGTTAGAAACTGTGGTAGAAGCCTTTGCATTATAAGCAGGAAAACTAATGCAATAATTTCCACACCTGAAAGCGCCCTGAATTAAGACATAAATGAAATAATGAAGAGATGAGTAGAAATGCCACTAAGGAGAAACTAAGCTGGAAGAATAGGATTCAAAGTTTTTGCTGCAGCCAAGGCCACTGAGCTTCCCAGATACGTGGACCTCACATGAAGAGAGTCCTCTTCTAGTGATTGCTTTGAAAGCAGCATAGTGTCATTTAGTCTCATTGGCCTTCAGGAATCCTAGATAAAGGCTAGAATTCTCCAGTTTCTGCTGCTTTTGGGTGGCAAAAAATTTCTGCCAAGGTTTCTTAAAGAGTTGCAGCTTCCTCTGCTGGGTTTCACCAGGAGGTGTGGCCAGGGATGGGGGGGGGAGCCTCACATTGTTTCCCAACAGCCACACTTCCCAGAATGCCTCAGGAGCCATGTGGTGCAATGTGGAGTTGCTCCCAAGTCATTCCAGGCTGTGCAGATAGCACAAAACAGTGGAGGGAGGGAGGGAGGAGAGAGAGAGAGAGAGAGAGAGAGAGAGAGAGAGAGAGAGAGAGAGAGAGAGAGAGAGCCTTCTACTGCAGTGAGTGGCATTAGTAAGGTAGAAAAGCAAGAGGAAAATGGAAACGACTTAGCCATTTTGTAAAGTTAAGCAAGGTAAACAGCAATCTCTTCCAAACATTTCAGATAAATTTCTCCCATCCCCTCTGATTTTTCAGGAGAGATTTGTTCTGCACCTGCCCACTCACTGAATGGCCAAAAAAGAATTTTTCAGACATTCTGGCACAGCTGTAAGCCTAACTGGGAGTGACTGCCCCATATATCAATGCTGCAGGTTGTTCAGTTGACTGAGCGACAGGAATTATCCCCCCCCTCCCCCGTCTCTTCTTCCTGAAGTCCTTATATTTCACTTGCCTCTGCTATTATTTCATGTTCCTGGCTATGACTAGTCTCTTCATGTGCCCTGTGCCTCTTGCATTCCTGCACCCTCATGAGTTCCCGACCCTGGTGTACTGTCTGTGTGCATTCCCACTTCTGATGTTACATTTTTCCTCTGGGTACCATATCTCTAGTATGCTACCAGCCATGATGGCTATGCTCTGCCTCCACAGTAATGCTTCTAGGTACCAGTTGTTGGAAACCACAAGAGGGGAGAGTGCTGCTTGTGGGTTTCCCATAGGTATCTGGTTGGCCACTGTGAGAAAAGTATGCTGGACTAGACGAGCCATTGGCTTGATCCAGCAGGTGATTCTCATGTTCTTATGCCAAGTCTCTTGCAAGTTCCAGGCGACATCGTATTTTTAGCCTTACCTTCTCTTCTCGTTCCTGACCTTATATTTTCTCATGATTTGAGACGGGTTGCACTCTCCCTGAATGGACAGGTCATACTCTGGTATTACTCCTGGGTTCCAGATTGTTGCTGAGGCTTCTGTGGCTAGGAGTGCTTTGATTCAATTTAGGCTGGTTCACCAGCCATCCCTAGACCAAGATAACGTGGCCTCAGTTGTCCATGACCTCCAGCCTGGACTACTGTAACGCACTCTATGTGGGGTTGCCCTTGAAGATGGTACAGATGCTGCAGCTTGTGCAGAATGAAGCTGTCAGGTTGGTAAGTGGGACAACCCAATGGGACCATGTATTATCTATTGGCCATGAAAAGGTTGTACCGGCTGCCTGCCAGTGAGCTACCAGGCCCAATACCCACTGTGCGTAGTGCTGTGCAAAGTCCTAAATGACTTGGGTTGGGATTCAAGTACCTGAAAGAGCACTCTTTTCAGTATCAACCATCTTGGGCCTTACGATTTGTAGGAAAATCCCTGATGGTCATGCTGTGCAGTTGGGTCTTCTCAGTCCCCCACATTCACCTAGGCATATAATGGCTGAAAGATACAGTTCCTGGAAACCTTGACATGATTAGCTAGCAGAGTACATATCCTATATGCTTTTGAATGTTTTATTTTATTTTTAATTCAAAGTTTTGCCACCTTTGTGTCTGCTACCATGAACATGATATAAATTTAATAAATAAAAATTAGAAATGAATAAACCCAGTCAACAGGGAACCAGAATATGAACTCTGGCTCAGAAAGATGAGATGGAGGGAGAGAAAAGAACCAGGTGCTGCTTGGATTTCTTCAGCAATTTTTGAACATTCTGCACACATCTGTTCTGCTTTCACGTTGAGCACCTTTTTGATTTTTCGGCATCGTATCTTGTAATCAATCACCTGGCAGTTGACAAAACCACCCTGTCTCTTTCTGTCTTTGCAGCAGCTTCTACTTAATCTGCTAAATTTGCAACGTTATGTCATTTAAGTTACTGTTCGGTTTTTCCACTGCTGGTTCCCTCCCCACTCCTTCACATTTATATTAACCAATTTTACATTTCCACTCCACCAAAGAGCTGTTTCACACAAGTGAGCCATATTCATATTTACCTCACGTTTCTGTACTCAGGACAGAAGGCATGAAGAAAATAAAATGGCCAACTGTCTTGCAGTTATCATCCTTCGGGCCTCCATGGCATGGAAACCAGTAAAGTACAGTTCCTCCACACACCAACAGAATCACATTATGGGCTTCAGGCCATGTGGGTAGAGCCACACACTACCTTCACCAGCACTACCCGTTTCAGGAAACATGACTCCCCATTTATCCCAGCAGCATGGGAAGAAGTAATGCTGCAGTAGTTTCTGTGATGTCTTCCAGATACAGGACTCCCATTATCCCTGGCCATTGGCTATGTTGTCCAGGGCTGCTGGGAGTTGAAGTCCAACAACTTCTGGAAGACTACAGCCTCTTTGTCCCTCTCCTGGCCTAGCTCTTCACTCCTTCAAAGCCCACAATGAAAGGAGGAAATCCAAACCTGGGACAGGTTCGGCGTTGCCTCCTTTGTAAAAACCTCCCTGCTAGTTCAAATTATAATATCTCATAGAAATCTATACCATGCTGAAATCATGCCAGAAATTTAATAAGGAAATTGTTTTTAAAGCAATACAGCTACAATTTGAAGGGGGGGAAAGAGAGAAAGAAAGACAGGGGACAGATTAGCAGAAATTAGCAGATGGAAGGATAGGAGAGAAAGCCAAGTTAAGTCTCCATTCCAATCTTCCTTGAAATCAGAATTCTCTAGTGATTAAAAACAACAACCCATTGCTAAGTTTGCCTTTTACCTTTGGAGATTAGTCTCACAGAAATGGGAAATATAATATGCACAGTACATGAACTTTGGAACTCAGGACTTCTGTTCTTCCTTTTCCTGCTCTACCCTTAGTTTTTCAAGCCCAACAATACCTAAGGAGTTACACCCACCTCTCTGTCTCAAGGCAACATCCAAGATCAAATGGAACATTTTCATACATGGTGTTCAGAAGCAGTTGAGCTTCTGTCTTGCTATTTACATTAAAGTGCCAGGGAAAGAGAAAGGGCAAAGTGATTTATAAGGAAAATGAGCATTTTGGCCAATGCAGGGTTTACATAGGCATGACAAATTGATCGCCGTTCTTGCTTCAGAGCAGAACTACGTGTTATAAGAAGCATGAGTTTGTTGCCAAAAAAGAGCAGTCCCCTCCCTTGCGGAGTTCTCTTCCTTGATAACATGCTGTAGAAAATTGCCCCACAGCCTGGTGTTTTCATACCAACGTTCGCCAACCCAGTGATCTCCAGTTACTTACGACCACAACTCACACCAACCCCAGCCAGCACAAAAACATCTAGAGGGCATCAGGTTGGCTGGGATTTGAAGCCATGGGTTGCACCCACTGCAACTTCTACTCAAAGTAGACCTACTGAAATGAATGAACCTAAGTTACTTGTGTCCATTAATTTCAATGAGTCTACTCTGAGTAAGATCAGCATTGGCTGCAACCCCATATCAATACCAGGCACTACATTTTTCTCTCTCTTTAAAAGAAAATATACCAGGTACATTTTCAAACACTCTCTTCTAAGTGAACGGCATGGTAGCATTTTTGCATAATTCTGCAGAGCTACAGAGAGTAGAAGCAAAGCTCTAAAGCACCTTTCATGGTTGCCTTTATATGAAAAGAACACAAGCAAAAGAACAGGGAAGCCAGAACCAATGGCTTCACTTTGGTTTTGATGTGCATAACCCTGGCAATTTGAGAGTCAGAACACACACCTGCAGAGATCTCTTATACAGAGAATAATGCCTGCACAGTGACATTGTGAGGCCCATGAAATCAGAGAAGGGCTACAGATGAAGCTGAAATCCTAGAATTGCGGCAACACCTTTGAGTCAATAAAGAACATGACTGCGAAGGTGGTTTTTTTTATTATTATTTAAACAAAATCATTTTCTCCTCTCGTCAGAGTAATAATCCTGACCTTGATCTCCCATAATTAGCTAAAGGCATTCATTTACTTTACATTTCAAGGTCCTGCTCTCACAGCAAAATAATTGTTATAACAGTGACATTTGAAATGGAATGGAAACCCCATGCATGCAGATTAAGTGTTTGGGATTCTCTGGCTGTCTGGGGTCTAAGGATGTGGATAATACCTTCTGCAGTATCTCAAAAGTGTAATGAAATATTTTGCCATATGGTAAGATGTTGAACCATGTGTGGCCCGTTAAAATAATACAAACATCAAGGATGGCAGGATTGGTAGTCCATAATATCCGGAAGGCACCATATTGGGTACCACTGTAGAAGGTGTTTGTATCTATGCTTCTTGCCTATGAATGTGCTGATAAACTTTTTTATTGCCTCTATAAACTATATTCTTGCTGCAGGCATTCTGCACACATGTTTCAGTATAGACCAACAAAAAATCCCAAGGAATTAACAGGATAATCCTACCCATGGATGATTGAGAAGTAAGTCAAACTGAGCTCATTGGGATATACTCCCAAGTAAGTGAGTTTAAGATTTCAGCCTAAGTGCCATAGGAAGAATTCAACAACATGCTAAGGTTATTGTTCCATCAGGGCAAGCGCTTTGGCTGGCCAGGTGGAACAATCCCCATCCTTCTCCCCTTGCTGCATGCTGTTCCAGGGGTCCTTCCAAGCCCAAGCCCAAGCCCAATGTCAGGGGACGTGGTGGGGGGAGAAGGGGGGGAAGCCACATTGTGCAAGTGGAAGTCCTTGCTCGGAGCTTCCACTGACAGGACTCATTAGTTGAATCCCACTCTATAAATCAATAGGAGGGTTCCCCCCCCCCAAATTATTTTCTGTACAGGAAAAAAAGAAATGGAGATACGCAAAACAGTGAAAGAGAAGAAACAACCAAAAGAAATAATTTTCGTTTGATTTGTAGACATCCTGTTGATGACAGCGTTTTCACAAGTTCTTTCAAACCACAATCAGATGAATTGGTAATTCATAAAGAAGAGATTATTACAGAACCACTTACACTTTTACTCCTGACATATAAAGTATTTGAGTTCTTGCTCATGTTGCTGCACTTGCTGATCCTGAATGGGCTTTATCTGTAGATGTTCCGTCTCCTGCCCATTCAAAGTCCTGCGGACAGAAGAGAAATATTCTGTTGTTATTTCACACAACCCAAAATGATGCTGTGCTCTCTTAGAACACAAAAGCAATGGTGGAGCAACAATCCATAGGTCCTTCGGAATGCAAGGATCTTCACACACAGCCAACAGACACATGCTAAATAAACATCGTTTGTGCTTTCAACATTGATAAGTGTAGATACGTCACTAAAAAATCTAGACAATATTCTTTATCCTAGATTTGTTTGGACAATGTCACATTCCCCTCTCTCTGTAGTTCACTCCCAACTACAGTTGTGGGCTTATTTTTGATCTAATGCAGTATGTGAAAAGACTTCACAATATTCCATAATTTTGTAGATAACCAATTGTCTCATAGATACATAGAGCTACCATATCTTGCTCTCTTATATCACATTACTTTATATGCTTGTGGCATATTATTGCCCTCTATTGTATATTTTGTATTTATATGCTGTTCACCACTTGGTGGGTGGGGAATTTGGATTGAACAGTGGTACAGAAATGAAGAAATTGTCAACAGCAGCTGATGCCCATTAGAACTGGTGGGGCAGTGACAGGAGCAAGCCAGCACTAAATCACACAAGCAAAGTGGAGTTGACTCTTTATTAACAAAACAGGATCTGCACAGGAGTCTCAGGCCTAATGAGCAGAACAACTCAGGTGTTGCCCCCAAGAAGCAGTTGCCAAGAATAAAGGTCCCCGTCTCCCTACAGCCAGCTAAGTCTCCTCCCTTGCAGGTTCCTTGCCCCCAAGCAATTGGAGACTGTGCCTGCGTGTCTATCTTTGCTCCTCCCACTTCATGCCTCTTCTGGTTCTGGGAGATGAGGGGGAAAGGAGTTTGTTGCAGCAGGAGGGGTAGTCAACCCTGCCTCTTCACAAGTCTGATTCATCTGTGTCTCTTAGCCTCTCTCCTGTCCTGCCTTGGCTTCTCCCTCTGATTCTGGACTTCTCTCTGCCACAGACTCTCCCAGCTCACTAAGTCCTGTTACCCCTTCCACTTCCGACACCTCCTCTTCCCAGTCTTCTCCCTCTGACCACTCATCATTGTCCCACCACCAATCCCTGGGCTCTGAGCCTTCTTCCCTTGGTAGTTCCTCAACTGGTTCCTCCCACCATTCCTCTGCATCCAACCAGTCCATGACAGGCAAAAGACAGGGATCCCAACAGCTGTTGGAGCCAGAGCCAATGGCAGGCAGAGCCAACTAATTGTAGTCTTGTCCCCATCCTCCTTCTTACTGAGTTTTACAAGGGCAACACTGAGACTAAGGAGAAGGAAGCTGACAGGCAGGGCATCACCTGGACTGGATTCAAGTAAGAAGGCAGGCAGGTGGGGGTCTGGCTGAGGACAGACTGAGTTTGGTGGGGCACTGTCCTAATGAACCAGCCTCCAATGGAAATTATACATCCTGCATTTCTTTAAATATACACTGTAGGAGAGGGGAACAACCTGCTCCTCTACCATGCAGATGGGGTCAATGCATGTAAATGCATGGCCCAGCATCTTCACACAAGACCTGATGCACCGTGGAATTGCCAGGATTACCTGGACATGTTCACAGGTATATGAATATGATGCATCCTTCTTTTAAAAATAAAAAAACCTGGGATGAATTCATGGATATCTGTAGACTATGAAAGCTGCACAAAACCAGATAGCCAGTGGCGTAGCGTGGGGGGTGCAGGGGGGGCCGACCGCACCGGGCGCAACATCTGGGGTTAGGGCAAATCCACAGGTTAGGGGGCGCAAATCCACGGGTTAGGGGGCGCAAATCCATGGGTTAGGGGGCGCAAATTACTAGCCTTGCCCCGGGTGCTGACAACCCACGCTACGCCACTGCAGATAGCCAACTATTCCCCCTTCAAAAGCAAAGTGAATGCATTCTGGTTGGCTCAGTTTAACCTATGAGCAGTCCAGTGAGTCTGGGCCAAAGGCACACTGAAGACAAACATCTCAATTATTTTAAAAGGTACACAGCAATCAAGAATGGCAGATTATTTGTGCATTGCTGAATAATTCACCCACATCTTATGCCTGCCATTTAAGGTTAGATGCTGGATGTCGTTTCACATTGTTAATCTTAAAGCACAGCTCTTCTGCAGCAACTGGCATGGAGAGAACCACTTGCTCCAAATTGCTCGACATGCGTTGCCTGAGTCATCCATTGACTAGTGTTGGGTTTGGCAGGATCTGATATATGCTTTCTTTAAATCTCAGCTGGAAATGCCATTTACAGGCATTTGATTTCTCTAGCACATCAGGAACAAGCTGCAAGGGGTGGAGAAGATCATAGCGTTCTACACACCAATAAAAATTACAAGTGAAAAAGTCTTGGTCATACGCAACATACAGTTAGCGAGTTATTAAAGGAAGAAATGGATCTGCCTCACTCGAACGCCATTGCAGATTCTAGCAATGATGAGGGCTCACTCATATTGTTATTACAGGCCATTAATAGCCGGCAGCAGGAACTAACATCCAAATCCAGCTCTGAATTATGTAAAGTAAAAAGTGAGCAGGGCTACAAGCAAACTGCTTAGTCAATAAAACCAGATTTATTTGTTGTAAACAGAAGAGAAAGTCTGAAAGGTGCTCCAATTCCGCATGTCACATTCGAGTGCACTTTGAGTCGTCTCAAATCTAAAAGCAAAAGCAGGAGGAAAGAAAACATCCTGGCCTTGTTTGCCGGGATATATTTCCTACCCCCCACCCCCCTAATGAAGTGCATCACTAGAAAATATGCTATTCTAGGCAGGTTCTTCAAAGTGTTTGCTCCAGAGAAATCTCCTGCTTTATATTCTTGTCACAGTCCGATGATAGTCAAGGTCAAATTGCTAATCCAAGCTGAGGGACTATAAAGGCAACACCATTTCTATGCCAAAGTTGTCGTATAGTTTATGTTATTGAAAATAAACGGCAAACCTTATGCATTTAAATTATGCCTCTCTCCATAGGGAAAGGGAGTTCATGATCTTTAAAAAACACACACACAGTGTCGCAACAATTGCAAACGGTCATGACGGAAACCAGCTGTTTGCATGCTTCAGAAACTAAGCATGAAATTGGTTGCTTATTATAGAAAGGGAGACCAGACTGAAGACAGATTAAGCGAGGTGGGGGTGCTTTTATCATCTTCCTTTAGGGTAAAGTTTGTTTGACAACTGAATGGCACACACACACACAAAATAATGGGTTTTCATTCTTTGTACAAATGTTACTGAAGGCTTCTGGGGGAGGGGGGCCAAAAGGCCACATGTTAGCACGGCAGTGCATATTGATTGCACAGGAGATATAATTCCGTTTCAACATGTGTTTTACAGTCTCCGAGTTGCGTGGCTAATCTTCTTATTTTATTAGAGCTAAAATAAAACAGATTGTAACTTAGAAAATACATACTATTACAATTGAATGGCAGTAATACGTAGTTCGAAGCAGAGGGGGTGTGGAACGTGCTACAATTTTTGCGGACCGGTTTTGTGTTGTGCTGACTGAAAATCTCTCTAGGCTCTTTTGGATACTTGGATAGTTGAATAAACTCATTTAATGACCAGTAGTAGGTTGTTGTTGTTTTTTACAAAAATGTTGCTGTCTAGAAATAGAAATGCAAGTCACACCTACATGGCCGGTTGTACAAAACACGAATCTAGCTAACAAAAGAGAGTCAGGCTAAATCAAGAATTTTGCTCTGGGACCTCAGGTGCAAAAACATATTGAGCAGCCCTTGACTGAAGCTACCCTGTACATCTGTGCTTTGGGTCCAATGAGCTCCCTAGCTGTCAGGTTCAAATGTGCCTCCCCATTTGCCAAGGCTCCCTTATATTTCATTATTCAGAAGCCAGATGTAAATAGGATTGCAACAAGGTTTACAGGCTGTTTCAGCAAAACCCTAAGGTTAATGAGTGCCACTTGTTTACTTGAACAGTTTCCCACATTTTGACTCAGCTTGCAACAGCCACATAAATACAAGTTTCATTAAAAACCACACAGCATTCCTGCTTGCTTTTAGCATTAACTGATAAGATGCTTATCTGCCAATTCCTTATCGGCTGCTATCTTCAAGATCCGTCATTAGAAAAACAAACCTCATTCTTGGTTTTATGGTTTAATGCTAATCCCCTTTTTTGTTCAGAGGCCTGGGACTCTTTAGGAATGAGAACTTGGAAAGCATAGGATGCTTATTAGGTAGCAGGTTTATTTTAGAGCTCCTCCCTTGCTTACAGTGATATTTAGGCGGGTGTTCTTCCTGCCAGAATTCCCTTACACCCATCTGCCTAGTTGTAAGTTCTGGGAGAAGTTCTGGAATCAGGTCTGGATCAGGTCTTAGCACTAATCAGGTCTTAGCACAGAATGTTCTGGAATCTGGTCTGGATCAAGGAATGGAACTGCCCTAAATACTACATTCTGCCCAAGTGCCTTAACATCATGAGAGACGTCCACTGTACAAATTGCAAAAAGTAAGCACACAACACACTGAAGAAGAAGAAGAAGAAGAGTTTGGATTTGATATCCCGCCTTTCACTCCCCTTTCACTCCCCTTCAGGAGTCTCAAAGCGGCTAACAATCTCCTTTCCCTTCCTCCCCCACAACAAACACTCTGTGAGGTGAGTGGGGCTGAGAGACTTCAAAGAAATGTGACTGGCCCAAGGTCACCCAGCAGCTGCAAGTGGAGGAGTGGAGACGCGAACCCGGTTCCCCAGATTAGCAGACTACCGCTCTTAACCACTACACCACACTGGCTCTCACAGCAGCTGCATGTGGAGGAGCGGAGACGCGAACCGGGTTCCCCGAACCGGGTTCCCCAGATTACGAGTCTACTGCTCTTAACCACTACACCACACTGGCTCTCTGGAAGCCAGTTTCACGTTATTGATGCTAACTTGCTGGCATACAAAGTGTTTAGTCACAAGAGAGAAAAAGCTGGAATTTTAGGCAAATAATAATGTATATAATTCAAAGATAATTAAATATATGAGGAGCTGGTGTAATATAGCTGCTAAGACTCTGAGCGATGAATCAGCAAGTCTCTGCTTCAAATTTCACCACTGTGATTGACTCGTTTTGCAGCCTTAAGCAAACTCCTCTCTCTTTTAGCCTTAGTAATATGAGAGTAATAATATTGACTTAACTTTGTAAGATGATATTATTATTATTATTATTATTATTATTATTATTATTATTATTTGTACACTGCCCATCTGACTGGGTTGCCCCGGCCTCACAACAATTAGATAATGTATGTGAAGCATACATACTTGAAAGTGCTAGACAAATGTTGACCGTTACACAAAATGGGACGACAGCATTCAGAACAGACAGCATCCAGTATATTGCATAAGCATAGGTTAGAAAGCAGTGATTTAATGTTTTCAGCAAAAGATGTTGTGGTCAGGTTAGAGTGAAGTTTCAAATATCATATAAGGAACTACTGCCCTCCTTGCTAAATGTATTGCTTCTTTGGGTGGTATTTAACTAAAATTTACTCAGAGTAGACCCAATGAAATTAGGTCCCTAAATGTCAATAGGTCTCCATTGAGTAAAACGTAGTTCAATACTACCCTATGTGTTTAGAGTGCCTAATGTATATTTTCTCCCTTTAAAAAATGAAATGAATGTTTCTATTATGATTCGAAAAGGTACCATCATGCTGTATATTGTAAATAAAGAATGCTTGCACTTCTTATTCCTTATATTTTCATCCTGCCTGCCCCCACAGACTTCGAAAAGGCAGCACACATAGGACCGACCTCCCTATTCCAGCCACACAAAAAACCTTCAGGGTAGGTTGATCAGAGAGATAGGTGGAATCTACATACACATATAAAAAACATTGTGGAAATCCTTTTTTAAAAATCATTTTGAAAAATACATTGAATTTGGCATAGCTCACTCTCACCATCTGGTGTCACATTTGCATATTGCAATTTACAACACATTTAAAACATTTATTTGTAGCTGTATAGCTGGGTCCATAATAATCCAGGATCTCCTCAGTATATATGCCACTGCACCCTCTACACCACGCTGGGTCACATTTTAGCGGCAATCCTACATGTTGTAGAAGACATGTTGTAGAATCCAGGACATATAAAACAAAAGAACAGAAAATGACCCCTTAAGCAAGCATCATCAAAGCTAAAAACCACAACAAAACACACCTCTTTGTAGTTTTCTGGTTCAGAATGGCCCCACGTGTGCTTAATCAGTGTGTTAAAAAGTGAAGATGCTGCTGTCTAGTCTGATTGTTCAGCATCGGTGTCTGTCTTGATTTCTTTAATTATACACTGAAAAGTTTCAGATGCAGTGGCCATTGCGAAAGTGACTGGGGGAGCCTGCTTTTCGGTCCTTGTTTTGATGACTTCATTAGGTTAGCCTGATAAACTTCTTAAACACTGCTTTCAAAAAACGAACAGAAAAGAACAAAGACTCAGGTGCCGTACAGCAGATTAAAATATACAAAAAAATTAAAAGATAATAACCTAAAACAATATTAAACATATCATAACTACACCACCTTCGCAGACAAAACATCGGGGATAATCAACTAAAAAAAGACATAAAAACACCATCCTATTCCATGTATGTCATGGACAATTTTGTGTCTTTGTGTCAATACCATGAACAAGACAGCTTGCTTTGTATTCAATTAGATTTTCTTTCCCAACTTATCCAGTTAGAAAAATCGTATGAGAGAGAGAAAGAGAAAGAACACAAATACTTTTTATTTTACATCCCTCTGTACAGTTTGACCATGGACTAATGTGATCCCCATAAATCAGTTTTGGCTTGTTTTGATAAAGCATATGGCAAATTGACATGAAAGCACCACTTGATATATGAAAGGCTTCTGTAAAACTTAGAAAGCCCTGGATTAGACTGCGATCTTTCATAGAAGTGTCATTTCCCACCTGTTACTGGGAATAGAAACCCACTGTGGGCTGGTCCATTTGGAATAATGGACCACTGCCCCACCAACTCATTCTGCCCTCGCCTGCCTGCCTGCCTCCTTCCTTACAACCATTCCCAGGGCTGCTGTGCCTATCAGCTTCCTCCTCCGACTCAACGCTGCCCTTGCAAAGCTCAGCACCGAGGAGGTTGAGGACAAATCCAGAATTTGTTGGCTCTGCCTATCATTGGCTCTGACTCCACCTGAGGTTTTCCTCCCTGCCTTTTGCCCTACCACCAATCTCACTGGGGACCAGCCTCTACGGCAGTTGTCACTAACCTCATAAAGGACCCATAAACCCAACCAACATCACTGTATAGGGCTTGCGGCACATCACAGGATTGGACTGTAGATATCCCTGCATAGATATCTATCTGAAGAAGTGTGCATACACACAAAAGCTTATGCCAAGAACAAGCTTCTTGTTGTTGTTGTTGTTTAGTTGTTTAATCGTGTCCAACTCTTCCTGACCCCATGAACCAGAGCATGCCAGGCACTCCTGTCTTCCACTGCTTCCTGCAGTTTGGTCAAACTCATGCTTGGAACTTCGAGAACACTGTCCAACCATCTCGTCCTCTGTCATCCCCTTCTCCTTGTGACCTCCATCTTTCCCAGCATAAGGGTCTTTTCCAGGGAGTCTTCTCTTCTCATGAGGTAGCCAAAGTATTGGAGCCTCAGCTTCAGGATCTGTCCTTCCAATGAGCACTCAGGGCTGATTTCCTTAAGAATGGATAGGTTTGATCTTCTTGCAGTCCATGGGACTCTCAAGAGTCTCCTCCAGCACGACAACCTTAGTTAGTCTCTAAGGTGCTACTGGATATTTATATCGACTGCATCAGACCAACAGGCTACCTACCTGAATCTAGAACCTGCATAGATGTGTTTGCCAGCATTTGAATATGTTGCCAGTGTCCGGCAGTTCATCCGGAGGTTAGCAAATTGCATTACTAACAAGAAAACAGCCCACTTAAATGAAATGGGGGGCAGAAAGGAAAACAGACAGGAAGCCCAAGCATGCTGCTTGTGTTGAATACCAATACCGCATTTACATATTTTTATTACAGATTACCCCTATTCTGCAGTAGCAGTTTGGCAAAATTAGCAAGAAATTTAATTTCATGCTGTTTTACTGCACATATTATTGGAATCTAGAGAGCTGGTAATGAGAAGCATCTTCTCGCTGGGGCTGCTGGTATGAGCATTGAGGTAATGATGTTTTTAAAGGGTGGAGGGCGGGGAGAGAAGACTGTAAAAATATTCTCCTGAAAGGCATTTATGGTTTCTTTCTCTCAGATCTTTTAAGGAGAAGAAAGGAAGGAAGGAAGACTTATTTTGGTCCCAACGTTGAACGCACTTTAATAAGTCAGATAGACAAGTAGAGAGATTGTTGCATTCTCACTGAAAGTAGGGTGTAATGCAAAAGGCAATTACAAGAAAAGAGAATGTTCATACATGGACTTTTAGGCCTGTTGCAGTGAAAGATGAACAGCTCTATGTCTCGATAGTTTTAATGGAAGAGAATTAAATATATGATTACTTTAAAAAACAACAACCCTGAAATGACTAGGCATGATGGGGTAGCCATCCTGTTAGGCACCAAAGGTCTCAGACCAGGGGATCTGGTAGATACCTTGCATGTCCTGCTCTCTATGCGACCAGAACAGCTCTAAAAGGAGGTATATTTAATTTGTTTATTTTTATTTGTGTTTAGTTTATTTATTTGGTGGTATATGGTAGATCCGTAGATCCACCTTTTCTCCAAGGTGTTCCAGGCTGACCCTCTAAGAAAACAGGTCTTTCCTGCTCTACAGCACCACCCACATTATGGTCAGAGAGGGCCAGCAGCTGAGCCAGACAATATGAACTGGAGGACAATATATTACGTATATTATGCTACTGTTGCTTCAGAGTTGGTTCTTCCACCTGAGCATCCTGCTACATGCAGTAGCTGCCCAAGAGAGTCCTGTGCGTTCCTTTCCTCTGGAAAGCGGCCTTTTGGAACTATCCATCTCGCCTGAACTATGCACCAACTTCTGGCCCTTCTGGCCTTCCTTTGCTGCTCTGCATTCTGGCTACTGCTTCATGCCTTCCCCTTCAATGCACCCAGTTGATCACTTGCACAGGCCAGACTGTGCAGAGGGCATCCTGACACAATCACTTGTGCGGCCCATTCAAATATAAAGTGGGTCTATTCTTTTACATGAAAATGAACATTACATGGACGGGGGAGCAAACGGCCTTCTTTAAGCCGTCTTCTTTCAACATGGCTGGAATACCAGAAGTGAGCCTGGTTGGAAGGGAATTGCTTAGCACCATCCATTGTTACATTCTTTTATCATCATTAAATGATATCAGTTACTGCAGTGAAGCTCTTCTGAAACTTTCTGAGTGGTGCATTTTCATCTGCTCATCCACTGTGCCTTAGGACCAAACAAGATGAGGCGCTATTCATACGCTGACTTTGCAACTGTGTAAATCTGATTCATCAATTGGTTGTATTTCTAAGCTGCTCTCCATTCAAACGAATTCCAAAGCAGCTTACAAACAATAAATGACAATAGCGTAATAGCACATCAAATCATCAGTAAAACAACTGCAATCTATAAAACACTCCTAACAAAAGATAAGCTAAACATTACAGCAAAAGCCATATTATATGATTATCAAATCAAAACAGCATTTATAATCCATAAAACAACATTAACAAAATAGCGACTAAAAAAGCACTGTTAAGTTCATACATATGTTCTCCACGCACCCCGACTCAAAAACTTCCATTCTATTCATTAAAATACAGCTGCACCGTCTGGGGACCTTGGTGAAAACAGTTGGGCCCTTGGGTCTACCACCAGTGACAAGGTGGATGTTGACGCTGGGTCGCCCAACCTGTCCTCATTGCCCTTGATAACCAGGAGATCCATTCCCACTCACAGAAGTCTGTCGTTTTAAAAGTGCAGGTTCATGGGCACAGTTCAGAATTGCAACACTGGCATGGCAGGATAGGGGGGAATTTGACCCTCCTCCATTTCTGTGGTCTTAGTCTAGTTTGTGTCTCACACATCTTCAATTTGCATTAGGGGTGAAGCTCCCATTCACTCCAGTGGGTGCTTTGTTTCCAATGCAGCACCAGGTGCAGAAGACTTGGTCTGAACTGGGATTGCACTGGGGCGCAAGGAGCTTAATCTCCTCTATTCTGATGCGAGCGTCTGTTCCAGAATGGACTTCACACACACACACACACACACACACACACACACACACTTGCCAAAAGCCATTCACACAATTGCTAATTGCATGACCGGTTCATGTGCAGCTTGGCACTTAGTAATACAGCTGGCAGATAAGAGAGCCACGTGAAAATGCAAACACACGTACAGCCGTACCGGAATTGGCTTACTGGCCCCCAACATTCTTCAGTTTCAATTTCAATTGCCAGCATCACATAATGAAGAAAATCATCCCTCCTGACACAGCTTGTAGCTCAAGCCATTGCTTCAGGAGCTTCTCTTCCATACTAATTGGGAAGCAATTGACAGCAAACATAATTAGTTCCCTCCTCCTAAAAAAGGGAAAGGAAACAAGCCCTCATACACAATGCAGAATTAAGAGGTATTTTGCACTTTATTATTTATTTGCTTACTTAAAGTGCTTATAAACCATTTAATACCTTTTTAAAAACAAAATTCTGAGCTGCATACAACAGAATAGTTAACGGATACCCGAAATAATGCTGCAGAAACATGTGAGCCAAGTTCGGATGACCTCGTTCCTCATTCCAGAGCTCATTCTTCTGCAGCAGATTTCATTGCTTCCCTTGCAAAGTTCCATGAAAATTATAGAGGTTGTTGAGATCTATTTTGGAAAACTGCTTTTGCAATGGATCTGCTTTATTGTCCAGACCCGGAGGCTTTCTGGTAGCAACAACTCATTTCTCTGCATAAAATGTGGCACTAGTGCAAGGGTGGCAGGCTGCAACAATGTTGAGGACCACAGCTGCTTAATAAGGTTGGCAGGCTTTGCTCCTGCCAACTAGGGAAAGAAGGTTCTGGGGGAAAGGCACCGCACAATTGGGCACAGAACAGCAGCAAGCAAGCTCTTTGCTCAAACAAAAGACCAAGCCTGCTGAGGCGTATTTATAGCTTGCAGATCCTACACTTTGTCGAGTAGAAATCATATATCAAACAGATGGAAAGCTCTTTAATCTGAGTAGGCTGAAAGCAAAGAGTAAGGTTACCATAATTTCTGGGAACCTCAGCACCACCTTGGAAATTTTTGAGGTGCCAGGAAGTCTTCAGACAACAATCCTTAAAGGGACATGCTCAGCTTGGAGAAAGTTGGTAGTATTTGCTGAAATGGTGCAGTAGAGTCCCTAGCAAACCCTAGGTTTCCACTGGCTGCCCAGCTCTATCAGGTAGGGAGACCGCTTGCACAGAAAATAGGAAGCATCAAAAAGGAGGCAAAAACAGGATCTAGATTTGCATATAATTTGTATACGCAGATTTATATTTTGTGGAATAAGCTCCCTATGGAGATCAGGCAAGCACTGACAACAAGGTGCCTTTGCAGACCTTTCTGTTTACCCCGCAGTTTCCTGTTGATAGTGAGTTCTCCCATTCTCTCTCTCTCTTGGTTCTTGCTGTAGTTTCTGGATCTTTTCTAACTATAAGCCATAGAACTTATTCCCATGTTTTCTCATTATAAGGTCAGAAAGTGTTTCAACGGAATCACTCTTTAGGCACAGAATCAGGACTGTGGCCTGATAATCAATAGGCAGCTAAACAAGCAAATGGAGTACAGAATGCATCAAACAAGAGGATCAGAGGTCATGCCCACAATGCACAATTCAAAACATGCACCATGCGCACCATGCCCAGACCCATAACTTATTAATTCATTTATCCTGGAAATTCACCCAGGAAGTGAAGGCTGTTCAATGAACTACTCTGATTATATAGAAGCGTGCCAACCAATGTCAAGGGGAATCAACTTGATGAACAATCATATTCTGCTGTGGAAAACACAAAAAATACCTAAAGATAGTTACTCATGCAGTGAATTTTCACAACTGTGTATTTTACAGACAACAAAACAGCAAATGTACACTTGCATCCCTCAGGTTTTGTTTTTTTAAAAAGTTTTTTCAAAAAAGGTAATGAATGTAACAGAGAAGTACAATTATCTTTAGCTCATAGTAGACTTTTGTATATAATAATTTGGCTCCCCAAGCCTGTGACTTCTCCCCTCCCTGATTGATGGCTTTCAAACCTATTCTCTGGGTAGTGCATTTTCCTCTATTTCTTATTATTATTAAATCATAATCTTGTGTAAATACTAAATTAACTATAATGAATAATAAGTGATAGTTTTAACCTTACAAAACTTCTTGTAACCCTACTAGCAATGTTAATTGTTTACAATTGTCTTTCAAGTATAACAAAAATTTGTTCCAGTCTTTCAGAAAAGTCTGATCCTGCTGGTTCCAGATTTTTCCCATCAGTTTTGCCAATTTGGCATAGTCCAATAATTTCATCTGCCACTCTTCTTTCGTTGGTAAATCTTCTTGTTTCCATCTTTGGGCTAATAACATTCTCGCTGCAGTTGTTGCATATAGAAACAAAGTTTTATCCTGTTTATGTATTTCTCTACCTACATACCTAGCAGGAAGACTTCTGGTTGTTTTGTAAACATATATTTCAACATTTTTAAAAGTTCATTATATATCATTTCCCAGAAGACCTTCACCTCCTTACAAACCCACCACATATGGTAAAAGGTACCTTCTTTTTCTTTACATTTCCAACATTTATTATTTGTTCTATACATTTTTGTTAATTTCACTGGTGTTAAATACCATTTATCCATCATTTTCATTATATTTTCTTTAAGCGAACTGCATGTGGTAAAGTTTATTCCATCTTTCCACAATCTTACCCAATCTTCTAACTTCTTCTAATCTTCTTCTATTATAACCAATATCCTTTGCCCAATGTATCATTACAGATTTTACTTCTTCATCTTTCGTATGCCGTTCCAAAAGCAACTTACACATTTTTGACAATATTTTAACCTTGTTGCTTAATAGATCTATTTCAAACCTGGATCTTATAAATTCAAATCCATTTTTTAGCTCATAGACGACTTGAGATGAGTTATTGCTAACATCAAAGTTGTCTTAATTTAATTCAGGAATAAGCTTTGTAACACGGTATTTAAAGGTTTTGTGTTCTAAATAAAAATAGAAAAGAGCAGATAAAAAGCTAAATGAAAACAAAAGAAATAAAAGCATCAACATATACATTTTACAGCAAAATCTTAAGGCCATGCAAATAAGGGCCTATGACACTAAACATTACCTACAGTATTGATTAATGCAGTAGCAGAAACCCCTCACAGTTTGAATTGCTATCAATGAGCTATTGCACTTCTCCCCAAATGCTGGACCAGGTGGCCCTTTGGTCTGATCCTGCAGTGCTTGTCTTACATTCTTGCATGCTTACTTCATTAGATGCACCAGCAGACATACTACTGATCTACCCTCCTATTTGCTTCCTGCGAATCTTGCTCAATTCCTGCTTTGGACAGAGATAAGCAGATGCAAGCTCGTGTATGAAAAGCAAGGGTTTTACTCCAGTCAAAAGAGAATCTATCTGGTGTGGTTTGGCATGCAATTATAAAGCTACTCAAAACCAAGGAATAATCTAAAAGGCCATTTAAAAAGGCAAAATGAAGTGTAACAGCCATTCATACATGATTACCTTAGAGGCTGCAGCTGAAAAGCGAGGGACTCTGTTGCATATAATAAAAATGTAATCACAAATTGTCAGTTCCGGAGCCCCTATTATGGGTACCAACTCATCCTGGAAACAGTTCCGCAGGGAATCCTTTTGGTACAGTTATGTGGTCACAAAACGATTAGGCACAGGTCATTGTTGGAGCTCCAGTGTTTGCACAGACTACCACAAGAACCATTAAGGCATGAAAAGAGTTGCACTTGTATTCATTGATATGCTTCATGGTCTGCTTTGGTGCAAGTTAAAAATCATTTAAAATGTAATTGAGTTTACAGTGAAGAAAAATAATAAAGATGCCTTCTAGAGAGTATCAGTATATTGACTAAATGTTGCGTGAAGAAGAGCTTGAATGCATCGTAAAAAAAGAGGGGTGTGTGGAATTTCTTCTGGCAGTGGGAGAGATTTGGGGGAATAAATGGTGAAAGACAGTTCTGTGCTATCTCACTTATTTTTTTAAGGCTCGTCCATGGAGACTTGACATTCTAAAATGCATCTTTAAAATTCCAATTTAATAATGGAGATTGAAATGACAGTTTTACAGCTTACCCCAATAAAGTAAGAGCCTCCTTGCCTGGTCGAACAGGTTGGTTTCGCTAAAGCATTTTAATGCATAAGCCAATTAAAACAGCTGTCTTTGATTACATTTCATGGGTCCCAGACCCATAGATCTTCATTGCCACATTATCCTTATTCCAGCTAGAAGGGCGGATTTTTCAATTATCTGAATTCAGAACAGACTGGGACAATGTGCAAAAATGTGAATGCAAATCAGCCAAATGATTTGTGACATCCACTTGAGGTGACAATGTGGACTGCCTGTCATGTAGAACACTGAATGCCGTAATGGGGAAGCAAGCGCCTTGAGGCAGAACTAAATCTCATACCAGCACGCAATCGCCCGCACATGTCACTAACACACTGCATTAAACACAAATTCAGGGACTGGGAGGGGAGATTACGGGGCAAAATCAGCAGCAAGTGAGGGAAGCAGACAGAATCCCAGTCAAGCAGAGACCATACAGGACCCTGAACAGTTCTAAGGGCCCCTGCTAAGGCAGATGAAAGACATATTGTCTCCCCGGGGAGCTGAAACTAACCAAAGCTTTATGTAAGCTGGCCAGAACTGGAGAGTGGTTAGGTTCTCCTTTCCCAGAAGAAGTGGCTGGCTGGCTGAAGGACCCTCACCTAATAGGAGATGTGCACTAGAGTGAAGATCTCCCACTGTCAATGGCCACTCTCAAAAACTCACATAAAATTAAATAAAACTTGCAGGCAAAAATGGAGTCTGTTTTTTTTATCTTGGGCGATGCAGACACTCTACAGACACTGTTTATGCCTGGACCTTCACTGGAGCAACAAACGAATTCAAGCATCAGTCCTATAGACACTCACTAGAATGTACTGATCAGATTCTGGGATTTCACAACTGGATCCATATTTAACAACAGAGTTCATGAATGTTTATGCTAGCACCCAGGCAGATATGCTGTTATAGTCAACAATGATAACACAAATCTATTGCAAAATCCCTGCACCCTTCAGCACAACTTGCATTTTTATCTCAAGCCATGCCCAGAAATTGGGGCTTGGAAATATGAAGATATAAGTGTGTCAGGATCTTGCCTGACCCAGACCCAGGCAAACCTCCTCTGGGGAAAAGTCATGGGACCCCACAGAGAACCCCCAGTTCAACTGAGGACTTGGGAGAAGCCCCAGGGCAATCTGAAGCACCTGAGCTAAGAGCTCAGAGATATCTCACTTGAGCCACCCATCTTCCACAGCCCAATCCCTGCCTCTATCTCCAGTTCTCTCTCTTCATTTCCCCCAAGCCTCAAGGGCACAGGTGGCAGCATGCCTAGTGGTGAGCCCAGAACTGGGTACAAGGAGGAATGCAGCAGATAATGAGGAAGAAAATGAGACTGAAGTACAGATATAAGCCTCTCGGTCTTCTCCAGACTCTTTCTGGGTTAACAGCTCCCTACTGAACTTTTTAGCATTCAGCTCATTTACCCAGCTCCATCTCACTCACTAGGTGCTGGTCATGAACAAATGGCTGGAAAAGTCTCCTAAGAAGGAATCCTAAACTACTAGGGTGGAAAGATGAGGTTCATATGAAGCTGTGGCACTGCCTCGCTGGTTGCATCGGGAGGTCTATGGTCGGGAAAGAAGGTTCAGTACCTGAGGCCTCCTTGTTTTGTAGCAGTTGCAAACTTTACTGCTGGTGTTCTGATGGTGGTAGGAGAGGGGTAAAGGGTAGATCATAGGTGAATCGAGGAAGCCTTAGATCCACAGGATCTGAAGTCTTCTTGCCCTCTCCACAGCATTCACCAAAAACAGCAGCTAGCTAAGCCAGCCTTGGAGCTGGCACAAGTCATCTCACTCCACCCTCTGAAGTCATTAAGAGAGAAATTGGTGGGAGGGAACTTCAGCAGGAAAAAAAAGAAAAGGCGCATACACACCTTACACCCAGGCTGGTGCAAGACTAGGAAGTGGCAGTTCCTCCACCATAGATGCCCCCATCCCATCCTTCATGGGATTCACTGCTATTGGAGGCGTAAGGGTCCTCATGTAATGGCCAGAAGGAAAGAAGCTACTCCATTTGCGCATAGCTGACCTGAATATTTTAATTTAGCTGAACACTTTACAATTTGAAAATCCATCTGCAATCCCTAATTATACATCTGTTGGGAGTCATAAGTGGTGCTCATAAGCAATCACTTTGGATTAGTGGAAAACAAGGATGGGGAAGCTTCCCAAATGCAGGACTAAACTATCCTGCAAAGCAACACCCAGAAGACAAGCAGATGTGTTCAAGCATAAAACAGACCTCTTTAAGGATGGTGCAGAGTCACATTTTGATACATTGAATGAGCATCCATTACTTCGACCTATCCGTTTCAGGCATGCCAGTTTATTAGGCCAATACTGAGACTGCGATAAGACTAACAATCATGGCATTATGTAGATGTTGCAATATAAGACCATGCAATCAAGTTACCAGCAAAGCAACTAATTCACAATGCACAGTCCAAGTCAGAATTCGAAACTCTACATGAGGTGAATGACAAACAATTAAAGACATCTTCACACAAGACACTTTCTAGATGTGCAACTACAACATTTTAAGGGTATGCAACAGTGGAAATGGGAGAGGAAACTGCCCTCAAAACGAGCTCCAGAGGATGATGATGATGATGATGATGATGATGATATAGCCCAATGGCTTCTAAGTGATTTACAACCATAACATCAATCCCTAATTAACACAATAACATTAAAACATTCTAATATACAGTAAAACAAATAATTAAGAAGCATAACAATGAAAACAATTTTTCAAAAAAGTTAAAGCAATAAAATCACAAGTTCCGTCCAGGAGAATGCTTGCCTAAACAGATATGTCTTCAAGAGCTGGGGAGATGCCATCACTGAGGGGCCTCTTGTATTTCAGCAAGGAGGGCATTTCAATACATGGGTGCACCAGTGAGCCAATAATCACCAGGCCAACCAGAAGCAATTGTGCAAGGGGAAACTGTTGTGCCAGTACCTTTCCAGCCAGAGGACATCACATTGCCCTTCTCTGACTCTGAAAACTCTAGCTCAGAATACTTAGAGAATACTTAGACAGTCCTCCCAGCTCCGTCAGAGAAACAGGGGCAGGACTCCTCCAAGTTAGAAGTCCATGGAGGGCAGTGCTAGCAGATGAGAGAGATAGCGCTGCACCTCCTATTTAATGCTCAGTTGGAGGGTGACTGCCACTGAAGCAACATCAGAGCTCTGCTTTGATGGAGTCGCCGGGCTCAGCCCTGCATGAAGCCATCCAAGGTATCATTCATGCCTCATTTATGTTGCTGAGGCTATCTCCCGGTATGCCCCATGGAGGACCTTAAGGTCCATAAGTAGCAACACCCTAGAGGTCCCGGGCCCTAAGGAAGTTAGAATAGCCTCAACCACAGTCAGGGCTTTTTCAACACTGGCTCCGGCCTGGTGGAACACTCTGTCTCATGAGACCAGGGCCCTGCAGGATCTGATTTCTTTCCGCAGGGCCTGTAAGACAGAGTTGTTCTGCCTGGCCTTTGGCTTGGAGTCAATTTAATTCCCTCCCACTTTTTCTTTTTTCCTTTCTCCTCCTGTGATGAGGCTGCATTTTAATGTTTTAATGCATTTTAATCTTGTTTTGAAGTTGTATTCAGTCAACTTGTTTTTATTATTGGTTGTTAGCTGCCCTGAGCCCGGCCTTGGCTGGGGAGGGCGGGGTATAAATAAATTTTTTATTATTATTATTATTATAATTTAAAAGAGAACACTGTGGGAGTTTTAAAAGGTTTACATAACTCTACTGAAGGTAGAACTATAAATAATTTTTAGCCATGGTAGTTAAATGAAGCCTCTATACTCAGTGGCCACAAGATGCTGGGAAGGGATTTGTTCAGTGGTTGAGCATTTGCTTTCCACACCAAATGCCCCAGGCTCAATCCCCTGCTTCTCCAGGCAGGGCTTAGGAAGACCCCTCTCTGAAACCTTTGAGAGAGAGAAAAGCCATAGCCCAGTGGCAGAGCATCTGCTTTGAATACAGAAGGACCCAGGTTCAATCCCAGGGATCTCCAGGTATGACCCTTGGGGTCCATTGTAACTTTACAAGTCTTGATTCTATAGTTCTACGATTCTATGACTTAGAAAGGCTTCCTGTCTGAAATCCTGGAGACCTGCTGCCAGTCAGTATAGACAATATAAACAACCCAACTTGATGGATGTACCTAAGCACTTCCAGCCAGTGAAGGCAATACTGAGATATATGTGGCAATGGTCTGGCCCAGTATAAGGCAGCATTATGTGTCCCTCTGTTCCCCGCTCCCAATTGGCTTCCGTGGGAAGCCAACGGCTGGGCTAGAAAGGCCTTCCATTTGATTTAGCAGGGCTTTTTCTTATGTTTCTATTACACCATTATAAAAAAAGATTGGTAAAGGGGCTTGTGAAGCAGGCACAATTAGGTTTCAGAATTGTTACAAGTCGCAGCTCTACTCCATTCTGCCTCTGTTAAGGGACTGCCAAAGACTATTCCACTATGTAATTTGAGTGATGGGGTGTGCAACTATCTGGGAAAATAACAGGATCGCGGTAATGAAATGGCAGCAATTCTGCTGCTCTCCCCAAAGCAGCAATTTTTCCATTGCATGGCTAGGGACTGGCTTCCCCTCATTTTTTTTTAATTAAAATGCTCCAGCTTGAATATAATTGAAAGTGTGAGCCTTTGGGAGGCCTTTTATCTATAAAGCTGGATGTTAACAATGTAGAAAATTAAGAGAAAACTCCTGTCGTGAAACCATAAGCCTAACCTTTTTACATCAAATGTGCTGCAAACAAAAAATGGAGGATTTGTACATGAACTCTCTCAGACAAGCAGGGACACTTCCCAGGCTTATTCAGTCCTCAGCCAGACAATGCAACACACACACACACACACACACACACACACACACACAATCTTTCCTTCGTGGGGATGCCACATCTACCCCAGAAGATGGTGCCCATTTATTTCTCTTAAGGCCTAACTACATGTTACATGAGTGGCATGATTTGCAATCATGTCACAGGGTTGTTTATGTATTTATTATTTAAAAATCAAAGTGCCAGACGGGTGGGAGAGGTTGTCATCAGCACAACAACACACAAAGAGGGGAGGTTTATGGCACCCCTCCTGTGATCGCAGGTTGCTGCTGTTTTTTAAAAAAGACAAAGCACTCACACGGCAAGACGTTTTGTCCTAATGATAATGGCTGCACTGAGACTGTGGTTGGAAAGGGAATGCTTTTTTTATTTTAATTTTTAAAATCCCACCTCCCTCTATATCGCAGTGCCAATAAAACACACACACCAACTGTTCCTGATATTGAGTGTTTAGAAAAATCACGTGCCTGCAATTCACACAGCTAATGTAATGCATTGTTAGGGCTTAAGAGACAAGAGTATTCAGCGGCTATCCCCTTCTCTACCGGATGCAGAAAGCAGGGGTCTAGTTTTGCCTTGCAACAGGTGGGTGGGGAAAGTGTGAGTGTGTAGTGGCAACTTGCTGTCTTGGTGCCAGAGTTGTTGTTGTTGATTTTAAACAAAGATGCACACCATCTCCAGTTACTAATCCTGTTCCTCAGCCAAAGCCAAAATATTCTCAAACTGGGTAATCAACAAGGTGAGGTCTGGTCCAAAGAGGCCCTTCTTGTGAGTCTTCCTTCCTAGCAGATCAACTGGCAAAATATAGCCTGTTATGACAGGCAGGGTGTATGCAGAGAGACAACTTTACAGCGCCCCCTGCTCCTGGCAATATATCTGTCAGTAGGAAAAATTTGGGAGATTCTCTCCCCCAGGAAACATATATGGCCCTCTTATTATTGGGGTTTTGCTTCTTTGTTTGTTTTTAAAGGGGGATAGACTCATAGAACTGTAGAGTTGGAAGGGATATCAAGAGTCATCTGATCATTTAGTCATCTGATCATTAAATGACCCCGAAGGTCATTTAGTGGTAAAGTAAATAGTATCACTTCAGACTGCAAGTGGAAGATTGCATTTTTTAACACTCTCTTCAACATAAAAAAAGAAATTTCCCTGCAATTAGAAAGAAGAAGAAGAAGAAGAAGAAGAGTTTGGATTTGATATCCCGCCTTTCACTCCCTTTAAGGAGTCTCAAAGCGGCTAACATTCTCCTTTCCCTTCCTCCCCCACAACAAACACTCTGTGAGGTGAGTGAGGCTGAGAGACTTCAAGGAAGCGTGACTAGCCCAAGGTCACCCAGCAGCTGCAAGTGGAGGAGTGGAGACGCGAACCCGGTTCCCCAGATTAGCAGACTACCGCTCTTAACCACTACACCACACTGGCTCTCACAGTAGCTGCAAGTGGAGGAGTGGAGACACGAACCCGGTTCCCCAGATTAGCAGACTACCGCTCTTAACCACTACACCACACTGGCTCTCACAGTAGCTGCAAGTGGAGGAGTGGAGACGCGAACCCGGTTCCCCAGATTAGCAGACTACCGCTCTTAACCACTACACCACACAAGCTTACACAGTAGATTGAGCTAGGACACCTGTATCTCTGATGAGTAAATTATCAGGGTTTTTTAACATGGCAGCACATTTACAAATGGTACCTCCTTTCTGCAGACTGAACTGTAACATTTTTTCCCTACTACTTCAAGATCCCACCATATTCCTCTGGGGAAATGAGCAAATGTTAGAGAGGGGTTTGGCAGCCACTTGCCAGTTCATATGCATCAGCTCCGAACACAGATAAAACTACATATAAATTTGCCTGCCATGATTGTGTCTACATCAATCCTGTAAGGAGGTAGAAATTAAGTGTTAATTAAAAAAATAAAATAAAATCTCACTGAGCTCCTTACAGGCCACCTACAGCTTTCTCAATAGTAAATAATTAGATCCAACAGATTTTATGGTATTAGTCTAATGAGCTGTAATCCTATCAAAAGCATACAAACGCTAATAAATTGGCTCTTTGATTCTGAAGTCATGAAAGGTTAGCTTTGAAAAGTGTTCAAGGGTGCCACCCTTCACTCAGGTCCTCTGCCTGAGAGTAGGAGGCTAGCTTAGGAGGCACAGAACAACCTCTGGGGCTTACAAAACTCTTTTTCATCCAATGCCTCTCTGCCAGGCACTTGCCCCTCTGCCTGGAACCTGCTCTCTGCTGGCTCAAACAAATGCTTAGGCAAAGTAGTGAATGCCAGTCGCTGGAAACCACAGGAGGAAAGAATGCTCTTGTGGGTTTCCCACAGGCCACTCTGATTGGCCACTATGAGACCGGAATGCTGGACTGGAAGGCCCCATTGGCCTGATTCAGCAGGATATTCTTATATTCTTATGTTCAGTGGTAGGCACAATTGTATGTCATGTGAACAGAACAGAGTGTGCATGCAAACAATGTCTGCTGGGGCACAAGGCCTGGGCTTGCATGCTTGTTTGTTCAGGGGGCTTTTCCAACCAGTACATTGGAAGAGAGGCCAGTGGAAAGCAAACATTGTCTTAAGAGGATGGGAATGGCTGGGGAGCCCTACTGCAGTCCGCTCCATCGTATCCATGACTTGAAGTGGTCGCCTCACTCTGCTCAATGGAAGGGGCCCTCCAGCTTTGACCCTTCCTGCCTCCCAAGCCATCACTAAAAGTTTTCCTCCTATTGTGTCCCCCCCACACCCAATTGTTGGTCATTGTGCTATTTACTAATGCCACTATTGCTTCCTCTTCTCCAAATCAGTTCCTGCCAGGCCACTGCTAGTACAGTGGTACCTCAGTTCTCAAACGTAATCTGTTCCAGAAGACCGTTCGAGTTCCAAAACACTGAAAACCAAAGCGCAAAGGGCTGTCTGCAAATTCAATTGAGGAAATTGAAAAACACACAGCGGAAGCGACTTCCAAGGCGCGTTCGAAAACAGAAGCATTTACTTCTGGGTTTTCGGCATTCGGGTTACGAAATGTTCGTCAACAGAGATGTTCGAGAACCAAGGTACCACTGTACCAGATTTTGGAGGGCCCTGACTTGATTGCCTCACTGCATAGGCAAGTTATAATTTTGTGATTATGCCACATCCCCATATGTCCAGCCCATCCAGTTTTGAAGGCTATATTACTTTGCTCCTTTCCCAGGGTTCCATGAAGCTGTTCCACTCCTTCTTTCAACAAGTTCACTTAGCCATCTTAATGGCAGCATCCTCTTCTGCCTTGGTGTTTGTCATGAATGTTTGGATCAAGTCATGCTCCCTCCTTTGACTCTGGTGCACCTTGGTCAGGATGACCTACCGATGTGGAGCGAACATGTATTGTCATTCCAAAATTGCCACACTTCAAAATAAGGAAATCTCATGACCGCATCGGAACGCTTTCCAGAAGTCAGATATTTCCCCCCACCCCACCTCTCAATAAATCTTATTTCTAAAATATATATTAACATTTAGTGGCAACATTTTATAATACTGGATGCACACATTTAGTTATTTCCACCCACACAGCCCTTAAAAAGGATTTTTATTTCATTTGTTTTCGCTGAACAGGGTTTAGCAAATGTCATGAACAGAGAAGGAGATAAAGAAATTATTTGTAGCTGTGGACTGGGATCAAGACATTCCATCCTCCAGTTCATCTGAAACTGGCTCACAACAGAACATGCAATTATGGCATGAGGAGGAATGGAATTACTACAGCAAAATAATTAACTGTTTTTGGTCTCCACAACAACCATCTCTTGGAGGAAGGCTAGTTCAAAGGAACAGCTCCTCAAGGTCTGGGGAGCCTCTTTCTGTACTTATCTCTGACGCAAGAGTCGACTCTGTACTTCTCTGTTTCATCTTGCCGTTGAATATTCTAGTTTCTACTCCTATTTTAGACCCTATCACTAAAACAGCATTCCCCAAACTGGTGCCTTCCAGATGTTGTACTACAGTTCCCATCATTCTGAATGACTGACCTCAGCTAGGGCTGAGGGAAGTTGATTTTTATTTTTATTGCAAAATCTTCAAAAGGGTTTTAAGCTTTTTTCTAGGAAATTCACAAAAATAAAAATCAACACTTACAACACGGGCTGCCAAACATCTATCTGGGTTTCCCCAGACGTTTTACAGATTTTCAGAAATTCCGTCTGAACACTATTTCCGACAGACAAATCCCGGATATGTCTGGGAAATTCCAGGTGCATGGCAGCCCTAAGTAAAGCCTGCACTACAACATATGCTGAGGTAGTCAGATGTTGCTGGACTTCAGCTCCCATTAGTCCCCATTTGTCATGGTCAATGCTCAAGAGATTATGGCAGGTGAAATCCACATCATTTAGCGCACACAGCACTGGCCGCCACTGGCATATACAGTTATAAATGGTGTACATAGGCAGAGTGTACTCAGTACTGCAGGATGGAGCTTCTGCTTCAAATAATTCCATATTGCTGCTCTCATCAATGCCCAACCCCTTGCCTCCAACAAACTGGCCACTTCGGTTATAGGTCTTGTAATAAGAAGGCAGACTAGAAACAAAACTTTGCTGACGTGTAAACCATGCCAGTTTAAAACTAATATCTATAACATATTCTACCAATCATCCTTTGCCAATCTGGTGCCCCACCAGGCCCAAGCAGCATCTGGAGGATGCCTGGCTGTTGAAGACTTGCATCAATATCTGCTTCTGGGAATGGTCTGCCCACATCAAGCAGTATAACACTAGGGAAACTAACTCACAGGAGATGCAGTGGTCAATGAGCTATTCAGGCTGAGCTCTAGATAATTTATCCACATAGTTCAACTTCTACGTTTGATAGAAAACTACTTTTAAGCCTGTTGCACGATCATTTCACAATGTCTATAATTCTTGCCTATTTTAAACTCTCCTCAATGGCTGCCAGTGTCCCTGTACCTTAATTGGATGAAAATGCTTCAGGACACTGTACTCTTGCAGACGGAGGGCACTTATGACACAACAAGGGGGCTGAAGCCAGGTGTCCATCTTTGTCCCTATGAAGCAGTGCTTTGTTGAGAGCATTAACAACCAACCTGGGGTGTTTTGTAGCAATGCAGCGCTGCAGGAGAGAAAAACCACTCACAATGCTTAGTATGAGACCAAACGGAGAAAGCCAGAGAAACAAGAGTGACCTGATCATAAGGCATAATTATGAATGCCAGGCGCCAACAATGAAATGGTAAAACTAACAAGAAAGCCCAGACACATAGCAGCAGCGGGTTAGTATCCAAGCCTGCCTTTCCAGAGGGTAAAGATACCATGACAGCAACCTTGGATTAGATCTATGTATGGCAGCTTGGAGGGATAGGAGAGACAAAAAAAACAAACCAAAGTAACATCAGAGTTACGTAATAAAGATAGTGAACAGCTCATTCAGTTTGTTTCTTTCCCTTGCAGATGTGTACATAAGGAGGGCCTGCTGGATCAGGCCAATGGCTCATCTATTCCAGAATCCTGTTCTCACAGTGGCCAGCCAGATACCTGTGGGAAACCTGCAAGCGGGATTTGAGCAATAGAGCACTTTCTCCTCCAGTGAGTCCCAGCAACTGGTATTCAGAAACATTACTTCCTCCAGCTGTGGAGTCAGAGCGTAACCATCATGGCTAGTAGCTTTTGTTAGCCTTCTCTTTCACGAAATTGTTTCATCATCATCATAACCAAATTTGTAGACTGCTGCACGGCATAAAGCCACTGAAATGGTGTACAGGGGGAAAATAGAATAAAACACAGAAGCACAAGCTCTTAGAACAATAAAATCAATTAAACAAGCTTTAGAACAATAAAACCAATCACCCAAACTCTAAAACAATGAAAACATTTCATCAAATATAAAACTGATCTTCCATAAATGACTGGGTTACAGCTCAGGGAAAGCCATATGTCATTCGCTACACTCATTTCTTCAAACATTTATTTTCCTGGCTTTGACTGTAGCAAGCCATGAATGATGCTATTCCTCCAAGGGGCTCAAGATGACATGCATAGATGGATTTCCCTTCCCTTCTGTCCTCACAATCACAACTCCCTCCCCTAATGAAGGCAAGGCTAAGAGGCAGTGATTGGCCCAAGTTCTCCCTGTGAGCTTGAAGACTAAACCAGGAAAATGTGGGCCTGAGGGTACAGCCTTGTAAACCTAATAGTCAATCCAGTCCTGGTTGTATGGAATAAATAGATTTTGCAATATGGTAGACTTTTTTAAATTATTGGTGTCATTTATACTGAAGAGTGCTTGCTTGGTTGCTTTGATTGCTTGAGGGAATTATCATCATCAAGTCTTCTGTTCATATCATGACTGCCACGGAAGCAAAGTGTTGGAAGTGACTACAGACAGAGCCCTTCCAACACAAAGCCAGAGTGATATTGTCTCATTTATTTATCTAAAAGATTTCTAGACTGTCCTTCCTCCTAAACAGATTCCAGGGTGCTATACAATAGTCACTGAAAAGGAGGTTCTCAGGCTGGATCTACACTGATCTTCTAAACGTTATAAAATATAACATTCTATAATGTTTAATTGCAGTTTCCCTTTGTCAGTGGCTCGCTGCTCTGCAGTGCCCTCTGTTGTCACATTTTAATAATGCATCTTTAATGTTATAAACCACGAGTTTAGATCCGCCCTCAATTTGCCCCCAAGGGCAAGATGGTGTTGGTCAAACAGGACCTGAGAGACTAAAATCCATTGGGAATTATTTATTTTACATGCATCAGAAGAACATTGGATGCATTTTGATTTATGAAAGGTATAAGCATAGTGCTATCAAAGAGAAATCAACAGCCCGTTATAGGTAAATGATTCTTGAAGGAAGAAAAACTGTAAAGTGGCTATTACAGGCAAAGATTTACTACATGCAAGATTAAAATGAAGTGCACCTTAACTGTTGCTGAACGCTTCAAGCACAAATAAAGCTATTCAAACCATTTACAAAGCCAGCAGAACAATGGCATGTCACTTTTCATAAAGAATTAACAAAATGATGTGCAGCAATAAAGCTTTATAAAAGACATAGTGCAGACTAAACAATATGATGCACATTGTTATAAGGCTATATGCTACAGGTGTATACCGCCCACAAAAAGTGACGTGTTTCTGTAGCCTTGGAAAGCAGTCCAACCAGCATCTTTCCAGTTTGAGTCGTTATTCAGTACCAAATTAGATCTGTTGAAAATGAAACGCTCCCCATTCATTACAATGGGAAATCTAAAAAATGGCAATAACTTTCCCCCTCCCTTTTCATGGAACTGAATGAGATTTGCAAGCTGAGCAACCCTTCCCAGTCTGGATTAAGCTTGCCAAATTGTAGGCAGTGGTGCAGAGCACCTTTGCAGTTTTATTTTATTTTATTATGGAAAAGCTACAACTTCTTTGTTTTTCTGCCAAAATCAAATGCAACTTGCAGGCATGGTTATTCAGAGAGGGTGGAACCTGATAAATTTCAGAATGATGGCTCGATTGCACCTCTTCAAAGGGTATATTTGACTGCTTTGGGATGGGCACAATAGGAATCATACGTGGTGGTGGAGAAAAAAAGAGCATGGATCCCCATTAAAGACTTGGGTGGTGAAAATTTCAACCACTAGCAAAAACCCCGGTACCCCACCATTGGTAAGGGGTGGGCTTCTGCCTCCCCCCCCCCCCCCATTTTGAGGGGGGATACAGCTACTTCTGCCTTGGAGGGAGAAATATCTTAATTGAATAACAAAGGAGAAGTGTGATGGGAAAATAGGATAAAACACCAGCAAAGGCTGAGATGGGGGAAATGTTACACACATACCCAGAAAGGACCCTGTGACTCCAAGGGCCACTGGCGAGGGAATGTCCTTAAACAAGTTTTAATTTCCAATACATAGCTATTGCTGCTAACGCTGCTATAAAATCACTTTTATATTTTATGCGCACATCTTCAAAGCTACTACAAATCACAAGCTCTAAGAAATTTAGTTGAGAACCATGAAAAGCTTAGTATATAAAAACCAAATGAAAACCTACACACGTGGAACAGTGCAGTGCATTTTAACATCTCTCTGTAGAAATACTTTGACACATGGATAAAAAAATTTGCCAGCAACTTGAAGAAATAAAAGTGCATTGGCCCTAGATTATTATTTTTATATAGCACTGCTCCAGTCCACAAACACAGAAATGTTTAGAGACTGAGAAAGAGCTGATAATGGGAATTTTATCTCAAAGTCACAGATGGCGCACTGTTATAATGCACTCTCCTTTCAGCCATGGCAAGGAGCAATTTGACGTTGCAGAACTCAGCACCTATTATTTCGTTCCACCCCTCCAAAAAATAATAATGGCCTCCCCCCGGCCTGACCCAATAGATACTGTATAAAGCTCTTTGTTGACATTTTTCACAATTCAGAGCAGTATTAAAAAGTTCCCCCCAGAGCCACTGCACACCAATAAGTGAAGCGTCAGATATGACTGTAGATCCTGCTTCAGCACAGAAACCTGGATTATAAAAAGGGGGCACATGTTCAAATAGTGGCTATCTATAGGTAATTATATCTGTAGTGCACTGGCCGTGAACCACCATTGGTAATTTGATAACTAAACTAGTGCTGTGCTGAAGCCTGTCCAATTTCTCAAATGTTTCATCCCCTGCGGGGGAAATAAAATCATTTCTCAGCCTTATTCTCACTGAACATTCTCTTTAGAATGTTGGTGGGTACGGGGCTGAGCTTATTGTTGTGCATTGACCAATCTGTCTTTCTTTCTTTGCACTAAACATTTCTCCCAGACTTTGCAGCCTCCCTGGCTGTTCATGCTTCCTGGTTTGAAGATGCCACATGGGAGGAGTCACCTGATGACATCTTCCCATGGGCTTTAATTGAAATGCAGGATGTGTAGGCAGCTGGCTACCAAGCACCTGAAATTAGTGCACTCATTTGATTTTTAGGGAAGTCCTTCCATTTATCTCTACTACATATCTGCACTGGTTTCTTTAAATGTAAAAGGCTTCTCTGGGTTACAACAACAACAACAACAACAACAACAAGCTTTCAGTCTCATGGCAGGCAGACTGCCTAGTTTCCCAACCCTTACAGGAACACCCATCCAAGGATGTCATGAGGTTTTAAGAGAGTGTGAACACCCAGGAAGGCTGAAAAATGCAAACCCTCCCTGGAGAGCTGTAAAATTAAAGGACATTTACACAACCTCTTGGCCATTCTGAAAATAAGGTAAGCATAGCAGCAAAACTCAAATTCCATGTGGATTTTATTGAAGCTCACCCTCACCTTCAAGATTCACATGCAAATTCTTTACTTGTTAATTGACAGAAAATGAGTTAAAGATTGTATTTGTATCAGGAATGCATCAGGGGTGAGGATAGCACATGAACTGATCATTTTGCCCTCTGTCACATACCTAACACATACTCAGATCTGTCACAGTTAAGAATAATTTGATTCAGAAAGTCTTATATGTTAAGAAAATTTCCGGTAAAGTTACTGACTCAAAAGAAGGTATCTCAACAGATTTAGAAATGCCTAGTTTGAGAGAAAATAAATTTCAATGCAATTTATAAGCATTCCTTTTTTCAAAAATTGCAGATTGCTACAGAAATGGGAAGGAACACACTTATGAGTGAACATGTGAATAAATGAGAGGGACAGGAAATATTTCCCTATATACGTCTAGTTGGCCGCATTTGATATTTGCCCAGATCCAGAACAGCTCCTCTTATATTCTTATCTCCTCTTACATTCTTATCTGCAAGGCAAAGTTTCCCCACCTCTGATCTATTGGGGGCGGACTTATAAAATGCACAGGAACCTGGTATACGATCTATAATCTATAGCAATAGTCCTCCACTTTACCCTAGCAGTAAGGAAGAATCATTTACAAGACACCTGCTTCTCCTCCTTGTCATCACTGTCTCTGGATTGGGGGGAGATTGCAGTCATTTCAAACTTGGCAGACCTCTGCTGTTTTGCTATTCAAGTATGATGCTCACAGGAATTTCATATTTACAACCCTGCCAATTAATGGGGGAAATGTTTCGGCACGTAAGTCCCGTTGCTTTCGCATGAAGGATTTCCCCCCGTAAAGACCGAGTCTCCGTGTGCCTTCTTTCGTTCTCTTTTCTTTTTTTTAATGGCCTTGTGGAAAGTTGCAGAGTCATTTGTCAGCTACTGTGACAGCTCCTTTGAAATATCAAGAGCCATCTGGTGAGTGCTTTTTAGTTCCAGCCAGTCCAGCAGAGTGGGGAGAGAGAGGAAGCAAAAACAGAGACCTATTGGCTATCCCACTGCTGGACTCCAGGGAGCCGAGCTGTCCTGTAATCCAATTAACTACCTGTTGCAGTAAAAGCGAGAAGCTGCTGTAGAAGTGTGGGGATGAGGCATGGGTGGAAACAAACTGGAAAACAGCAAGAAGCTGTTGCTGGAGCCAGACAGACATCATTCATATATGCTGTTCACCTATAAAAGTAAAAATCCCATCTCTCTGGAATGGATAGTCTGCCTGACTTTAATTCCGGAACAAAAAGCAGATCTTAGCTCCATGCTGTTTTAGGAACAGCTGTCTTAGATTCATACAGACCATTGGTCTCATGCATAAACACTGCTTGCACCAGGGCTGGCTAACCTTTGGTTCTCCAAAAGTTGCTGCGCTTCCATTGTCACCCAGACCACTGAGCATGCTGAATGGTGCTGCTCCACCAACATTTTGAGGGCCAGAGGCCATCTCTGGTCTTTACATTGACTGACAGCAGTTCTCCCTGCCCTCTTCAGCAAATCCATTGTCAGGCTCAATTTTTAAAGTTCACCTGGAGAGGTTTTTTTCCTTCTTCTTCAGATAACCCTGATTTTAAAACAAAACAAAAAACCAAAAAGCTCTCTAAGCCTGCTGTTCTTGTCCTATTTCCACATAAGCATCCTTTTCCAGAAGTTGCATGCTGCTTGGCCTAGGGTTTTTGCCATCGGTGTTCGTATGATAAATTATCTGATGGAGATATTAACCAGGATCCAACTTCTTGTCAGAGTCATATCTGAGGAACTCACTTCACTTTTTAAATCATTCTCCACTGTCTCTGCTTAGTTACAAGAGAAATGGGAGCGTCAACCTGTGTTTATGCCAAGCTGTACTCTTCCGTCCCTTGGATTTTCATCTCTTTGCCCTACTCTCTTCTCCCCCACCATTTTTTAAAAAAATAAATAAATAAGTAATCTACATTGAGCTTTTTCTCCTTACATGGTAACAGGGAATTAGCACGGCAGGGCAAAGATCTAAACAGAAGATACTTTTAATTACTTTACCAGTTTAGGGATTACTGCACGAGACTAGTCTGCTTAATATTTAAAACAGTCTATCACATAGCTCATTTTACAAGTTGAAATAGTCACTGTGTGTGCGTGCGTGCGTGCGTGCGTGCGTGTGTATGAACTGCTGCACACAAAATATATGGAAATAACAATACAGTGGTACCTCGCTTTAAGAACAGTCCGGTTTAAGAACGATTTGGTTTACAAACTCCGCAAAACTGGAAATAGTGTCTTGGTTTGAGAACTTTACCTCCGTCTAAGAATGGAATCCAAACAGTGGAAAGGCACTGGTGGCAGGAGGCATCATTAGGGAAAACACGCCTCGGTTTAAGTTTTGGTTTAAGAACGGACTCCCGGAATGGATTAAGTTCATAAACCAAGGTACCACTGTACTGGATTGTATTCAAAGTAGCATTTCTGCTTGCTTGGAGGAATAAGATATTCGACAACAAGATGCCTAGAGGAGCGTGAGAAAATCGTTGTGTGTGTCCCCGCTCCATGCTTTGTTTCTAAATTTCTCTTCTCTACAAATATGCATTTCTTCCGCTCCGTATCCAGTTCTCCTGGAACAAGTTGTCCTCCGTGGCAAGTATATATTATTTATAAACAACCTTCCCTCTAGACATGGCAAGGTACCCATTTCCACTAGGGAATTGAAGTGCAAGGTCGCATTAAGAGGCTGGCAGTGACAACTCAATAGCAAGAGGCAGCAGCAGGGGACACTTGACCTGGCACTGCTTATTTCCAATCAGAGTATGTGCATTGTAGGTCAATAAAGGCTCTTGAGCCAGCTGATGCAGAAATTCAGCAACATTACAGTGCTATGCCAGCATACATAGTATAATGGAAACTATCCACCAATACAGGGATGAAAAATTAACAGAACAAGGGGGATGCAGGAAAATATGATGATGCACAGAGGAATCTAGGTCATCTGTGGGTGTTTTTCTTGTGGTACTCCATGACCCTGAATTTCTACATAGCACTCATTGCAGTGTTTTTCCATATGTTCTTCACTGAATCATCAAAGTCCAAACAACTACAGCAGCAGCAAACGCACCCTCCAAATGTTGGGGAATCCACCTTCCATCAGCCCAGCCAGGATGGCCAATAGTCTGGGATAATGGAAACTGGAGTCTAGCAACATCTGCAGGGCTGCAGGCTTCCCATCCCTGATCTAAGACCTAAGGAGAGGACGTTCTTCAACATCATCCCACCACAGCCTTCATATGCCGCCACCACCACTGCCTTTTAAAAGCATCTTATTCTTGTGTTGCTATTTAAGTAATCTTCCTTTGCTATCGGACACACAGATGCAATGAAAATGACAAGATATAAATACTATAAATAAAAATAATATACAATGTGCCAGGTTGCTAAGCCTGAAACATTTAAATTACTTCCTTTTTCTTCTAGCTCTGCCCTAGTGTTTTCATATACAAAATTCCTTGCAAATCTTATTTAATTTTAGCCTCATTTAGAGAAACACAGCCATGACAAATCAATGCTATATTCAAGTCCAAGATCTGAAATGTGAAACACTAAAAGAAAATCCTGAATAAACCTGAGGAGCAATATCCTGAGCTAAAGCAATCTGCTTGTGGGTTTCCCGTGGGCATCTCAGTTGGCCATTCCGAAAACAGAATATTGGACTAGAGCCTGCAGGCTCTTCTCAAGTTAAACTTTTATGTTTTATATTTTATTTCTGTACTCCACTTCTTATGCTGCTTGGTTGTACAGCATTTCATATTTTCATATATTAATGTCAGGAGGATTTGTTTTTAATTGCAGATAGCTGCTTTGCATAGGAAGTTCCTCAAAAAGTGGTGTATACATTTTTAAATAAACAAATATAGTTGATTCTGCTACTTCAGTAGACTATGGTGAGACCAAATTTTTGTGCTTTGTGATCATTGTGCAAAACATTAGTGTTTCAGCTTTGGCTCCTTTTAGTCACATCCTTTGTCCATTGAACTATACAACATCATCTGGTCTGGTTCACCACATTTGTTGACACTGTCCATTCTGAAACGCCAGAGACCTAGTTGTCATAAGTGAGAAATTTGGGTCCTTCAGGTATGCTCAATGGAAATTACAGCCCAAGTTGTTGTTTTCTAATAAGGGTTAGGGTTACCTGTGTGTACTTTGGAGGGATGAAACTATTTTTGTTGGGTTGGATCCAGGCTTAGTTATACTTACAGTAGACCCATTGAAATCAATGGGGCTTAAATTAGACATGAAGACAAATGGATCCCTCACATTCCCTCAAAATAAAATACAGTGGTACCTCGGGTTAAGAACTTAATTCATTCTGGAGGTCCTTTCTTAACCTGAAACTATTCTTACCCTGAGGTGCCACTTTAGCTAATGGGGCCTCCCGCTGCGCGATTTCTATTCTCATCCTGAAGCAAAGTTCTAAACCCACGGTACTATTTCTGAGTTAGTGGAGATCATAACCTGAAGCGTCTGTAACCAGAAGCGTCTGTAACCTGAGGTACCACTGTATCACCTTGTTTAATAAGCTGTTGTTTGTGTGGACTGCATCTATTAATTTAGTAATGGCACTATACAAATGCATTAATCGACTAAGCCATGAGTGAGGTACAACGTGCATATTTCAAGGACAAAGCCTTGAAATATCCATTTTATGAAGTATTCACAATAGTTGGTTGGCCTGCAATTTGTGCAATCCAGATTATTTGAAGAACCTGGGGGGGGTGAATCCATGATGGAAGAAAGACAAGAGATCTAGATCTAGATGCATGTCAACCCAATCTCTGAGCAGTGTGAGATTCCAAGGGATCCAGACACTTACCCAGGTTTTGGTTTTCTTGGAATGAAAGACAGCAGAGACTGTGGTGTCTTTATGCTATATGGTTTATTTACACATCTATACAACCTGAGCCCAAGATGGAGGTGCTCACAGCATTAACACCCCCAAACAGTCTTGCTTCTCCCATAGCCACAGCCTTGGATTCCAGCAGAAATCCAGTATGGCTTTCATTCTTTGGCTTTTGCCTGCCTCTGGCCCAACTCTCTCACACAACAACCCTTGCTATTGGAATACTTCATTAGATTTTAACCTTTGCTGGATCCAGGACCCCAGAAATTAGAAAGGACTAACCCCCACAAACTCACAACACTGTATATGTGTGCGTGTCCCGCCTCACTCCCACGAAAAAACCCAGAAAACCAACTTCATGCCCTAGGCTAACTTTGTGGAATACTGTTAGCAAGGGAAATCAGTGCAATACATTTGCAACCTAGCAGTGCCTGCTTCCCTAAAAGATGTTGGGACTAATAACTATCAGCATGACAACCTAACACCTCCACTGGTACAGCCTCAAGAAACCAGAATTTTCATTTACTTTGAGCTGCCCTGTGTATTGGCGTCTGTTGCTTTTTATCACTCATCTTAGCTAAGTGCTTATGGCAAGCAGTGAGTGAGGCTGTTCAATGCACCTTCAAGGGTCAGTTCAGGCAACACAAATCCTTTAAGTCAGGCAACTTCAGAGAAAATTTCCCTATCAGCACTTCTCGCATCATCATTCCATGTCCTCGGCCATCTTCTGCTGGTGCAGAAATTATCTGTGTACCTGCCAGATGGGGTGAACAAGAACAAGCCTTTTGTTCAAATGCATTAAACTGCTGACTTAATTTACATGTACGGATATGTGAAACAAATTTGCATTTTGAAACCAAGATCATGCATTTCAAAAAATCTATGTTTTAATTGTGTGTGCTTTTCTTTAGCTTTCCTGTACTTTTTATAATGTATTTTAAATTGAGATTTACACAAATTTAATATTAAAAATGTAAATGTATACTGTTGCTTTTTAAAAAATCTGGTTGTTAATTTTAATCTATTTATTGGTTTTACAAGTGCTGACTTTTTACCATTGGGGTGTGTGGGTGTGGGTGGGTGTGTACACACACAGACACATAAAGACACATGTACATTGCCTTGCAGAAGAAAAGGTGCTTTATACATACAATACATTGCAATCACCTTCCTATGCATATTTACTCAGAAGTCCTACTATGCTCATTAGGCATTGTTCCCTGGTGAGTGCATAAAATTATAGCCCCACTAATGTTAGAACTGGTCAGCATATAAATATACTTCCATTTGTGGATTTGGAACAGTCTTTGGGGGCTGTCATGGGCTCCTTTCAGAGTAAGGGTGGGATGTAAATTAAATAAAGAGATTAATAAAATTTATCAGGACCAGGCAGCAGTACCTTTGGAATTCCGAGTTTTGCTGGGGAAGCTGTTAAAGAACAGGGAACCATGCAGTGTGGATCAACCATTCACAGCATTATGTAGATCAAAGTAAATTCCAGAGGAATTCATTGGGGAATGGACAAGTCACAGGAAGACTAAAGAGGCAGTAGGGACCGAGGAAGCCTGAGGAAAGAGGAACCTGTTATGTACTGAAGTTCTCACCCTGGGCCAGCAGGGGGAATACCGTAGATAGTTTTCACTCAAGTCTACATATGCAAATAAGGGATTGAAAGTGACATTCAGTGATTGGATAGTTACAGAAAGTTGTTACAGTTGCGTTGTAGTGGAGCTCTATATAAGCAGGCTGGCTGAACCCTTCAGTTCAGTTCTGTTCTGGCCTGTGAATAAACAAGAGCTGTTTGAATAATCGCTGTGTTGTCTGATATGTTCACCCACAACTTAACAGAACCCTCGCAGGATTCAGTCACAGGAAAATGGAGAGAGAGCTAGAAAGCATATAAAGGCTACCTGCTGCTCAATAAGGGCCCAGAATGGACCCCGACACACTCATATAGACAGTCAAGGTCATCAGGGGCCAATGGGAATCAGAGGTTGAAGCCAAGCACAGATTCAGAGAGGGAGGGAATACAACCTACTCTAAATCCTTTCAGAATAGATGGGATAATTCTTTACAGGATGTGCTTGTTGGAAGCTCAGAAAGGTTCCTCGTTTGAAATTGACACTCACCCAGCACATTGGATCACTGGAAGCCAATCTACACAGGTCACCTGCCTGTCCTTATATGACACATATGAAGAGTGCTAGCTAGCGGAAGGAACAATACTGGTGTATGACACCCACCCACCTGAACTTATTTTCTCAATACTGGTTCAACGTGTGCTCTTACTCACTGTGTAGCCCATTTGGACCCTAACCGTTCTTAACTGGATCCTTAACAGTTAGTATCCATCACATCAGGATCCTACCACTGTTGCCAAAACCTTCTTATATGTCTCCCACATGTGGCAGACACAGATTGTCAGCCATGAACCATCTGGGACCAAAACAGATTCATGTTTTAATATTCAGAAGCTGTGCCTCTTTCCATTTCCAGCGAAACAGGCTGCCAACAGCCTATATACAGTTTGCAGTTTCACATGTGCTTGAAATAACTTAAGCAAGCATGTCACGTAGATCAGTGCAGTTTTATTTTAAACCCTCTCCTTCCATATATATAGCGAACATTGCCTTTGCTATAGCTGCTGAAGCACAGAATATATGAATATGTAATGGGTTTCTCTTTTAGGTACTTCTTACTCATTAAAAACAGAAACTTGTAATGAATAAGTAGTTATGTAGTAAATCAAAGCAGCTATTCTCTGAAAACAAAATGGTATTGATTCCTGCATAGGCATTAAAAAAAAAAGTTTGAAAATACGTTTCACATCACCTCTTCTCTCTGCATATTAAATAATGCTGAATAAGCAACAGGAGAGCCAGGGGGCTTCCGGATAGACCTCTTGAGCTCAGGGGGATTCAAGCACTTCCATAATCCTAGACGCTAATTCCAAAACTCATTTTATTTCTGCACCCCCGTCAATGAGTTTAGAGCCCTTGTAGTGTCGTATACCATTTAGAGATTTGGACTAGGACCTGGGAAAGGTAAAGGTAAAGGGACCCCTGACCATTAGGTCCAGTCCTGGCCGACTCTGGGGTTGCAGCGCTCATCTCGCTTTCTTGGCTGAGGGAGCCGGCGTACAGCTTTCGGGTCATGTGACCAGCATGACCAAGCTGCTTCCGGTGAAGCAGAGCAGCACACAGAAACGCCATTTACCTTCCCGCCGGAGCGGTACCTATTTATCTACTTGCACTTTGATGTGCTTTAGAACTGCTAGGTTGGCAGGAGCAACGGGAGCTCACCCCGTCGTGGGGATTCAAACCGCCAACCTTCTGATCGGCTAGTCCTAGGCTCTGTTGTTTAACCCACAGCTTCCTGGGAAACCAGGGTTCAAATCCTCACTCAGGGCTATTGGGTCATTTACTGCCTCTCAGCCTAACCTACCTCACAGGATTGCTGTGGGGATTAAAGGAGAAGGGGAACCATTCACAAGGCTCCCAGATCTTCCAATCCCATAAGGCTATAGGCCTTAGAATCATAGAATTATGAAGTTGGAAGGGACTCCGAGGATCATCTAGTCGAACCCTTTGCAATGCAGGAATATGCAGCTATCCTGTACATGGATCAAACCTGCAACCAGTACCATGCTCTAACCAACTGAACTATGTTATAAATGTTTGTGCTAGTCTTTAAAGTGCCCTTTAAAGTGCTTTTTGCAGCAAAGGACCAAAACAGCTACTGCTCCCCCCCCCCCAAAAAAAAAAAAACACAAACCAGCAACAACAAAAATGAATGTGGCATCTCTGGATTTTTATTTTATTTTATATTGTATTTCACACAGAAAGCGCTTGGCAAGCAAAACATTCACTGGAATTTTTAAAACCCTAGTTTGAGAAGAGCCGAGATGAAGTTGAAGGAAAGAATAGAAACTCTCTTTTCTTCTCATTAATTTCCCCTAGAAATCAGAATGTAAATAACAATAACACAAAGAGGATTCTCGTTTGAATGAGCTACCTTTTGGGATATAGACATGGAGCAGTTCTATTTAGCTCCTCAATAACAACAACAACAACAACAACAACAACAACAACAACAACAACAACAACAACAACAACACAGTGGTACCTCAGGTTAAGAACTTAATTCGTTCTGGAGGTCCATTCTTAACCTGAAACTGTTCTTAACCTGAAGCACCACTTTAGTTAATGGGGCCTCCCACTGCTGCCGCTGTGCCACCACCGTGCAATTTCTGTTCTTATCCTGAAGCAAAGTTCTTAACCTGAGGTACTATTTCTGGGTTAGCGGAGTCTGTAACCTGAAGTGTCTGTAACCCGAGGTACCACTGTAAACCATTCCCCTCTGCTGCTGAGTGTAGACACAGACGGAACAGGAGTATTGCCAGATATCTCTTCCAGCATCACCTAATCAGCTTTCCAGCCCGGCATTAATGAAATGACTTAGAAGATATGAAGCGTGCTTTTGTTCATTTCCTAGTAATCCACAAAAGTAAAAGCTACCTAACACAATAGCCAGAGTGGAGACCCTTTGTGAAGCATAAAGAGGCCACACAGAGCTCAAAAGCTTTAACAGGCAAGGAACAGCAAAGCTAAGTTCTGAAGGCAGCTCACAGAGAGAGTGCAAATTGAATGATAGCTCTCTCGCTTCCACCTTTATAGTATGACAGTACAATGAAGTGAACAATAAAAAGAGAGAGAGAACTCTTAGCATGCTCTTTGACCAACACCAACCTATGCAGGTTTCCAGCTCTAGAACAAACACAGTGATGTTTATTTGGCAACGTCTGCCTACTTGTAGCATACAGCAATTGTAGGGTAACCCACAATCCACATAATAATAGGAAGAATCCAGCATTCTGCTCAGGCCAATAACCAGGGGATCTGGGGTCCCGTCCCCCGTCCCCCAATTCTAATAAGGAAAGCCTTTGTTTAAAAGTTCGTTTTTTCATGCTCTTTTTCTCTCTCAATCAGCCCTCCAGGCACTTCAGCTAAGCCACGTATTCTTAATGCCTCTATACCTCATGCGCACCAGAGAGCAAGCCCAGAACTCAGCAGCCCATCTTTCCTCCTTTGTGCAGGGAAAGGGCTTATTGAGAACCATCTGGGGGTGGTGGGGAAGAGAAACTTGCAAAGGGAAGGGAGAGAAGAAGAGAGATGTCTGGAAATTTCTGCTGAAATGCATGGGAAATCCTTTGTGACAAGGATGTCTGTCCACCTTACGTACCCTGGGTTGCATTCAACTAAGTCCTACTCAGACTAAAACCCACTTAAATTAATGAACCTCAGCTATGTCAATTAACTCCGATGGAGCTCTGCGTAGGAATACCACCCACATGCCGGAATACATGTGTATTGATACTGATAGTCAGATTGGGGGGGGGGGGATTCCAGAGGCTTTTGTTGAAACAAAAGTGCTGCTTGGGGAAATGGGGGAGGTTTATTAAGCCCTTTCCTGAGTTTCACCAGCTTCAGGCTGTCCAGAGGCAGATTGGCTCTGAATCTGGAGGTTCTATACAGCAAGCAATTCATAGCCATCTTTCCTTCTCCAGGCTTAGAGGCAGCCTCTCTCTGAATATGCTGAAGGAAGCAAATAACCGAAAAACATTATTGGTTTTGAATCCTGCTTCATTAGACTTCATTATGCGCCCAATAGCCATTGTAGGGCGCAGGATGCTGCTAGGCCAGATCGATGTTTGGCATGGTCCAGCAGACCTGCTCTTATATTCAAAATGATCCCCCCCACCTTTCAAAGAAAAGGTTGCTCCTTTCTGTCTGGCTTCTTGATTCTAGTTTTGTTTGTTTTTACTAACCTGTGAAACACAACTCGGTGCTTCAAGAGCCTCTGCAAACCCTTCATGTTCTGAAGCATGAAGGTTTTCATTCTGCATGCTGTCCAACTGACGGGGGGGGGGGATGAAACATTTTGCCATATTCCTCCACCCAAAAAGTTTCTGGAGTTGCTTATAAAGAACAGTAAAAGCAGTAAAAGTCACAATGTGGCTTCTCCCCTTTGAGGGAGAAATTCAGGTCCTCTAAGTACACATCTAAGTACATTGGGAGAAAAGCAATGACAAACCTAGACAACATCTTAAAAAGCAGAGACATCACCTTGCAGACAAAGGTCCGTATTGTTAAAGCTATGGTTTTCCCAGTAGTGATTATGGCTAGAAAGAAGTGGGGAAAGAGAGATGGAAGAAGGAGAAGGGTGAAAGAGTGGGTTGAGGTAATAAGGAAGTGAATGGAGCTAACAAACACTAAAACGGAGAAAAGGAAGGGGCTGGAACATGGATACCAATAGGGATGGGGAGAAATTTAATTCAGTTCACATTGAAAGGCGATCCTACCTAATTCACCCTTTCCAAAACAATATGAGGACTGGAACACAGACATCCTTTGAAATTCACATTTTGGTGAATTTTGCAGTGCAGTTCTCCAGCCAAGTAATTGTGGACAAAGCATGCATAAAAGTGAATAAATTCATGAAAATATCTTTAAAAATCCATTATATTTGGGGAAATTGCTTTGCAAAATGGTGTATACCAGGGGAAATTGCATACAAATACAGGTCTATTTGGAGAAATTTGCACTGAGTATTTCAGGGGGTTGGACTAGATGGACCCATGTGGTCCCTTCCAACTCTACAATTCTATGCTTCTATAAATGCTGGTGAATTTTCATGAAGACTTCTTTAAAAAAGGATGTGAACTGAACTGAACCTGTGACTGGGGAAATGAGAAATTCCATTCCTAGTTACAAGTCACCAATATAATGTGGCTATAAAGATGGCACATTCAGTTTTTGCATGTGCTGGGGAAGGCATTCCATATCACCAAAACACTAAGCCCTGATGGTAGGCAGTTTTAGTTACCCATATTCGAAACTGTAGTTTCCTTTCCTCTATTTTTTTTTGGCTTAGCTATCTAAATTCTTTGGATTCGATCTGCCCACCAAGCTGCATGTAAGGAGGTTGGTTCATTAGGTCAATTGGGCACTAATCTCAGTCTACCCTCATGAGGTGTCATCGGTTTGTTTGCTTGCTTTTAAATACACTCACAGCAAGCCTGTATTGAGGTTGCATTGAGAGGGAAAGAATGGCCAGGAGTTACTCAGTGAGCTTCAGAACCAAGTTTGGACTTGTACCCAGGTCAATGCCCATCAATCTATTCATTATACTTGCTGATTTTGTCTGCAAAATGGAGCTGTCCATCATATGCTCCATTCTAAGGTGGTGCAAATGAGGACAATATCATTTCCATTTCCCAGAATATATTACATTGGTCCCCTGTGATGGGTTGATACAGCATGGCTCCATTCCTTCAGTACATTTTATATTTTTATTCTAAGCGTTACATATCCTTTTTGGAGAAGCCACAGGAGGCAATATTTCACTAAAGAAAGTGGGGGTGCATTTTTAAATTTCCCAAGTGTTGTGTTAAACGCTCCAAATTAATTTCCTTGTCTTTCATTTACAGGTGGACACCTATGACAGCCTTCCCCAACTTGGTGCCCTCTGGAGGTTTTCGACTATGAGACACATCAGCCCAAGCCGTCACAGCCAATTGTTCTGGATGAAAGATGCATCTGGACGACAGCGGGTTGAGGAAGGCTGCCCTGCATGTGAACTTTTCTCAGTGCCGTTCTATATTCACTTGCCAGTTCATGATTTCTCATAATGCCTACTTCCACCATCACTCTTGCCTTCACACATATGCACATTCAGTTAATGCAGCCCTTGAGCACCATGTTTAAGAGGACTCTGAAAATATTTCGACTGCCATAAAGCCTGCTATGAAAACTATGATCCACACTGTTCTTTTTTGCTTAATTAATGAAGTGTTCCAAGAACAAATCCATTTCTTAATATTAATGTTGCCAGAGCACAATTCAAGTCACTTAACGGGGTGAAACTAACTGAGTCAGGGCTGAAATGAAATCACCTACTATGGCAAAAAAATAAAGTATTTGGACAGGTTTGTCAGTAAGCCCAGAGAAGCCAAAAGCTGTCCCTAGTGGCCAAATAATGGTATTGGTTTTAATTTCCATTTACTGGGCAAAGTATGCAGGAATTCTAAGCAAGCCCACTTTAAACACACGGTGGAGTGGTGTTCCACATGAGGGTCAGAATCTATGGGCTAGGATTCCTTTAAAAGAGAAGGAGCTGCCTCCCTGTCATAAACTAGCAAGAAGAAAAACCCAGCAAATGACAGTGGCTCAGCTGCACAAAAATCCAGATGGCAAAAGATGGCAGAGATTTACAGTATAGGAGCTCATCTATACATACAGATGCAAATCTATAAACAAAATGCAGTACATCTTGCCAGGTGACCTATATGCCCTTTTTGCCTGCTGACAAGGTGCTAAGAGTTGGTGGACATGTTCAAGACCCATCAGGCTCTGTCTTCCTATGATCTTTGAACTAGATGGTTCTTCAAATTGAGGACCGATTTGTCCTTGGTAATGTAGGACACATGGCTATTGAAAAAGCTCAAAGCAGCTGCGGAGGAGTGTGGAGGAAAAACTGTAGTCATAATTACCAAGCAGCATCCAGACTTACAACACATGGGCAGGGTTTGTCCTCCGTTGGTGGCAAGCAACTTCCAGGAGCCACCATGGTTGGTGATGGCTTGAAAAGGAATAGTCATTCCAGGCGCCAGAAGTCCCTAAAACTTTATTTTTGAAGCAGTTTTATCAAATCTGTAAAACACCTGCCACAAGGTATCAGAAGGAGGACAGGAAGCACCCAGCGACTTAAATAGGGGACTGCAACTTCCTGCTGATCAGCTGTGCTCTTCACCTCTACCCTCTTTCCATGGTATCAAAAGGCAACGTCCAGAATTTTGCTAGGGTTTCAACTAGTTTCATTCTGGGGTGGAACTTCAGTATTTATTTATATCGAAAACTGTGTGATTAGTGACACAATAGCTCTACCATGTGGCTGTACAGAAAATGGCAAGGAGGCACAGTGGGATTTGTGGAAATGTCAGCCCTTTTCTCTTGCTTCAGTAGCCAAATGAGATCCGCCAAAACTGGCTGTGACCTGGGTTTGAAAGATATGTCTGTAAATGAAGCAATGGATACAACCAGCTGATAATGGGCAGAAATGCTACTAGACAGAAGGCACAGTGGTAAAACAGCAGCAACGTTCACAGCTCTCTGGGTAGGCCAAAAAAGGCAAACTAGCACAGTTTTGTTACATTATTGTATTATTTATCCCTTTGTTTATTATTAACATTTATTAGTCACTTTTTTTCACAAAGTGACCCAAAGTGACTTACAAAAGTAGTAAAAACATTCATACAAAGTATAAAAACCAAAACAGAATAAACATTCTCATACACGATAAATTATCCATGGAAATAAAAGGAAGAAATGATGCCTATCTACAAGAGAGACTTGCAACCAATCCATGTATTCAGGCTCGTCATTTGATGACTGTACCATCAAGCGATGGTTTGTGCACATCCAAGTGATTCAGGAAGACCCAAACAAACTGATATCACCTCTCTAACACAATGGTTTTTTATTTGAATCCATTCACACATTCAGCTGTAAGTAGGGTTGGAAGAACCTGCCAGTTTTAAATTTTAAATACATTCTCGTGGTTGGTACAGACATCATTGCCACCTACTGAAATATTTGGGGGGCAGAGACATTTGCATCAGCTCACCCTAAATGGATTGGAGCAAAATGTATACAAAGATGCAATGGACACAATAGAGCCAGAGCTAAGCATTCTTCAGTCCTGTTAGTTCCAATGGGAGAGTGAAACATGTGCTTCACTGTTGTCCCACTGAAATCAGTGGTGCCAATGCCCCATTGGTTTAATGGGGAATTAAGCACATGTCTAGCTCTCTCACACTTAAAGCCAATAGGATCTGGTCCTATATCTGTAATTTTTTCATACCATTCAGACATTTTTACTGACTGGTTGACTTTTGAAATGGTCAAATATATTTTAAGGGGCAGGAGGGCGAGAAACAGGCTGAGTTCTTCAATTTTCTCATATGAAGTAAATTGTGCCATTTCACCCTAGAAAGCACACCAGCTCCATTGTCTCTAAGCTTTGGATGTTGTTGGGTTTTGTAAGTGGCTTTTACATTAATCTGCAGGATGGAAAATAAAGCTGTAGCTTTGACCGGTTTCTGGTCAAAAGTTCTTTACACCCATCATCCTCCTCCAGCACCAAATGAGATTATATTACATTGAAAGATGCCAGAGAAGCAGACCCTCATATAAAGGCATAAAATAGAGGGAAACACTTACCCTGCTCAGCCTCTGTCTCTCTTCACACATAAACACAGCTTGAGAACTCTATGCTTCCAAATGTGTGCAGTTTCACTATGTAGCTGGCATTTAGCAGCGTCAACATAAGATTGATACAAGTTCCGCATGGTACGTAAGTGGGCAGGGATCCCAAACCCCAACCCAGTAAGTTGCGTCTTATCTTTGGATTAGAGTAATGTAAACAGTATCCAGTTTGACAGGATTCATAAGAAAGCAAGAACTTGTTTGCAGTTAGGGATGGGAGAACCTTCTAGTTTAAGGAAGGCATAATGAAAAATGAAAAAAACAAAACATTGGGCTACAGAGTATTGCTTAGGACTCTAACTTTCACAGTAACAGTTTCTCCACTTTTGACATTGTGATTTGAGTTTGGAAGCAAACACCATCAGTTACCACAGAACAAAATTACCAGATGCTGACCCTTCCCTTTCATTCTCGGTAGTGGCGCCCTCCCACCAGATGTCAAAGAGAACAACAACTACCAGACTTTTAGAAGACATCCGAAGGCAGCCCTGTTTAGGGAAGCTTTTAATGTTTGATGTATTACGGTATTTTAATATTTTGTTGGAAGCCACTCAGAGTGGCTGGGGTAACCCATCCAGATGGGTGGGGTATAAATAATAAATTATTACTATTATTATTATTATTCTCCTGCATGATGCTACATTGCCAATAGGGATGGGCAAATCCATCAATTATGGTTTCACTCAGCTTCTCATTTTTCCATACTTCTCTACATTTCTGCATCAGTTTGCAATCATTTTTTTTCAAATCATGAAAATCCAACAGTGAATTTCTCCTAATACAAAGGCTTTGTGTACAATTTTGCCTAATTTGCAAATTTTTGCAAAGCAATCTTCTCTAATGCAATAAATTTGTGCATTTTTATTATTATTTTTTTGCTCAGATGTGTTTATTTGTACGCACACTATACCCCAGAATATGCATTTTTGAGCATATTACTTGGCTGGAAAACTGCAATGCAAAATTAAGAGAAGGGCAAATTTTGAAGGATGACTGCGTTCCGGTTTGCATATTGTTTTGGAAAGTGAATTAGGAAGGCTTGCTTTTAAATGCCAACTGAATCAAACATCTCTCCCTTCTCTCATTGTGAATGTACCACCTTGTGTTCAGAGTTAACCACACTGTGAAGAATGGCTGGAAAAGTAGACTTTATCACTAAAAGTAATTTGTGATTTTATAATAGTGTTGTTTGTTTTAATCCTTCTAAATGCCCAGGAAACTCCTATTATAGGGTTGCCCAGGCGTACCAACTCTAGGGGGCTGAGGTGTCTTTGGTCCAGTGCTGGATTACCAAATGGGCAGCATAGGCACCAGACTATGGGCCCCACACCTTTTAGGGGGCCCACAACAATGGATCAAAATAATACTGATTTGATCTTGAAAGAAAATTACAATCAAGCTTTCTTAGTTCAATGTTATCCCACCAAACGTATTAGGAGATAATCTGCAAGCCCCACCCCCCTCTGAGAGTTCAGCTGCCTAGGGGCCTCCATGGGCTTTAATCCAGTGCTGCTTTGACCCCCATCAATATTTGTCGTTGGGGCGGATGAGGCCAGACGTGGAGCCAAGCACAGTATAGCTTCAGTGGCCAGCTCCTCCGGAGCGCTCCGCCTTCTTCAAACAATGTGATGACGTACATGTTAGTTAGCCTACCATGGTCTGTACTCTGGGTTTTACTTTCATTTCCCAACAATGTTTTACATATGATCTTTTTCTTTTTTAGCATCTCTTAAACTTTTCAGATGGTTTCAGGTTATGTAGACCATTTTTTTTCTTCAAAAAATTGCCTCATCCACTGCTTAATTTGATGGCATGCTCTGAAACACTGCTCATATTTTACCTCTTTGTAATGTTTCAAGCACTTGAAATTTCCCTGTATATAATGTTGTTCAATAGTAGACATCTGTATTTTTCATTTATTTGTAACTTGGTCCTGAAGGAGGAACATTTATTCTGAAACATTTTTGAGCTAAAACAAATCCTCTTAGTGGCATTTTTCAGAATAAATTTTTCCTTTTTACATGCTTCCTAGTTTATAGAACCCAACTATTGATTTCCCAAGTTTAATGGAACCAAAAAATGTGCCAAAGTGGACACTTATTACTTCATTCAAATTTGCTGTACAGTTAAATTGTACTTTATTTGCATTGAGCTGGAGGTCTGAGTTGGATCATTTGTTTAACACATAAGGCCTTCCATTGTGCAAGATAAGACTTCCTTGAAGTGCAGCTAAGCCTCTATAATTTGTGCTTGTTGGCTACATAACACTGTTTTATTTTATAATAGCATGACTTTCATTCCCATTTGGAGTTCTATTGTCAGCAGCTTTCATTAACAAATGAGTGGGCTAATATACTCAAATGTGACAAAAGGTGGAAATTTATCTAAAGGCAAATGACAGCACCTCCCATAAAGCAGAATAATCCGTTTTTGACAAAAACTAATTCCATGATTCCTTTGCCTGCTGCTATCCTATATGGAATAAGTTCTAAGAGGGGAAAGTGAAAACCCAATCCCTGGCCCAAAGGTGTCTACCTCTTGCCTTCCCTGCAGTGCAAACCTCTCATGCTACATTAAGCTAGTACTTCACGCTAGCACACCATTCCTTGGCTTATTGTCAGTTACGCAGCAGCAGATTTTGAAGTGCAGGATCTCATCAGGATAACCCCCCGTAATTGGAAAGCCTCATTTCAAAACCAGAATGCAAGAAGTACCTTAATCTTTTAAACTGAACTTTTGACATTTCAGTCTGAAACAGCTTGCACAGATATTACTTCCTGTCTGGCACGGGCACTGGTCCCTCTGAGTGCTCTGATTCAGGCCAGGAAAGGGAGGCACTTGAGGACAAGGACTTAGAATGAAGAGGGTGAGGCTTTGCAGCAGCACCCCCAGGGCATGCCCAGACCTGTCAAAACAGGAGACCCAGGGGCTGTGCCTTCCTAGCATGTGGAGAATGAGGGGAGCTCTGGGCACAAACCGCTGTGACACAGCGGAAAAGTTCAGAGGAAGCAGCATGCATCAAGAAAGAGGCAGTGCATCAAGAGAAGAAAGGAGACTAATCCCACTAGGAGGAGTGTCTACCTTCAGGCCAGGGACTTCTGTGTGGCTGGGACTCGCGAGCAGCTGAGCTTTCCCTACCTCTGCTTAAAAGCTTGGCAGGTAAACGGGGAAACTTGTTGGAACAACTTCACAGATCCTGTGCAGTCCTGGAACTCTGCATAGAACTTTGCAGTCTTGGAACTTGCTACTAATCTTGGACTCTTCTTGCTCTCACACCAGATATATTGATGCTACTCCTTTGCCTTGTAAGGACACATGGACTAGAGTCTTCTCTTTCCTACCTGCTGAGTTTGTAACATTAGACTGCTATAATAAAATATTACTTCTTTACTTATATGTAAATGCCTCTGTGGTTTGGTCTTGGACAGGAGCCAGGTTAGGCCCCATGAAGAAGAGTAGAAACTTGTTAGCAGCAGCTGTACGAGGGAAACTCCTCTTTTACATTCAGTTCTCACCAGCACACCAGAAAGGCAGAAAGCTTGTGCAAGCTGTTTCCAGTGCTCTACAGAATTTGTATGCATAGACAGTGTGTTTCAATAAACCATTTTAGAAGCTAGAAGTTTCACTCGTCATCTATCTTGAGAGTTAAATCCCAGCAGTGGGAACATTCTACACTGACATCCCACTTGGAATGGTGCAGAGAACATAATGGAGGAATTAAGAAAAAGTGCAATTCATTTAGACAATAACCTACCTAATTTGCACTTTCAAAAACCAAAGCACAGCCATCCTTTGGAATTCACATACAATTTTGCGTAAAAATGAATCTATTAATGAAAATGTCACACAAAATGCATGATGTTGAGTGGGGAATGTTTTAAAAAAATGTGTACATGAGGAGAAATTATTCCTAAAATGCTGGTGAATTTTCACTTAAAGGGAATGGCAAGAATGCAAAGAGCAGATTGTAAAAATAAAGGGCAATTTTCAGAGCCATGCAAATGGTTTTCTCACGTGTGCTGGGCAAACAAGGCAAAAGGGAATCCTCATTGCATCAGAGATGCAGAAAACTGTCCACAGGTTACAGAGAATGTAGCAGAATATGAAGCCTTGTGTTTGTTTCTCAAACAAATGGGTGCTGGATCAGGCATGCATGGCAAAACAAAGAGGCACGAACACTAAACACAGTGAATCACAGGCTGCTCTCTTTACAGGGCCCGCTAGTTGCTCTTGTGTTGGAACATCAAACAGCAAAACTATCGTTCTGGACTATATTTGGACTAAGAAAAAAATCAGGGGGGTAGGCTATCAATAATCACATAATGTTCCTTTCATGGGAACATTAATGAAAGTTCGTCATCCAAGACGGGGGTGGGTGGTGGGGAGAGAGATGGTGTGTCAATTTCAGAAGAAACAGTGCCTTCGTGACTGTACACAAGAAGAGCTGGATTTCCTGCATTTTCAGGGCTTGAGCTTTGCTTAAATCGCTTTGCCTTGCTTATAAGAAAGCCCATAAGCAGGAACCACTGTAGCCTCTCCTGGTGTTCTGCAATCTACAACTACCAAAGGGAAGGATCTGAGACAAGTCCATTTCATCATCAACCTGTCAGACTTGGCAAAGGAGACCACCCTGCTTAAACCTAACTGAGAGAACTGGCCATTTATCAATGCCACGATACTGTGGCTGCACAGATTGCAAGTACCGTAAATAAAACATGTTGCATCAAACATGCCGAATATAAACAAAGGGTGACAATTCACTGGGTTATTTCCAACTAAGTCATACTTGGAGTAGGCCAATAGGAATCAAATGACATTACTAACTTAAGTGCATTGAGGATCTATTCCCTGTATGTGCTGGATACAACCCACTGTGCTGAATTTACATCACCTATGTAGAAAAGCTGTTCATTTCTGAAGCCTTTGATTTGGATGAATATGTGATTTAGGATGCAGTCCCATACATGTTTACCTGAGAGTAAGTCCCATTAAGAACGCTCAAGGATTTTATCCAGTTCACATTTTAAACTGAATTGACATGATTTTCAGTTTCCAGATTAATAGGCAGATCTGAACAAAGTCATCCTTCCATTTTTACAGTATTCCAAATTTTGCAATACAGTTCTTGATTCAAAAATCTTAACCAACACACATATAAGAAGATGTGCTTAAATGCTATTTTGGGATAAGGCATGCAGACAACATGTATCATGGAGGGGGGAATTCAACAGTAATGCAAGTGTTCATACATTTTTATTTAAAAAATGCAGATTAACATGGGGTGGAATGGACTTAGGAATAATTACATGCAAAACTGATACAGACTGGAAATACTTATTTCCACATCCCTAAATCCCATTGTATTCAATGGGGCTTGCCTCTGACTAGACCTACATAGGTTCATAGTGTTAGATGGTGATGCGTACCATTCAAGTAAACTGTGATGCATTCGCTCATTTCATTTGCATTCCCATCATCTTCTGAACTTCACTCTCTACTTTTATTTGCAATGCTAATCTTGTAACTAACATCAAGACCATTACACTGGAGGTCTGGTTTCTGTTGCTACATTTCTGTATGCCACCTCAAACTCTGGTTTCTCTTCAGTCCGTATAAATCTTTTGCCTTTTAGCCACCATGAACCACTGACAAAGTGACAGGTGAAAGTAAGCTAGCTTGAATAGAAATGTCTCTGTCTGTTTCTACTTCCTTTCAAAGTCACAGGAAGAATCACAAGGAGAAGCGGTTGAGGGAAAATGAAATGCTAGTGGCCTCAGCAAAAGAAGAGAAGCCCAGTTTTTCCTAGTGCCTACAGATAGACAAATCTGTCAATTTTGGTTTCTTTTGACATCTCCAGGCAAGGCTGCAAATGCTCCTTGTCTGAAATCCTGCAAAGCAGCTGCCAGTCACTGTAGAACAGGGGTAGGGAACCTAATGCCCAGGGGCCGGATGCGGCCCAATCGCCTTCTCAATCTGGCCCGCAGACGGTCCAGGAATCAGCATGTTTTTACATGAGTAGAATGTGTCCTTTTATTTAAAATGCATCTCTGGGTTATTTGTGGGGCATAGGAATTCATTCATATATTTTTTTTCAAAATATAGTCCAGCCCACCACATGGTCCGAGGGATGGTGGACTGGCCCACAGCTAAAAAAGGTTGCTGACCCCTGCTGTAGACAAAGAGGCAAACAATTTGGGATAAAGCAGGTTCCTAGGTCGCTATCTGCCACCTGAGGCAGCCACCTCACTTTGCCTAATGATAGGGCCCTGCTCTGGGACACATGTACAGCCACTGGAATGAGCATCATGCTTTTTATCTCTCTGAGATGAACCTCAAGCCTCCTCTCCTTCCTTTTCCATGGAAGAATAAAGGGAAGGAGACTTACAGTGCCACACCCAAGCAAGCCCCTCACTTGCATTTTTATCTGCTCAAAACATTATTTGTTGGTCTGCTGTTATTTTAATTAACAAGGTTGTCTTTTCAGATTTAAAAACCCACTCTGAGAGCTGTCTGTCTGACCAATACAAGGGCCACCAATCAGCCCTGCTCTGAGAAACACAAATGATGACCCTTGAGGGCCAACCAATCCACACTCTGCAAATCCGTCTTGCTGGACACAAGGAAGGACAGTGTTTCCCCCGAACTCTGTCTCTGAGAGACATTCTACCGGTGTCTATAGCTTGGTCAACACACTTCAAATGGATGCATAGCATTGTCACCTAAGATCACGTATTGGGAAGGAGGGCCATGCGTGGAGCAACTTCCTACACCCTCACGGGTGCACTTTCAAAAGCTGACAGCACGTGCTGAGCAGGAATAAACCTCTTTGGGTGCTCATTATGTAGTGGGCTTTCCCCCAGGCTACAGCCATTTTGCAAAGTTAAAATAATAAACCTTGAGGTCAGAAAGTGTAATTGCCAGATGTCGTGCATTCTTTGAAATGAGGAACATCTAGTACCATAAGCAAAAGAAGAAAAGTCTGTCCAGTCTTTAATCAAACTTCAAAACCACAGCCTGGTGCCTGTGGCCTTCTGTTTTAGAGTGTTTAAATCTTAAATGGGTCTGAAGGCAGATAAATAAAAGCAGGAAAATAAATCCAAGAAATCTAAGAAATATATGGCAATACTTGTTTAACATCATGAAAAGAAACTTTGGGTTCAGTGCTCCCTTGGGGCAAGGCTGTTGCAGGCTCAAGGGGGGGAGGGCCCTCCCCCTGACACAGCTTTGCAGGTTATCTCTCCATGGGACTGTGGGAGGAAGTGGCACGCAGACTCATTCCAGACGGCCAGGCACCACTAAAACAGCAGCACTGAAGGGGAGAGGAGCAAAACCTTAAATCTTGCGATAAAAGCTCAAGTCTCCTTTCCTGCACATAAAGAACAAAGGAGTGGAGATACCCAGCTTCCATTTTGCGCATGGTTAGGACGCCTGGTCTCTCTAGGCATGCATACTAAAGGGTCCTGAAATACTAAGGGTCCTAGAAAGGCACAAGGCTGTCTATTGCATTGTTAAAAAGGTAAAGGGGCCCCTGACCATTAGGTCCAGTTGTGGCCAATGCTAGGGTTGCGGCGCTCATCTCGCTTTATTGGCCGAGGGAGCTGGCATACAGCTTCTGGGTCATGTGGCCAGCATGACTAAGCCGCTTCTGGCGAATCAGAGCAGCATACAGAAACACCATTTACCTTCCCGCCGGAGTAGTACCTATTTATCGACTTGCACTTTGACATGCTTTCGAACTGCTAGGTTGGCAGGAGCAGGGACCGAGCAACGGGAGCCCACCCCGTCGCAGGGATTCGAACCACCGACCTTCTGATCGGCAAGTCCTAGGCACTGTGGTTTAACCCACAGTGCCACCTGCGTCCCTGCATTCCCTAAATTACCTGGTTGGCAATTAAGGTAACCTGACCTCCTTCTGCTGTGCCTCCCCACTTAGCACAACAGAAGAGTCTTATATATATTTCTGTAGAGTCTATATATTTCAGTCCTTTTGAAAAACTTCCAGTGAATCTTCAAAAGAAGCATATCAGGACTGAAGTGCGTACAGCCACAGACAGGCTGTCTGTAATTTCAGACATTAATATTCCAATAAAAAATGTACAAGTACTCGGTGACCTCATTCAACTCTGACTCATCAAAATAAGCAAGGCTCTGCTTTATATGCAAACATTTATCATTCGCCACCAGTTCATCTTCTTTCTAAGCCCTCACCTTTACGTGGATCATGGTCTCCCTGCCGCTAGTATTACACCCACAGGCCAGGAGGATTTCCACCCCTCCTGTGCTGGGCCACTTTTGGCTAAGAGGCTTCAGTCTTCATGCGGCTTAAATGTGCCTTCACAAACACGCTTGACATTTTATTCTACATTGATGCAGCCCTAAGCAGAAGACAGCTGGTTTTAAGGCTGATCCCCTCCTTTTGTAATGCAATAATCTCCCAATGTGTGCCTTTGTTCTCATCCAGCAATTAAAATAGATTTTCTAAAGAGTTCCCTGTGCTAGATGAAAACGTTGTTGCAAGACTACCAGGCTCTTGGCAAGCTTAACAAGGTCGGTCTCAACTTCTCTGGAGTCTCCAAAAACTAGGTTAGCAGATATACATATACATATACATTTTATATGTTTGCTGTAGGACAGGCACACCATCTATGGGGGGGGGGAGTGCCCCTTATTGCCAGGTTTAGCGCTTCTCCCACACAAGACATGGAATGCTGGAAGTTTAAGTAGCTGAGGTTTATTTCTCAATAACAGGCTTACAGCAGTCCAAGCTTCCACAACTCATCCTTCACTGTCGGAGTCAGTTGACTCGACTGGCTTCTGACCCCTCCCAAGGCCAGATATACGCCACGTCCCTCCCCGCCTCCTGCTGGCCCGCCTCTGCTCTAATCGCTTGCTCCGCCTCCTACTTCTTGGCGACTCAGGTGCAGCCACAATTCATCTTCCTCTGAAGTTGGCAACTCAGGTGCAGCCAATTCCTCTTCCTCTGGAGATTCCTCTCTGCTGGGCGTGTCCCTGACACTTATTTTCAATGAGGGGGCTGGGGCCCCTCAATACTCCACAGCCGGCTGGGCCCAATCAGACCTTCCTGCAGCAGCAGCAACAGGCTCCATTGGACCCTCTTGCAGCTCCAACTAGGCTCTGTTGGGCCTTTCAAAGGGCACAACAGACCCCATCAGGGCTCCTCCCACTGTGTGATATCACACGGGTGCCACACCCATCCAAATGTTGTTCTCCTGTACTATTTTCGGACACGTGGTTTACATACTTATTTATGTGTTTGCCTTGTGAATTTATGTGTTTGCCTTGTAAATTTATGAACATTTAATTTATAGAGCCAGTGTGGTGTAGTGGTTAAGAGCGGTAGACTCATAATCTGGTGAACTGGGTTCGCTTCCCTGCTCCTCCACATGCAGCTGCTGGGTGACCTTGGGCCAGTCACACTTCTCTGAAGTCTCTCAGCCTCACTCACCTCACAGAGTGTTTGTTGTGGGGGAGGAAGGGAAAGGAGATTGTTAGCCGCTTTGAGACTCTTTAGGGTAGTGATAAAGCAGGATATCAAATCCAAACTCCTCCTCCTCCTCTTCTTCTTCTTCTTCTTCTATATATTTGAGACCTTAAATTCTTATAATAATACAAAAGCACTCCCAGTAATCCTCTTCCTGTTGGCAGAGTCAACCTGACCTTTTCAGGGAGTCAGGAAATGAAATGGGAAGGGTGGAAAACAATGCAACAGTGGAGTAAAAAAGACATGCCTGACTGAAACACATGCTAGAGCCCACCTGAGGGCCTGTTCTGTGGCAGAAATAGCAAGAAAGAAATTTTCCTTTTCTGCCATCATTGTGTTCACACAGAGTGGTCCAGTGGAACAATTACTCGTAAGAAATGTGTAACATCATGAAAGTCCTTATGTTGTTAGGAGAGGATATGCCCAGTCACTTGCTGCGACAGTTTTACTCAACATTTTGTGGATAAAATTGCTTCCATCTGCTCCGACTTGGATGCCACAGTTATAACAGGGTCTTAACTCCTGGCAGCTGCTTCTGGGTGGTCAGAGAACAGCAGTGCCCAGAATGAGGCAGGTGCACCATAAGCACATGTTTCTAGGGAAATCATATAGTGACACATGCTTTGGTTACATCAAGAATGGACTGGTGTGACATACTGTTCACAAGGCTGCTTCTTGGCAGTCTCAGTAAGCTTTACTTGGTCCAGAACACAGTATCTAGAATGTCCACAGGAACACTGCTGCAACAACATTTTTTTGCCAGTTTCAGAACACCTGGAATGATTACCAGTATGTATACAGGCATGCTACAAACTGTTGGCATAGTATTCAACTACCAAGGATTTCCTATTGCACAACAGGACTTCCCATCTCTTCCCCCAAATCAGTTCCAGAGGACTGAGGGAGTCCCTAGAAGATTCAGGCTACCTGGAGGGAGAAGTGGGAGAACGTTCCATTGCACAAGCAGAAACCTTTGCGCTGACAGAACTGGTTATTACCTAGAGAGCCCTGAATCAGAGGTAGGGATCCTATGACCCACCAAATCCTGCTGGAATAAAATTCAATATCCTTGACCAATGGCCATGCTGACTAGGGCTTATGGGAATAAAATCCAATAACTTCTGGAGAGCTATAGCTTTCTCATCCAGCTTCCTCCTGAACTCACCTGCCTGCATCCTAAAATATAATTGAACGATCTTTCTGTGTGTGCTCCTCCTTAATTTCCATGTTGCCCTTGCAGAACTCAGCAGAGAAGAAAATGGGGTCAAAATTAGAATTAGTTGGTTCTACCTGCCATTGGATCCAGTCCTGCCTTTCATTGGTTCTGGCTGCACCTATTGTTAAGCTCCCTACCTTCCACCTTACTTGTCCCAATAGGCACAAACTACCACTGTATTTAGAAGTATGGATTTAGAAGTATGGTGGTTGGTGGAGGAATCTTACACGTCTTTCCAGGCTAACAGACAACTAACTCTGAGTTTTCTACTGTCAAATATCTATATGCAGGCAAACAGAAAGCTGTGTGTTGACTAAACATTTAAGAAGGAAAAAACAAATTAATCTACAGCACGATCAAGAATTTCAGATGTTTGCCTATGGTGGAACAAGGACAGTTAAGTGTTTTGTTGCTGCATTTCCCAATGACTGTGTACTCTTCAGCCATTTGAGAGCATGCCAAAGACATGGGAAAAATGCAGAAAGCATTCATTTGTCAACAGACATCAAATATCACTGCTGATGGAAATGACCTTTAAAAGCCTGCTCTCCATCAATGTAGTTAATTAAAAGAAACTATATCCACCAAGCTCAAGGGTTCTCGCTTCTCGTTTGCTCTACTCTTTATTGGCTCAGGACAAGATTTTGCTTCAGTGCTCTTTGTTTATTTTATATACATCCATTCTGTTCACAGATCTCCAAGACTAGTGATGGACCTGTGAACGTGGCAATGTTCAAGGTTTGGCCAGAGTCTCACACATTCAGCTCTCTGGCTGAGAAAATATTTTCCTCCCAAATCAATGGCACACATATTTTCAAAGGAAAATCAATGAAGAATGCTTTCCCCACCCGCCCCCCAAGAAGGGCGGAGGGACTGTGTTGTTCAAATGGCATGAAAGGGGTTTGGCGTGATACTGGGATTCCAAATTCCAAATTCATAATGACACACGCAGATACAGTCAGACAATAGGACTATTTCTGGGGTCTACACATCATCACCCCATACGCACAGCACTCTCCCCACTTGAGATTCCCAACAACTGGTATTGAAGGACATACTGCCTTCAACAGTGGAGGTAAATAAACACCTACTGGTGCAAGTTGATTTCTGGTTCTCAATCACAAGGAAGAGGATGAAGTTCAACCATCATCCTCAATCTCCCTGCAACACAGAATACACTGAATGAAGTCCAGAATATAGATGGACCCTGAAGGTCACTTCTACACCTTAGCTGCCAACTGAACTTGCCCAGACTAAGAATGCAATTATGCACTTAAATACTACTGTACTTTTTAAAAATGCTAGAAATTAGGAACACAAAGGTAAACCTAATTTGCTCTTAGCTGTTACTGAGAGCAATTAAGGCTACGTGTACGCATACGTGGGGACAAGTCCCACTGAACGCAGCAGTACATAGCCCAAAGAAATATGTATAGGATCAGGTCATGTTAAAACCAGAAGGATAAAACATGTTGTTACTGGATTGCACCCAATGACTGATTTAGACGTACAGTTAGATCATAGGTTGGACCTGCGGTCCTCCAGAGGCAAACTATTCAATGGCATCAATGGGGTTCTGTCCCACACATCAGTAAATGCTGCATGACTCATAGAATTGTAGAGTTGGAAGGGTCCTTGAAGATCATCTAGCCTATGGTTACCAGATGTCCCCGTTTCCTGGGGACAAAATCTGGTCCCTGGAATGTCCCCGGATTTCATTTAACGTCCCTGGATTTATATTTTAAATGTTGTAGATTTATTAGTAGGGAATGAACGTTGCATGATTGGTTCAGCGGCACATCATAAGGGGACTTCTGGTGAGGCAAAATGGCGGGCACCATGACAACAAGCAGCTCCTGAAGCCAGCCAGAGCCAACTGCGCTACCAGGCTGGCTCTGGGCTGCTGAGACTGCCACTGCCCCTGCCAAGGGGGAACTGGGGACACTTGGCGCATCAACTGGGGGAACAGCTGACACCCCCCCCCCCCGTGACCAAATCGAGCCGGGAGTGAGAGCACTCAGCCACCCAGCTAACTGCCCAGTGGTGCTCCAGGGCCAGGAAAACCCCGGAGCCGACACAGGGAGAAGGAGAAGGAAGAGAGAGAAAGAGAAAAAAGAGGGGAGCCCCGACCTTGCTGCACCGCTGAGGAGAGGTAGGAGAGCACTGGGAGGGCAAGGACACGTGGCTGAGCCCAGGCCCGACTCGAGCCTACTCCACAGTAGCTAGCGCTCCAAGAGAGCAAGCCGGGGCCAAGAGGAAGGCCACGTGACAGAGGAGACCACAGAAGAGAAGCTATTACTTTTTTTTAAAAAAAGGTAACTTTTTAAACAACTCCCCCCCCCTCTTCCCCCCCCCAAAAAAGTGTCCCCGGATTCTTTGAAAAAAATCTGGTAACCGTCATCTAGTCCAACCCCTGCAATGCAGGAATATGCAGCTGTCCCATATGAGGATCAAACCTGCAACCTTGGAGCTATCAGCACCATGCTCTAACCAGCTGAGCTATCACTGGTCACCTCTGAGTCTGGGGAAAGATGGTGATGGGGCAGAAGATCAAACCACCCACTCCCTCCCTGCATGCTGTAACCCCAAATTTAGATGCCCCTCCTGCTGCGACAAGCTCCCCTCTCCCTTTGTCTCCCAGGACCAAAAGAGGCATGAAAAGAGCAGAGGAGAGACTGACTGAATGCAGGCACAGCCTCCGACTGTTTGAAAAAAGCCCTGGAGAGGAAGAGACCTAGATGGCTGTGGAGAAGCAGGGACTTGCAGTCTCAGCAACTGATTCATGGGGGAAAGACCTACTGGAGATGAGATGCTCATTAGGCCTGACACTCCTGTGCAGATCGTGTTTTTGCTAATAAAGAGTTAACTCCAACTTGCATGGTATGAGCTACTGCTGGCTTGCTCCTGACAGGTAGCAACAGTGGTGAGGAGGTGGGCCTAGGAAGCAGATCTTGTCCAAAAGCCCCTCCCCCCTCAATTCTGGAGCCAACACTGTATACATACATAGCTGATTGTTCTCCAGACTGCTCCCCAATAGCAAAAAATAAATGAAATGAAAAGCTCCAATCTAGGTGTTGTTGCTTGCTCACAAGTAGGTCTCCTTACTGGAACACAGCAAATTTATTCCATATGCACTGGAAATATATATACAGTATATATCTCTCATGTTCAGTCCTTGGCATCTCCCAAGTAGGTTTCAGACAGGGAAAAGCGCCCTTGTCTGAAACCCTTGAGAGCCCAGAGTAAACAACGCAAAGCTTGAAGGACCAATAGTCTGACTCAGGATGAAGTAGCTTCCCGTTGTCCCTGTATAAAGAGGATTACACACACTGGAATCCCTGGTTGCTTCTTGGCAGATATGTTACCATAACATGCCAGCTCCCAGAAACTCAACAGATTGCATCCTTTATGTAACATTTCGCTCCTAATACTTTGAAATTCTCCCGATATTGATCTGAGATCCTAATATCCTGCTAAGCCCAAAATTAGAATTCCCCACTGTTCTAAAAAGCCAGCACAAATCCTTAAAAAATGCTCTCACTAATCCAAGTTTAAAGATGCCAAGGCCAATTTTTCCCTTCTCTGATGATCTCTAGTGGGAATGAAAGGGTAATATTTTCAGAAATATTTCAAGGTGAGGTCTCATTGCTCTCATTTAAAAAGCCCACTGACTTAAAAGTGAGCCTGACTGGAAACTGTAACCACACACACACACACACACACACACACACACACACACCCCACCCCACCACCACCACCCAAAAGTAGAAACCAATTTATTTCTGCCTTTTAATAATTCCATTTTTGCCTGCCAATTTAAGTGAGTCCCTTGCTAATAAAAAGACCATCAATTCATGTTTCTGCATAACAACCACTAATATATTTTGATCAAATCAAATGCAGACATCTATTTTATGCCTATGTTCAGTTACTATTTTTTTCAGATTTTTGGTAATTCTGTTTCTCACTGTACGATTACAGCAATTTAATATGGAGGACTATCATCTAATAGACCACCCTTAACATCAGATTGCTGGCTGTTTTTGTCTGACATAGCTACTTTTCATCAGAGCTTGCAGTTACCAGCTTTTATTGATTCCATTCCTGCGCTTTTAAAAGCAGCTGGGCATACAGAAACTAAACAGGTGATAAGAGCAGGGCTAGTAAAAACAAGTGGCAACCACATCTTCTCTTTTTAGTATGAACACAAAGGGACACTGCACTCTTCATTTTAATTTGCTTATACTTGCAGCAACCCTGTGATGTAGATTCCTGCAATTTCTGTTTCGGTGAAAAGTGATGTACAAGAGCACTCAGGCCACTTCCAGATAACTCAGCTATAGAGCATTCATCCTGACTTGTTTGCATGTCGCAAGGTTATACATGTCACAGTTTTCATTCCCCACTTTCCAGTGCAATTTTTTCCGAAACTTTCCTTACCACAAAAAACCTGTGTGTGTGTGTGTGTGCAAATAGCTTTGTGGCACATAAGTACCACATCCACTCTTGTTGCCCAACCCGAATTTGCCAGTATGCAACTGACTCACACCTGCAAAACAGCAACAACAGCTTATGGCGCAGCCCATTGCTCTTATTTATCTTTTATTCAGTGTATCTTCCTTAATATTTAGTTATTTAATGTATCTGAATCCTGCCTTTCTCCCACGCTGGAATTCAAGTTGGGATTCCAGCATTTAAAAACACATAATACCGACTAAGAAAAACAAACTAGTTAAAAACAATAGTTAAAATATATCAAAACATATATAGAACCAGCAACTAAAACACAGATTGTCCTGACAGCTGCCCCATAAACTGCAGTGTCTGCCCCTTAGTTATCAAAGGCCTGTCTGAATAGGACGGTCATTGCTTGCTAGTGGAAGGATAACAAAGAGGCAGTCAATCTAACCTCCCTTTAGAGGGAATGCCACAATATGGGAGCAGCCACAGAAAAGGCTCTGTCTCGTGTCGTCACCACCACTCCTTCTGAAGTTGATGGGTGCTCACCTGAGGATCTTAGCACCTAGGCAGCTTCATATAGGGAAATATTATCTTTCAGGCAGTCTGGGCCCAAGCCATTTTCCTTATTGCTTTTTAAAATCCCATTATTTATACCTACTGTTGCACTTATTATTCACACTGCAATGGGAGAGAGGGATCTTGTAAAAATGTATGCAGCATACAGATTCTGTGACCAATACTTCAAGGAACTTAAAATCCGGATGTTTTCAAGAAGAGATTTACTCTTGGGGATAGAAAATTCTTACTTTCTAAAGTAATAACAGCAACAATTCAGCTCTATCTAAAAAACAATATCTAGATCACTCCTAACACTGGTTATGGATGGAACTTAGTGCAATTTACAAGCATTTTCAACTGTATGAAGAACCTATTTTTCTTTATACAGCATCAACCTCAGTTAGGGATTATTGTTAAGACATCATCCCCTGACTGTTACAGCACTGCTCCCAAGTAACTGTTATTGCAATACATTACATGGGTTGTTGCAAGCGACAGCCATATAACCATTATGTAAAATGTCATCTGTAAATAGCCAGGGCAATAAATTACAACCATTTGCCCTAATTAGACCCGGATAAGATCTGACCATATGATAGCTTCCATTATACATCTCCAGGCACAGGGCAGGACACAGCTACAAATGTCATACACCAACAGGCTGGAGCTGAGCCAGGTTTTTAAAACACACACAATGACCAATGACAGCACACTGTGCTTTTGGTCTGGGACATTAGAGGACGAGCCATCTGTCAAAACGAAGCACAGATGTTCAAGTATCAGCCCAAGCTAAGTTAATACATCATGCATGGCATTTTGTTCAGGGAGGGGGAGATGAAAGGATTAAATACTCTAAGCGTCACTGTATCTTTTTTAAAAAGTGAATGCATACAGTTTAGGCTTCCATGTCCTTCAGTGAGTGATGGGCTTAGCTAATTCAGGTTCTTGGTACAGGTGTATTTCACATTAACAAGAGTGTGCAGAATGTATTTCTTTCTCTTGGGAATCTCAAATCATTCATTGACTGACTTGTATAGAACTATCTGCTTCTTATATAGCTTCTGCAAAGAAATGCCAGAGAATTCCAACAAAAACGGAAACAGAAGTGGAGATTGATGGTGTTGACTTACTCTTCTCATGTCTCGAACGGAAATCAAAGCAGTGAATACTGATGATGAGTATTCACTGGTGTGTGTGTTCATTTAGCAAATGATACATAACTGATTATGGGAGCTTTCCTACTTAAAATGCATTTCCTGAATGGCCTTTGCATCGAAATTATGTGGAAAGAATTACATCTTTAAACATGTTAAATTCATAATTTAGGTAAATTACATAAATAACCATGTACATTTTAGAATAACATAGTATTTGCTGCAAAACAAACTGCATGGGAACTTTTCTCTGCCAACAAGGTGCCCACCTACTTGGCATGAGACTACTAGCTCTAAGTGACATATGTACACTTTGCACTGGGTATTAATTTTTTGGTTTGAAAACAATTTAAGTTTAACAAGACAGCAAAGTTCAAAAGGTCAATTTCCAAAATCCCATGATCCTTTCCTCCTGAATATCAATTGAAAGGATTTATCTGGGCTTTTCTAGAAGTGACTGTAACCATGGCAAATTGCATAATTTTCTTAATGAAGGTTACCATGTGTTCATTAATTAATTCATGGTTAATGTTAAACCTGCAAACAGACACAAGAGATAGTTCTATATCAAACATGGTCATAGCTTCAAAATTTAAAAATAAAAAGAGAACCATTAAATTCTAAAACGGGTCTTGGCAGAAGCCGGAAAACAGGCTTACTTGAATTTTTAAGGAAAAAAACTAGTTGATTAGATTAGTACTTTAGCCTGAGGACACTACAATTAAATCAGTAATCAAACAATGCAAAACTGTATTTGCAAGGTATGGTACCACCAAAGAGATTGTGAGTGACAAAATCCCTCAATGGTTTTTTCGCACTGCATCAAGTTCATCATTTCCTCAGTGAAGTGGCATGGCAGAAAAAACAATCCAAAACACAGAATCATAGAAAGGAAATCTGACAGAGAGGAAATCTGAACTGGCCAACACAGACCCAAATCTGACCCCACTAGATACCAGTCCACCTGCAGGACTTTTAACAGGGAACACTTTTCTATCTCAGCACTATTATTATACAACTAGAACTGATAACGGGAAATATTATAGCACTACAGCTCCCAAGTTTATCAATATGTGATCAATGAGCACAGCCACACTGATCAGCCTCATCCCTGATCCTGCATGTGCAAATATAGCACTGTAGCCTTGAAGCCCTCATGCATATAGTTATTTGTGCAAAGGCTTCCACAAAACCTGTGGGAAAACAGCACCCATGTTGTACATTTCTAGCATTCAAAGCACTGCAACACACATTGGCCTGGCCTGCAGGTAACACAAAACCAAACAATGGCTTGGTGTGCCTGCTGAGCTCCTCTCACACCTGTAACTTCACTTCTCAAAGCGAGGGAACTACCAGAAGGCCCTCAGAGCTGGACCTCAGTGTCTGGGCTGAACGATGCGGTGACACGCCTTCAGGTATACAAGGCCAAAGCCACTTGGGGCTTTGGGAGATAACCCATGAGCCCAGGTTCTGATGCAATACTGAGCCAAATCATGGCTCATCTCCTGGTAGCACCGTAGCAGAATTGAGTGGGAGGAGCAAATCAGCCATGATTTTCTTGGTGTGCACCAGCCCACTTGTTCTTTCACACTAAGCCATGGGTTTGGCTTATTGTTATGTGTGAAGGAGGCAATTCTTTCAGTGGCTTCTAGTACGTCTGAGCTGTGGTGTGTTGGAAATTAATCACTGATAGTTGCTTACATTGTGGTATTGTTTATTACATTTTTATCCCTGCCCTTCTTCCAAGGAGATTGGAAACAACAACAAAGGTTTCCCTCTACCACCTCCCCGTCATTTTATCCTCACAATTATCCTGTGAGGCTGAGAGATTATGATACCTCGGAGTCACGCAATGAGCTTTGTGGCTAAGTGAGGATTGAAACCCAGACTGATGTCACCACACTAACCCCACCACCACAATGGCTGTCTTCATCATAGCATGGGATACCTAACTGCAGCCAACGTGAAAGTTTCAAAACAAGAGCCTTGTGTTTCTCCAAGACGGCTTTGGATGGATCCAGAAATAGCTTTAATAGCACTATATCATGAAATATGACAAAACATTTTCTTTATACAATAAATTGTTTATATCAAAGCAGGGAAAATACAGCCAGCTATTTTTCTGGCAGAGCAGAGACTGTCCTGAGAAAGTATACTCCCCAAAGCAGAAAGAGATAAACAAAAAAGCAGATACATTTGTGATTAATGTCTGTGTGTGTGTGTGTGTGTGTGTGTGTGTGTGTGTGTGTGTGTGTATTTTTCAAAGAAAGCGTTAAGCTGCAAAGAGATGAAAGAGGATTCAAGAGAAAGAGATCGCTGAGCTCATTTGAAGCAAATGACGCTGAATTTTCTCCAGATAAAAAGCAGGCCTAAGTGGAAACTCTTAAGGCAGATATACATACCTCAAGCCTTTATTTCAAACCAAGTGTTGGTTTACAGGATAGTATTTCATAGTATTTTGCTTTACCCGCACTATAGAGTTTGTAATACATTTATAAACAACCCTCCAGCTTCATAAAACTTCCAGATCAGATATCAAATAGAGAAACTTTCAGTCCCTTTTTCCTTTTGTGTTGGGCCTTTTAGATGGCAAGGCTGATGCCAGGAACTATCTGGTCATCTGTAAGCCACTCTGGAAGTCTTTTTCAGCCAAAGAGTAGAATTAAAATGCTTTATTTTATTTTTTAATAAAAAAATGTTTTAGGTAAATTAATCAAAGTGGAAACAGCAGTGCATTCTATTGAGTCAACAGAAATATATCTGAGCAACAAAAACAGTAAAAATAAAGTACTGATTGCTGGTTAAAACCAGCTTCGGTAGCCTACAACTCCCATGATCCCTAGCTAGCAGGACCACTGGTCAGGGATGATGGGAATTGTAGTCTCAAAACATCTGGAGGGTCGAGGTTGAGGAAGCCTGATCCAAAGCAATGCCCAGGATCCCCATTTGAGACCACAAAGTCCAAGAAGCAAACTTCCATTGACTGCATACCCCCAAAAAGTATAATTTATTCCTATACCTGTTTAAACAAGCACTGGTGGAGAAAGGGGGTGCAGTAGGTGCTGCCCTCCCCGGGTGTCATCCCTGAGGGGGGTGACATCGCCGTGCCACCCCCCTGGGATGCTTACCATGGGAGGTGCCCCCCTAGGAGGCTTGCCTCACCCCCACAGGTAGCTAGCCCCACCCCACCCCACAGGTGGACAGCATGTGCACCGCTCCGGATGCCGGAGCACCTCGTTTATGGTTACCAGACGTCCCCATTTCCCAGGGAGAGTCCCCGGATTTAAAAATCTGTTCCCAGACAAAATCTGTCCCCAGAATGTCCCTGGATTTCATTTAACGTCCCCAGATTTATATTTTAAGTGTTGTATATTTATTAGTAGGGAATGAATCTTGTGTGATTGGTTCAACGGCACAAGACACTTCATATGGGGACTTCCGGCGAGGCAAAATGGCGGCGCCACGGCAGAAGGCAACTCCTGAAGCCAGCCAGAGCCAACCACGCTACCAGGCTGGCTCCGGGCTGCTTAGACTTCCACTGCCATTGCTGAGGGGGAACCGGGGACGCCCGGCACATTAACTGGGGGAACCCCATGACCCAAATCGAGCCGGGAGCAAGAGCGCCTGGCCACCCAGCCGACTGCCCAGTGGCGCTCTGGGGCCAGGAGAACCCTGGAGCCAACGCAGGGAGAAGGAGAAGGAGAAGAAAGAAAGAAAGAAAGAAAGAAAGAAAGAAAGAAAGAAAGAAAGAAAGAAAGGAGAAAAAAGAGAGGAGCCCTGACCTTGCCATGCTGCGCCGCTGCCACCTATGAGGGGAGGTAGGAGAGCACCGGGAGGGCAAGGAAACGTGGCCGAGCCCAGGCCCGACCTGAGCCTACTCCACGGTGGCTAGTGCTCCAAGAGAGCAGGCCAGGGCCCAAAGGAAGGCTGTGTGACAGAGACCACAGAAGAGAAGATTTTACCTTAAAAAAAAAAAAAAATAGTAACTTTTTTTAATAACTTTTTTTTTCTCTATTCAAAAAAAAAAAGTGTCCCCTGATTCTTTGAAAAAAAATCTGGTAACCTTAAGCTAGCTCCGCCTCTGTGATCAAGAATTGTTTCTGCAACAGGCTAGCAGTATCTGCTTGGGGAAGAGGTTGCAAAATGGTTCAACTGATTGAATAGGAAGCACTGTAGCAATGAAAAATAGATTTCAGTGTCTGTGTGACCAGAAACATTCCCTGCAAAAACTTTCCAAAACAGTCTCTGTCTGAGTATCTATTTTCTAACCAGTAAAGTGTCACACTCATAATCCACATTGCCAATGTTTATAAGTGCTGCGAACATGACCCTAAACATGCTAATGATGGAAAAAGCATTAGATTTTCTACTTTGCCTTGAAGAGAGACACTAGAGATGCTTTTTAAAAAGAATCTCATTTATCCAAGCCCAATTATCTAGTCTAGTATCCCAAAAGGCCTCTGCAGTTGGCAGTCCAGATGTGGATACACAGTACATAGCCAAACCCATAGCGATGAATGCAAAAAAGTTCAAATCAGGAAAGGGATACCATGAATGAACCAAAGCGTGGTTTTGCATTCCTCCCTTCTTTGAACATTTGGAAGCTCCAACAGAGCTTTATAGGGCCAGTTTTTTCTTCTAAAGCAGCATTATTCTACTTTAATCAGCCATGGCTTCCCCCAAAAAAATCTGGGGCAGTTTAGTTTCTTAAGGGCCCTGAAAGTTGTCAGGAGGTGCCTGACAATTCTCAGAGCTACAATTCTCAGAGTGGTTTAACAACCAATCCCTCTTTCCTAAGAAACTCTGGGAAACAAAGGTATATTCATTGCTTTATCTGGTTCTATTTGCAGATGTCTAATCAGGATAGCAACTGAGGAAGTTGAAGGCACTGTATTGTGGTGGCTCTGCTCCTACCTATGAGGTCATAACTAGAAAACAGCACTAGGTGAATATTGCTCAAACATGTGGTTTTTGAGTTGTGGGGGTCCCACAGGCACCCGTTCTGTCTCCTGTGCTATTCAACATCTATGTGAAACTGCTGGGAGCTGTCGTCCAGGGATCTGGAGCATGGTGTTGTCCAGCACTGCCCAAGACTTTTTGGGGGAAGCCAGGTTGTCAATATACTGATGACACACAGCTCTATCTCTCCATTCCATCTGACTCAGGAGAGACTGTGCAGGTGTTGGGCCAATGTCTGGAAGCAGTGAAGGATTGGATATAGCCAATAAGGCTGAATCTTGATATGATGGAGGTGCCCTGGCTGGAGGGAATTAAGTGAACAACCTGTTCTGGGCAGGGTGCCACTCCCAGGAACTGCCTGGGTTGCACTGACAGGTGACAGGACTTTCTCAGGGATGGTTCCCCGTTTGTGGAATGTCCTCCCTGGTGGGACAGGTCTGTTTCCCTCACTAATTTTTAGGAAGAAACATTCCTGTTCACCTAGGTATTTAGGTAGCTGAAAGAGACTGTTCCCGGCTATCTTAAATTTATTAACTGTGATGCAATTATTTGACATGCTTTTAGGTGTTCTTAATGCCTTTAAATGTTTTCGGATTTTTAAAAATTCTTTTAAATGTTCTAAACCTGTTTTGAGTAGCATTTTCCACCAGTTTGCTACGCTGGGCTCCTTTGGGAGAAAGAGCGGGACAGAAATTCAATAAATAAATAAATTTCCTAGAAAGGGTAAAATGCAAAAGGCACCATGCTATGATCCAATGATCTAGATAAGCCCTAAAAGCATCAGTCATGGTGCAGGCTTGGCTGATTCACAGCACATGTTGATAGCATCTATCTGCGAAGCTCATTTCACTGCCATTGCAAACTTTCTAATGACAGAGTTACAGGCGTAGCTTCATAAACGGCTGCATTAGCTATCTTGAAGGCATGCAGAATAGTTTGTATATATTGTAACCCATCTAATAAAAACTGGGTTACGTCTGCCGCGCTCTCCCTCCCCTTCTGATACATTCGTGCTGAAAACTGCCCCATGCGTCTGTTCCTTGGAAGCGGAGGATTACCTAAATGTAACATTTTGGACAGAAAAAAATGTGGAAAGGAAATACAAAGCTATACAAGCAACGCATCAAACCAGGAAATGAAGTTCGTCCGAAGGGTCAAAAACATTTAGCACAAATCTTACTCGATTACGGACTTTTAAAATGCAGAGAGAGAACTAAAACTTTTTCAACCATTTACAGTCATCAAAGCAGAAGGACTGAAGTAGACATATCTGCTAACCTGGGAGCACAGGAATTCAAGTTGCAGGCTACATTTTCTGTTCCACCAATGCACTGGGGGAGGTGTTTGTGGAAAGGGAGAGAATCACTAATCAAGAAACTGCCCGGACTCTAATCTATGCTAAAAGAAAGTTCCACAGTTGCAACACAAACAGACACTTTCCCTGTTTTAAAAATTCCTAGAAAGCATTATGAATATTGGTTTCTCTTGGACAGTAATGGTTGTGAGGACACGACACACTGGTGGTTTCCATACAAAATTCCGTAAAATAATAACTGCAATAATAGCATGGCCCAACTATATTTGCCACAAGTAGAGATGGAGGACAAAATTGATTTTGTTTGCATTTTAATGAAAAACTACCAGGTTTGCACTTCTTGAATGAACACGTGAACCAAGACGCAGCCTCCAAATACCTTAGAGACTGAAATTGCCCAGTTTGTCCATGCCTAGCCAACAACAACAAAAAACAACAACCCCAGACCACTTTCGGTTCTACTGTTTGGAAGGGAAGCCAAATGCCTGCTGCAGTGTCTTAAAATCTCTGCAGCACCTGGCAATACTCAAAAGCCAATACAGGAATCTATGGGATGCTTTCATTAAAGTGCAGGACACCCTTAAGCATGGTTTATAAAGAAGTGAGCCCCATTGTATTCTGTTAGACTTACTACCTAGTAAATATGATTGCGACTTCAGACATAGACTGAAAATCCCAAGCAGCAGTTTCCATAGTTTTTAATTATTATTTTAAGTTCCTCCTCTTAATTTATTACTTATAATCAGGCTGATCACTATACTAGGTGTCATACAGAAGTTAAGAGGCATGGCCTCACCTGTGGGTTTACAATGAAATAATTGGTTCTACAGTGGTACCTCGGGTTAAGAACTTAATTCGTTCTGGAAGTCCGTTCTTAACTTGAAACTATTCTTAACCTGAGGTACCACTTTAGCTAATGGGGCCTCCCACTGCCGCCGCACCACTGCCAAGCGATTTCTGTTCTCATCCTGAAGCAAAATTCTTAACCCAAAGTACTATTTCTGGGTTAGCGGAGTCTGTAACCTGAAGCGTCTGTAACCTGAGATACCACTGTATCTAAAAGCCTTGCAATCTGCTCCTCAGAAGTAAGTTCAATGGAACTTAGCCACAAGGAAGAGCACATAAAATTGCAGCTCAAATTCTGAAGTGCTTGTGGCATTTAGTTTTCTATAAAAAGGGGTGAGCACAAAGTAGCGTTTCAATAAAAAAAGTTGCTTAAGGCTTTGCCATGAGCTGGTAAAGACTATATATTTAAAAGAAGAAACTTGGGAGGGGGGTGTTTATTGTGGCTTTTTAAAAATCATTCAGTGTCTGGAGCCCTCTCCACAGTAATCTCATTGAGCACTCATAAAGAAAAAGGAAATACAGTTCCTTCGTAACACATATACATTATGTGTCTTCAATCCAAAGCAGCATCTGTATGGAAAAGTCACAAATATTGCAACCTCATCCCTTTCTAATAAGTGAAAGAGAGCACAGACATAGAATTAAACACGGCACCATTTCCAAAATAAATACAGCAGCGGATTGCAGTTTAACTGCACATAGTAGATAGACTTAACTCTCTAGGGACTGAGAAGTTAATTCAGAGGCAACGCAGTCCCTCAGCCACTAAAGTTGTCCCTTATGTGGCATTGCCCAATTACAGGATCTCTTGCTTAAAGTGTGCAATTAACGCAAGGTTTTAAGAAATCAGAGTTACTCACAGAGTCGTCCTGGAGATGCAACAGCCAGCTTTTCTTACGACAGGAAATTCCAGTGCAACATCATGTACGATGCAGAACCGACAGGCATGGAGTCAGGAACAGACGGGCCCCTGGGATTACGGCAGCCCCAAGACGCGTGCTAGTGCATGCCGAACTATAATTTATGAAACGGAGCTCGTTTAATCAGCCAATCGGTTGGCTTCTCCCTAACAAGTCTAACTGGCTCTGAAGGGCAGAAAGCACTGCAACAGAACAATAAAAAAGAGACGATATCCCACACGCTAAGCTGCTTAGGATGGAATTGCTTTCTGTGACAGGAGTCTGGTGGGGGAGGGAAGCAGTCTCTCCCATTCTCCCTCTCTTTTTAAAACAGAGTAACAGGTGATCTGCTTCCATGTAACAAAACAGCTGGAAATCTGAGCTCTGGATTTAATTTGAATCACATGTGCAAGGAAGGATCATGGCAGTACTGTTCTCTCCTCACTTTCCTCCAGCCCACCACAAATATCCAGCTCTCCATTTTTGTATGCTGTTACAGAAGAAACAGCCAAAGCATCCATTTTTTGCTGAATTGCCGTACTGCTGGCCATTTTAAAACACGCACACACACACAAATATCACATTCTTTTATCTGCTCTTTTCAGCACCCTTGTTTCCAGGAAGATGGTCAAATCTAAATTCTGTGAAGAGGAGGATGGTTTAATTTTTAATTTTCACAGAATGCTCTGGCTCAACCTTGATGATGCCTTCCTACAGCAGATTACCAAATATTCAAAAAAAGGAGAGATATAGTAGTTATGGGAGGCTTCAACTACCCCAATATCTGTTGGAACTCAAACTCTGCCAAAAAATGTAAATCCTAGCAAATTCCTCCAGCGCCTCAGTGACAATTTCATTTCCCAGAAAGTGGAAGAAGCAACAAGAAGGTCATCTATCTTGGACCTAGCCCTCACCAAAAGGGGGCAACTGATTGATGAAGTAAAGGTAAAAGGTAAGATTAAGGCCAGTCAAGGTTAAGTCCAGTCAAAGGCAACTATGGGGTTGTGGTGCTCATCTCACTTTCAGGTCGAGGGAGCCGGCATTTGTCCACAAACAGCTGCCTGAGTCATGTGGCCAGCATGACTAAACTGCTTCTGGTGCAACAGAACACCGTGACAGAAACCAGAGTGCATAGAAACACTGTTTTCCTTCCCATTGCAGCAGTACCTATTTATCTACTTGCACTGGCATGCTTTTGTCACCCCGTTGTGGGGAGTCAAACCACAGACGTTCTGATTGACAAGCCCAAGAGGCTCAGTGGTTTAGACCACAGCACCACCCATGCCCCCCAAGTGGAAGTGGAAGTACTGTGAACCATGGGAGGAAGTGACTGTGTGCTCTTGGGTTTCATGATACAAAGGTAAGGAAGAGTAATCTGGACTTTAAGAAGGCTGAAGAACTATTCTTCAAAAAGCTGAAGAACTATTGGGTGAGATCCCATGGTCAGAAATACTCAAAGAGAAGAAAGTCCAATATGGATGGGTGTTTCTTAAAGGTTAAATAATGAAGTCCCAAAGGCAGACCATTCCAACAAGTGGGGGGCATCTAAAGAAACTGTTGTGGTTGCATTTACAGATGAACTGAGATTTTAGAAAGCCATGTACAAGAAATGGAAGAGATGGGAAATCACAAAGGAAGCAAAAACATAAGTAGCCAACAGTTGCAGAGAGAAGGTCAGGCAGACCAAAGCTGAGAATGACCAGTAATGTCTGCATATCCCAAGACTGTATCTTTGCAGTGATGACAGGTTCTGGGGTAAATCCATGGCAAGCTCAATTAAATTCAGCCTAGACAAGAACTGAGCATGTAGGAACAAGTGCAATGTGGCCTTGGAGAGCCCAGTTCCTATCCTGACAACACGCATTCTCTTATGTAGGTTCCATTTCCCGTGCCGCCTTTCTCTTCTTCTACTCCACCAAATCACCATTCATTTTAAACACAGAAGAGCAGGATACCCAAGCCAGCCTCCTAAAATGGTGCCTGGTGTGGTAAAGCAAGAATGGAGAACCAGCAGTCTTCCAAATGATGCTGAATGGCAACTCCCATCATCATGCTAGCTGGGGCTGATGGAGTCCAACAATATCTGGAGGCCCCCAGGTTTTCGCATCCCTGTGGTAAAGCTACTTATCCACTTCAGATTACAGATGTGGAAACTGCTCAGCTTAACTGTTTCCCATTTTGCTTAAGAAAAAGATACTCCGCCATTCCTAGGAAGTTCAAGGTGGTTTAAGAGGACCAATAAAACGACAAATATCTAAAAAAGCAATGCAGCAGCAACTAAAGCACCACCATAGCCAAGTTCCCCAGATCATGTTTGATGGTTTTAAAAGCTTCTCAGAGGTCCAGGAATCAGTAGGCTTCTTCACCACACTGTCCTCCCAGTGGGGGCCATCTATCAGCGTGACCAACCCAAAGCAGGTTAATGCCAAATCAGAAACTGAAATTGGACTGATGTGGCTACAGATAATCAGTGTCTTCTGGGAGGGTTTGAATTGTTATAAAACTCCCTGCACTTATGAAACATTTTTACTTAGCTTTCCTCCTGACATGTTAGTTTTCTCAGAGGAGGATTGTCTGTGGAGCAGGAGTCAGTCATATGCAGTGCTATTTTTCTAGAAAAAGAGGTGCCAGAAGTCACCATGAATGCCTCCCTTGTTCTTTTATATTGGCAATGGCACCCACCTGAGAGGTGCTGGAAGTTCCGGCTGAAGAAAGCCCTGGTCATATGTTCCCCCCAACCTTCAGTTTGTACCAAAAAAAAAAAGTCTCAAAGCTCAATATTAGATGTTCAGTCAATACAGATCCAATTTCACCCAAGCCCCACAAATGATCCGCTTGTACAAATGCCATCTATAACTCACTGCCCTGGCACCAAACAAGACAGGAAGGATGGAATATCCCAACATCTACATCAGGGCAATGTTTCAAAAACGTGGCATTCTACTGACATAAAAGGAATGTTAGCATTGGCAAGAATAGCTTAGAATCATAACCTTTCAGAGAAGCAACGACGTACAACAGTCTCGCTTGTGGACAAATGTTCCTTGTGAAAGCTGCAGAAAAGCCAGTTGGACCACCTCCCAAGCCACCACTGTTTGATTTTGAAAGCATGCTTACATCTTTGCAAACACAGGCTTTTAAAATAAACTTATAATGTCCATATCTTCTGGCTGCCCAGTTACCTATAGATTAGCAGTTTTTCATCTTTTGCATTTCCAGAAGTCTCTGCCCTTCTGTAGCACACTGTCTGGGCCATCTGGGCTCCCTTGTTAAATTAATTCCTTGTCCTACAGGCACCTTTCATATAGCACACTCTTCTTGCTTCGGTTTGAATCATGCCTGTAATCTGGATGATTAGAGGATGCACACTTCCATTAGAGAGACTAATCTGTTGTGAACATCTGGGTACAGGAGACCCTGATTAACTATAGGGGTTTGAACATCACAGACTCTGTATCTCTCCACACCCCTATAAGTTAAAATTTGCTCAATGCAGGTGGACAGGGGCAGGATGAACAGCCTGAAATATAAGGAGAACAGCACATACTCTGCATGCATAAATTACCAAATTCAATCCTTGACATCTCCAGGTAGAGATGGGATAAACTCCTGTCTGAAACCCTGAAGAGTCAATTACTGGTAAGTGCTGGCAAAAACAAAGAAACAAACAAACAAACAAACCATAAATTGATCCAATGGTCTGATAACTTCCTGTGTGGATCACCAATAAAGATTGTGATCTATCTTGAAGTGTAGTCATTCTCCAGCAGTACAAACAGCGGAAACATATGCTGTACTCCGTTTCAGATTGTGAGAAACATAATTGGTCTACCAAGCATTGCCAAAGTATAGTGGATGGAAAACGAATTTCCCTAAGTTGCCCACCAGCAACAGGAAGATGCTACTCTATACAATGATCAAGGGGCCACATTACATGGTGAATCTGAATCTCCAGGTTCAGTTTTCATCAGGTACAAAGACATTATGAGAACTTAAACCATCTTTGAAATATGCCAGTTAAATTGTATGAATCATCCCTCTGTCTCATCCTTTCCCATGTCAAACACCCAACTCTTTAGAGGCTGAGAATCTGTATCTTCCAATGTCAACATCAATTCACCTTACTGTTCAACCCTGGGTATGTTTACATCTACTAAGTGACATGGATCTTATTGGGAGTTACTTCCAAGTAAACATGAAAATAGGTGCAGCCCCAATTTTACACATTTTAGCAGGACCAGCCCAAGACATTTTGCTGCCTGAGGCAAAGGAAGAGGTAATTCCCTCGCACAACATTTGACGTGTAGAAACCGAAAGAAATGGCAGTTGAGTCTTACTTAACAATGCCCTTTGTTAATTTAGGGTGCTTCCAGATGGGGACTTCATACAGTAGATGGGCCACACAGATTCAATTTTCCTGTGGGTGCCATTGGCACATTAACCTCCACACATTTTTCAGTCTTAATATTAATGGCTATTCCTCCACTTGCCATCCACACAAGTTGACAGAATGTATTCATGATGTGGGAGATTGAACCTCTCTCCCACTTTTTCTCCATTGTAGGCATGCACAAACTACAAAGGTGTGCATGCACCTTTTTTAAAATAATAATAATAATAATCCCCAGGAAGAGTACAGGACAAAATGTTACCAGCATGCTTCACAATAGGCAAAATGGAGGGCTTTGGGAAGGAGGGGATGATACTGTAGCAAAATTAGATTTATTGCATTTCATTGGTTTTTATTTCCTTTCCAATCATCCAAGCAGGAAGCATCTTAAACACTAAATGATGGTACTGAAATAATGATTGGTAAGAGATCCAGGGGGAACCATGAAATTATAGGCCAGTTAGTTTAGCATCTATTCCAGGAAAACAGAAGGGAAAATATAGCACGACCCTCCTTTCTTCCAAGCGGGCTGCTCCCAATTGATCTTGGCAACGCAACAACTTTGTCACAGGTGGGGCTTTTCTTCAGGCTAGCCAGCAGGTTCTCCACGAGAGATGTGGATCTGGCCAGCAAACTGCGGACAGAGGGAACTCCTTGGTAAGATTGCTAAGTTAAATTTATCTTTTTAAACTTTTAAACACAGAAGGCTTTTAAACAAACTGAGGCTCTTACTCATAAGTAAGAAAGAGATCTTTATTCAGGCAGGTCACAGTACAGATTCAGTAGCAGATGCAGAGCTGAGGAATTACAGTTCAGGGTGAAATTATCACATATGTCCCAGTAAAGTTCCCTGACCTTCCTGCCAAGCCATTAAAGATGAGGCAAGGCGACATCACTCACAAGAGACTCTTGTCCTGGGGGAATGTTGGGATTGCAAACATGCACTATGTCAGGGTGTGTGGGTCTGCTACCATCAGTGAAGGCAGCGCCTGATTCTGATCAAAGCACTGTGATGGGTAAACTACAGTTCCCAGGATTCTTTGGGGAGAGCCGTGATGGGTATAAATGTGATTTAAGCATATGGGATGCGGGTGGTGCTGTGGGTTAAACCACAGAGCCAGGGCTTGCTGATCAAAAGGTCGGCGGTTCGAATCCCCACGACGGGGTGAGCTCCCGTTGCTCGGTCCCTGCTCCTGCCGACCTAGCAGTTGCACATCAAAGTGCAAGTGATAAATAGGTACCACTCTGGCGGGAAGATAAACGGCGTTTCTGTGCACTGCTCTGGTTCACCAGAAGCGGCTTAGTCATGCTGGCCACATGACCCGGAAGCTGTACACCGGCTCCCTCGGCCAATAAAGCAAGATGAGCTCCGCAACCCCAGAGTCGGCCATGACTGGACCTAATGTTCAGGGCTCCCTTTACCTTTACCTTTAAGCATATGGTGTGGATGTAACCTAATACATGTATAGTCAAACTGTCCCCATTACCTGGGGATTGTTAAATCACTATCAGTTTGCATCCAGGAAAGCTTTTTTGGTGTGTGGTGGAAAGATTTTTGATTTTTTTTCTCAGTGTTGCTGGACTACAACTCCCAGCAGCCTCAGCAAGCATGGCCAGTGGCCCGGGAAGATGGACATCTTAGAGTGGCTGGGGCAACCTAGCCCGATGGACAGGGTATAAATAATAAAGTTGTTGTTAGTTCAGCAATGTCTGGAGAGCCACAGGTTCCCCACAAAGGCTTTAGGTGTTTTCCAAGAAGCATGGGGCCACTTAACTGTGAACAGGTCACAATCATCTGGGAGTATGTTTAAAAATGTCTCTAGCATAGAGGCATGAAAGACCCTCATGAGGAGCTTCTAATCACATAGTTGAGTGATTTAGAAGTTTAGAGATGTGTCCCTGATAAGGCTGACATACAGTCATACACACACACACTCCCCCCCCCCAAAACCCCCACAATAAATTGGACGGCAGAGCACATGTTTGAAGGAACAATGCTCAATTGTTGGACTGGGAAAGATCTGGCGAGCTGCTGCCAGCCTGAGTGGACAGTACTAGTCTACATGGGCAAATGCTCTGGCCTAGCATAAGACAGATTCATACACTGGCTGCTGTGGTGTGCTGCAGACACACATATTGTGGCATGAGCTTTTCTAAACATTTGTAGGGACAAATCAGAAATTTGTTTCAGCTGCATTTTAAACCTTATTAATTCACCAACCTGTGACTTATATGCAGATCAGAATGCAGCTATAAATTGGATTACATACTTCTCTGAAGCTGCATCACAAAATTCAATTACAATGAGAAAGCTTATTTTTAGGAGAATTTAAGTATGAATTTTCCATAGCTTTTTTTAAAAAACAAACAAACACAATAAAACCCAGGGTGGAACAGACCTATGACTGAGCAGATGTGAAACTGAAATAGACAGATCCCTCAGTATCCACCAGATGCTAGCCTTGTATTTCTGCTGAGTTTGCCATACAAGGTCTCAAAATATTCAATGGTAATTAATTTTATGTCCATTTGATACAGCAGGAAGCCAAGACATCAGAGGTTTACACAATTAGCTCACAGATCAGCCCAGAATTGGTATGGCACATATTAAGCATATACGATCCAGCACCACACCGGAATAATTTGAAGTCCACTAATTTCCCCTATGGGACGCGGGTGGCGCTGTGGGTAAAACCTCAGTGCCTAGGACTTGCCGATCGTATGATCGGCGGTTCGAATCCCCGCGGCGGGGTGAGCTCCCGTCTTTCGGTCCCAGCTCCTGCCCACCTAGCAGTTCGAAAGCACCCCTAAGTGCAAGTAGATAAATAGGTACCGCTTTATAGCGGGAAGGTAAACGGCGTTTCTGTGTGCTGCGCTGGTGCTGGCTCGTCAGAGCAGCTTCGTCACGCTGGCCACGTGACCCGGAAGTGTCTTCATACAGCGCTGGCCCCCGGCCTCTTAAGTGAGATGGGCGCACAACCCTAGAGTCGGACACCACTGGCCCGTACAGGCAGGGGTACCTTTACCTTTTTAATTTCCCCTATAAGTTCAAGTTTAAATATTGGATATTCTTCAATATATGACATGCCTGGAAATGTTTCAGAAATGTTTCCCCCCAGTGTCTGTAAGCAAAAATTCCACATTAAAGGACTTGAAGCAGAAATGCACTGCTGTTAAATAGCTGTGAAGAAGGCTTAATAATTTAGCCTGCTGTTTTGCCAGATGCTTGAAGGACATAAAAGATCTTTATGTGATTGCCAGAACTCTTCTCTCCACACACAAAACAGAAGGAAGGAAAGTATGTGAGGAATTAAGACATGTCATGGCTTGAGCAGCCTTCACACAACCTGATACCATCCTGACGTTTTGGATACCAGTTCCCATAATTCCCAGCCACCATGGCCAGGGCAGCAGGTTGATGAAGGCTAGAGTAATGTCAAATGCAGAAGAATCTGAATACTACAACAGAAATGCAATGGTGAGTAGGGATTTGCGCTGCGAGCACAAGGAAGCACCAGAGAGGTTTCCCCCTCCGCATGACTAGCAGCCTGGTGCCAAATGCTGGCCGAGGGAGCTCTAAGGCTGACAACAGTGAGGATACCAGCTGTGCTTCGCAAGATACGCTTTGGGGATTGGACGTATACGGATTGTTCGTTTTCCAAGCAAGCATCCAGATTTGACTGCTGTCGGTTCCGAAACAGAAACACAAAATGCCAACAGAGCATGAACTTTCTCTCTGTGCTTTTTTAATGCTGCTGAGACCACAAGGACAGTCAGATCCTGCAAAGGTCCCAGTCCATGGTGGGTTGGTGGTGCTAGCACATACTACAAGGGATGGATGTAAACTGAGAGCCAGCTGTTTTGTGCAGCTGAAGAATTACCGTATTTTTCCGTGTATAAGACGACCCCTGTTTTTTGGGACCGCAAAAAAATAATAATGGGGGGGGGGGGAATTGCCCAAAGTTGTTCAGCTTTTTTGGGGAGGTGGAGATTGCCCAGAGTTGTTGAGCTTTTTGGGGGGTTGGGTCACTGCCGCCAATCGCTCTACACCCTGCTCACCACTGCAAATCGCACGCATCACCGCGGCCACCAATCGTCTACAGGCTCGCCACCAAAAGCCCACCTGCCCACTTGACGCAACCACAGCTGATTGCACGCATGCCTCGCCGCTGCCATAAATCAACATCCAATTGCCACAGCTGCAGCCAATCATCAGTAGGCCTTGCCACAGCAACCAATCACACGCCCGATCGCCGCTGCCGATCTCCTGCTGGCTGCTGCTACCAATCGCCCATCCCCTCTCTGCTATCCATGTACAAGACGACCCACAATATTTGCCTATTATTTCTATGGAAAAAATATAATCTTAAACACAGAAAAATACAGTACCCTTGCACAATGAGGTGGAATCAGAATTGCAACTATGGTTCTGCACTGCATCTCATCCAGGGTTTTTATCACAGAGGTGACTTCGTAGGGTCCCCACTACAAGGCAAAAGTGGGACAGCATTACAGAGATGGGACGGGCATCCTTACAGCACAATCTTAACTATGCTCTTTTTCCCCCAATGGTCCTTATGTCCTAAAAAGTTTGCAAAGGTCTCCACTCTAAAGTGGTTTAAAGCATACCTGCAACATGGTTGAAACTTCTCTTCAATCACTTCCTGAAGTGTTTTCCCTTCTGCCAGATCCCCCCCCCGTGCCCCCCCCCCACTCCTCAATTACTTGTGCCATTATTTTTACTGGCCTTGCTCCTCTGCTTTAAACAGCAGCCTGTCCAATGGTTAGCAATGCAGCTGGAGCTTTTTCCACTACTTATTTCCATGCTAGGAAAAGCTATACCTGCTTATTTTCTGTGTGGCAGGCTGCTGCTAAAAAGTAATTGAGCAGGACTATAAAAATAACAACACAGCAGCGACTGCTCTGGTTAGAAACAAAACAGCATCTGCCAGTAGCCTAAAGATTAACTGCGCAATTGCAGCATGAGAAGCACCTACCTTGTTATGTGCACTTTCAGAAATGAAAGCCCTTTTCTCCACTAAGCTTCCTTTTACACCCGTTGTTTGCATACACTCTGACATCCCCAAAACCTCTGAGCCCTATTGGCACAAAGCACAGAGCCCCCATGGTATGGTTTTCACTAGCCTTGCCCTTCTAGGGCGGCCACTTGTGCATCACCCCCACCCCCCAAAAAGAGGACACATGAGCAAACCGTTTTCACTAAGCCAGATATTGTTGGACTCCCAACATCACATCGACACTTAGAATTGTAGAGTTGGAAGGGACCCTCTGAGGATCATCTATCCAACCCCCTGCAATGCAGGAATAGGCAGCTGTTTCACACAGCCATCAAACCTGCAACCTTGGCATTATCATCAGCATGCTCTAACCAACTGAGCTCTCCAGGCAGCCTGAACCTGATCAAGGATGATGGGAGTCCAACATCTGAACAAGTCCCCCAGCCTGGCATAAGCTAATAGAGTATCTGGATAGATTAAAAACAAATAAGAAAAAGGCTATAATTTAAACCTAAATATATATCTCAGCATAGCAGAGAAGACTGCAACCAGGTTACCTTTGCACCTGCTTGGTCTGATGGCCAGGAATTAGCAACTAGAAGACCTTTGCTCTTCCTTATCTTTCAACTTATGACTGGACAGGCCTTCAAACAGATGACTATTTCATTTAGAGGACTGTCCTCTGTAAAGCAGGGCACACCACCACTCTATTTACATCTGGAAGTTTTCCCTCTGGTCTGCCACAAAGTCCTGCCCCTGCGCAAGCCAGCTCCCCCTCAGATTGGCTGTTAAAGCCTCGTGAGCGTTCCCCAGTCTCGGCATGACTAGAAAGGAGGGGGGAAACCTCTCCCACCTGCTCCAAAACCAGGAAGGAGCCAACCACCCACTACACCTGCCTTGCTACAATTGCCACCCCCAACAATATGACGAGGACAGGTATTCATTTCACTGAAGTTAACTTCTGCTTTTGCACAGAAACACTGTTTGCTAACCATCTTGACCACTGTCAAATTATCAAACAGGCTAACCAAGGTCAGGCCTACTGGAATTGGCACAATACTGTATGCCACCCGCCACCCCCAAAATTTCCTGGTATAAGGGCCTTTCTCAGGAGCGCAGGTCCTTTTCAGTCTATGGCACTGGTTTGGGATTATGTCAGTGCTGAAGTAAAAGAACCGATATTGTGTTACCGTTAGTGTAATTGAGCCCCTGTATTGCAACATACAAGATTCACGTCTCTGGGGAGACTGACATGTGTATAAGTACTATTTGGACGCATTAGCTACTTCAGTTGTTTACAGAATCTAAAAAACGGTCAAGGCTGAAGTGCATCTAAGAAAGGAGTTTAACTGACACGGAACTAGCCAGCAAAACCAGTTGTGTAAAGTTCAGTAAGCCTGATTTGCCAAGTGATCTGGGATTTGCCAAATACAACAGCTTTCACCAATGGGACCGTGGCAATTGAGACAATGCGTAACATAAAGGAGGGAAATACACAAAAGCAAGTGGAGCTACGCAATTTTTCCATGCTCTCATCCCCCAAGCTCCACAAAGCCTCCCTCACCTAACCAGGTATCGTGCAAAATCCTAGCAGAAACCTTGACTATGTACAGCAGCCTTGATTTCAAGTTAATTAGTCTTCTTGCACTTTTTTTTTTACATGAAAGAAGGGCTATTGATGAACTGAGAACAATGCCATACAGAGCCACAACACATTACTTCATAACCTAGCAAACCAAAACAAAGCCCCAATCTCCGAGCAGTGAGAGATTCAAGGTATGCTTACCCAAAGTTCGGTTTCCTTAGAATGAAGTTCATTCTGTTGTGTGTTTAGGATACAGTGGTACCTTGGGTTAAGTACTTAATTCGTTCCGGAGGTCCATACTTAACCTGAAACTGTTCTTAACCTGAAGCACCACTTTAGCTAATGGGGCCTCCTGCTGCCGCCGGAGCCCGATTTCTGTTCTAGGTTAGCGGAGTGTGTAACCTGAAGTGTATGTAACCCGAGGTACCACTGTATATTGTTTTATTTACACATATATACAACCCGAGAACAAGATGGAGGGGCTCTAAGCATTAACACCCCAGGAGATCTTGCTTCCCCACTAAGCTTCCAGGGGAGCCCCAAAGCCCAGTACAGATCAAGAATGTCTATATCTCCAGTTTCAGGCCTGCTTCCAGCCTACATCAACAGCAGTGGCTTTTGCTCTCCTACCTAACTGCTGAGTGAGCAGAGGTTGGGGGGAAGGCCCACCCATTTGTTCTATGGCACAGAACAACTTCTTTGTTTATGCTACTTACTTAACTAACTAGAATCATAGAATCATAGAGTTGGAATAGACCACAAGGGCCATCGAGTCCAACCCCCTGCCAAGCAGGAAACACCATCAGAGCACTCCTGACATATGGTTGTCAAGCCTCTGCTTAAAGACCTCCAAAGAAGGAGACTCCACCACACTCCTTGGCAGCAAATTCCACTGTCAAACAGCTCTTACTGTCAGGAAGTTCTTCCTAATGTTTAGGTGGAATCTTCTTTCTTGTAGTTTGGATCCATTGCTCCCTGTCCGCTTCTCTGGAGCAGCAGAAAACAACCTTTCTCCCTCCTCTATATGACATCCTTTTATATATTTGAACATGGCTACCATATCACCCCTTAACCTCCTCTTCTCCAGGCTAAACATGCCCAGCTCCCTTAGCCGTTCCTCATAAGGCATCGTTTCCAGGCCTTTGACCATTTTGGTTGCCCTCCTCTGGACACGTTCCAGTTTGTCAGTGTCCTTCTTGAACTGTGGTGCCCAGAACTGGACACAGTACTCCAGGTGAGGTCTGACCAGAGCAGAATACAGTGGCACTATTACTTCCCCTGATCTAGATGCTATACTCCTATTGATGCAGCCCAGAATTGCATTGGCTTTTTTAGCTGCCGCGTCACACTGTTGGCTCATGTCAAGTTTGTGATCAACCAAGACTCCTAGATCCTTTTCACATGTACTGCTCTCAAGCCAGGTGTCCCCCATCTTGTATTTGTGCCTCTCATTTTTTTTTTGCCCAATTGCAATACTTTACATTTCTCCCTGTTAAAGTTCATCTTGTTTGTTTTGGCCCAGTTCTCTAATCTGTCAAGGTCGTTTTGAAGTGTGATCCTGTCCTCTGGGGTGTTAGCCACCCCTCCCAGTTTGGTGTCATCTGCAAAGGCATTACCTTAATAAAGGAACTGGCTTGGCATGCTTGTTCTTATACATTCTACTCTCACAGATACATGATTCCAATTACTAGAAGGGACTCAAGGTATCATCCAGACTGACCCCACCTCTCAAACTCAGAACAGCGTTATGGTTTAAAATTTTATCATGTAACTCTAGCAAAACAAAACAAAATCAAAGAGGCAGGTCAAATATGTATGACAAAACAGAACAGTTTTTTTTTCAATAGCATATCCAATAGTGTATATCAGCAAAGCACAGAAATGCATTCCTCATTCATCAATATTCTATATTTTTCAGGCATTTTCCCACTCACCTTTTCACATCATGGAAAATGTTAAAGGAAGACGGTTGCTAAAATGAGAGCTTGATGGGATAATTGTTCACCTGTGCTTTTCTGCTGCTTTTCTTCTTGCTTCAGAAAGATGCCCACTGTGCAGGAGTCATTGAAATACGAAATTTGTTTATTGTCTGTGTTGTGATAAAGCACATGCAATGGTGCAGGGGAAAGGAACAAGTTCATAGCTGTAGGAGGGGCCTTCTGCCTTCCAGAGGCAACAGAGAAAGATGTCGCCCCTGGGTGTTGTCTGTGTATTTGATAGGATGGCCGGCTGCTGTTAGAAGCTCTAGGCCTCAGTTTTGGTTTCTATTAAAGCAAAAATTAAGTTCCTTTGTTAAGTAGCAGTGCCTGTTCTTACTGAAAGCCTGCCAACCCCTCTGGCTCAACTACAGCATATATGTTACTGCAGGGTGGTTCTCTTTGTTAGAGTCACTGAGGCAGCTGTAATAATTAAGGAAAAGGAATACAGGTGACTTCTGGTTCTGAGAACCAATCAGAGGCTTGGAAGAAAAGGAAGGCCCAACAAGGCCACAATCACACCATCCATTTAAAATGCTATAATACCACTTTAAACTGCCATGGCTTCCCCCAAAGAATTCTGGGAACTGTAGTTTGTTAGGGTGCTGAGAGTTGTTAGAAGGCCCTTATTCCTCTCACATAGTACAATTCACAGAGTTCCCTGGGAAGCAGCATTGTTTGTTAAACCACTCGGGGAACTGTAGCTTTTTAAAAACAAAAAACAAAAAAACGTGATTAAGAATGTCAATACGTTGTTGTATGAGCTGCTGGGAGGAAAGTAAACATATAATACATACAAATAACATGGATATGCTTTACAATGCAATCCCATGCATGATTACTTGAAAGCAACCCCACCCGCCTTGTGGCCAGCAGAATATACTTTCATGTAAACGCGGCAAGGAGTTCAGCCTAACTCTCCTGCTGAAATCATGGAGCTGAAAATAGCTAACTTTTGGTTGTTCTGCAGGCTTGGGTCAGTGGATTCTTCTGTAATCTTACTGTCAATGTGACCAGGCCTCTGTTATTACATTGCTCCTTACATGAGGAAGATACTTTGGTGGGTGATTTATTTATTTTTATTAAAGTCCTCAAACGTTTATAAACAGGAAAGGAAAAGCATGGTAATTCTTAAAGTGTCTGGAGCCTTCCCTTAAGCCAACTTCTAATGAAGGAATTTTAAAATAAAGATAATGCTTATGTTTTGTTTTGTAAGCCTTTTCTTACGTCCTGCTCAGTCGTAGGCTGAGCTTCTTCAACAGGAACATCTGATTGTACTGCATGACATCTGAAAACCAGTTTGGCACCAAAACTCTTGCTTCAACATTCCTCACAGTCTTATACTGCTGGTCAATCTAGCTCAGTGTTGTCCACACTGACTGGCAACAGCTCTCCAACATTTCAGCCGTTTCTGCAGATGCTGAGCCTTGAACCTGGGACATGGCTGATGCTCTACCACTGAGCTACCTACGGCCCTTCCTCTGAAGTCATCATTGCTGTTTCTGAAAGGAGTGGTCCAGGTGTGCTTGGGCCTCTCTCTTTGGATCCCAGCCACATCCTCTATCCCTTATAGGTGTTGCAATTGAACTGTCCATCCCCTTTGCCTTTGAAATAAATGTTCAATTAAAGTATCTGACAAAAAGGAGGAAATGATTCGAGTGTTGACCTTTTAAGTATTTATGCTTAATTATAATAAGCCTAGACCTGGAACAAGATCGACTCTTGCATAATGTTTCGTTTTGTTTGGTCTCGTTTCCACAACATATGGGATGGGTTCCGTGCTGGGTTTCTTTAAATTATATATTATTTTAAAAATAGACTCAATGGGTGCATTGTCCAAGGACTCCAGTATGTGAGTCATCCCTCTCCATTTCTAGATATTTCCTTTCCACTTGCTAATAGAGGCAGGTAAGGATTCCAGAGGACTCTCTCTGTGTGGTTTTTGCTCCCTGCTGCTGGATGGGGAGACATGGGGTGGACGAGACACCAGAGAGTGGTCTTTTTAAGTACAGACACATAGAAGTTATACAAGGACTGGTTTTCAGTGTAAGGGTCTGAAGATGAGTGTGTACACAGGGGCTTTGAGATCCTTGCTGAGCCCATTCAAATCTAGAACTGGGGGAGAAATGTGATTCAGTTTTCATTTAAAGGCAAATCTACCTATTACACACTTTCTGAAACAATATACAAACTGGAACACAAACACCCATCAAAATTTGCACTTCTCCAAACAATGTAATGTATTGAATAAAATGCACATACTAGATAAAGCATGCCTTAAAATGCATATATTTATGAAAGTAACAGACGAAAAAGCATTATATTTGAGGAAACTGTAGATTATGCAAAATTGCAGACAAAAATGTATATATTGGGAGAAAATTCACGAGGGCTTTGATGAGGACTAAAAAAAAAAAAAAAAAAGGATTTGAGAAACTGAAATTGACCGATTCACCCATCCTTATAAATCTCAGTGTCAAAGCTAAGTGAAAGATGTGATGTACTTTTCTATGCATATAGCATCACAGGATTACTTGAGAAGGCTAGCTCAGTTGGTAGAGCACAAGACTCTTAATCTCAGGGTTGTGGGTTCAAGCCCCATGTTGGGCAAAAGATTCCTGTAATGCAGGTTGGGCTAGATAACCCTCATGGCCCCTTCCAACTCTACAATTCTATGAGAAGTCAGCCTATGGGAATAATTTGCTGCATCTGAAGAGGCCCACCCACATCCATCCCCACTCCACCCCACACAATCTAGATATACGAAAAGGGAGGACCATTTTCAACATTTTGTACTTATCTGGATTCAAATTTCCATCACACTCCGTGAGAAAATCGATACTCCAAGATCATAACCAACCAGGGATCAATGTCACATAGTGTCCATTTGTTTCAATGGGACTCATCCAGGTCATCCTAGGACTGCAATCCTAGGGATGCTCTTGAATAAATGCACATAAGGCGGGTCGTAAGGCTCCAATTCTCAAACCATTTTCCTTGTAATCGTCCCAAAGCCCGGTTGCTGCAGCAAATTATTCAAGAGCTGAATTCCAAATGGTTTCTTGTATGTAAAGTGAATGGCTAATAGCAGTGATCAAAAGCAAACTGTCAGTAAGTCTGAGCAATGAACAGTTTTGAATGATGAGGGATGTCCTTTCCTGCTCCTAAGTAAGGACTTAAGAAACGTTGATGGAATGCACAATTCATAAATATTCTGACTGTAACCATGAGTTCCTTGTAACAGACAGCCTCTGTCCCTGTTACTATTTCCCCCTTCAACACAAGATGTAGGATGGGATGGAACATCCTGTTCCATTTTAAATTCAGTTCCCCACATTTCCTCAGCAGTTTACAATTAAAATACAATAAATCCCCATTAAAATATGCATGGAACAACAAAGTAAATAAACAGGGAAGATCAGCTCATCTGTAGCTGTGGGGCTGTTAGGAAGACAGGAAAGCTCTTGGATTTGTGGGAGGAAGCAAAGGATGTAAATTCAATCAATATTGTCCGGGCCCTCACTGCCAGATGAAGAACTCAAACTCCCAAAGGTTTCTGCCAAAGACTTTAATGCTTAAATCAGAGCTGTGCATAAGCAAGGCACAATTACAAGGAAGGTGCAGCAAGAGTGCAGGAGAATACATGTCCGGGAGTCAGCTAAGGTGTTTCTTATGGTTCCAAGGGGTTGCTCGAGAGCAAGCAGGCAAATGCCTCCCTGCTCGGCTGTGAAGCCTTGCTTTTGATGCCAAAATACTTGATCTGTCCAGAGCGCCACTCTCCCGTGGCTGGCTCATTCACTGGCAGAATCCGTGAGTGGGCGGTCCTTAAACCTTCCCCAGCAAAGTAGTTTCTTGACGCCCAGTCTGCGCCTCCCCTCTTGGCGCGAAAGCTTACTGCGCAAGGAGGGCGTGGGTAACGGAGGACCTCTCTCCTCCCCGCTTTGCCCAGGCAAGGTATCCTGGCACTGCCTCCCCTCCTCCGAGCCCTGAAGCTCCTCTCCACTGGAGGCATGGTTACTCTCCTCCGCTGAGGAGGAGCTGCTTCCCACGATCTTTGGGGGCTCTCTGTAATCCATCCAGCTTTTCCCCTCTCCCCCCTGAGCCGATGGCAGTTCCCTGACAGTGTTGATCCATCAAGTAACATGCCTCCTGCACCTTCCTTCTACCAGCCAGAATCCCAAGACCGGGCAAGCGAATGGAAACTACAGCTGGGCTGAGCTTGCAAGGTCCGTTTGTGTCAATTCTGGCGTCTCTGTGCCCTAGGAGGTGGAGATGGAGTCAATGCCTGTTTGGCGTCAGATTCGATCTCAGCGGCCTCCCTCATCACTGACAAGGGAGTGTGCTGGAGGTGGTTCTATGACAGGAGGGATCTGACTAGCTGTGTCCCATGTCACTAGAGCAGAATGCTCCTCTGCCAACCTGCTTGGTCCCTCCCCAAGAACCAGCCCACCATCCTCCATGCTCCTTCCCTGACCCTTCTTGGTCATGTCCCACTGATGCTTTCCCAATCTCTGCTAGGATGCTCCCCAGCTCCAGCTAACTGTGCTCTTCCCAGTCCTCTTCGGGATCAAACTACCAGCTCCACGACATAAAAAAAAAAGAAAGAAATAAAATCCACTTTAATAATCACAGCAATCAGATGGTGGTAAACTTTAGATACAGACCTTCATGCAAGGAAGTTTCCCTGCTGCCAAATCGGCCTGTACCAATTTCCTCTTCAAAACTTGAAGAGAGTCAATTACATCTGATTGTTGTTATGTATTGATGTCATCTCCACAATGACCTTGTTTTTATGATGCTGTAGGTACTTGATAAAAAGCTTCTTATCTTAATGAGCCGTATAGCGCGAGGAAAGGACGGCAAGGTCGAGAGCGTATGTGCTAATAAGACAAGCATTGGAAGTATTTGTGTACTCAGCATCAAAACAAATTGCAACACCTTCCACCTTCCCTGAGAACATTGTTTACGGCTGGCCAAGAGACAGCGTTCTCAACAAGGCCAACGTAAAATTGATTGCATCTGTGGAACAGCCAGGAATAAATAAATGAATTGTTTTATTATAAGTAGCGTTTTCCCTAATAACACAAAGCAGATGAGGCAACAAACAAAATGGGGTGTTTGTGTGTTAAAATCTGTAAGTCTGCCCATTATTAATGCATTACATATTTGCATTACATTACATATCTTTGTTACCTACATAGGCATATATTTCTTTCCCCTCTATCTCTAGTAACACCTATTGAACTCAGTGGGGCTTATTTCTCAGTAAGCATGTATAGAATCATTCAGCACTTTACATAAAAGAGTAAGCAAGCAAATAAATAACATTTTAAATGCCTGAAAGCCTGTTTTTCTATTTATTGTTTTAAACATCATAGCATCAAGAGTTGGAAGGGACCCCAAAGGTCATCGAAACCCACCCTCTGCAATGCAGGAATCACAGCTGCATTTTGAGGCACAACTTGTTCTGCAGCTGGTTAATATTTTGTTATTTTAAATTAAAGCTTTTTTGTAGCCTAGGACTATTTCTGCAATACATAAATAAGAAGTTAAAAATAAACTGAAATGTTATAATGAGGGGTGACCGCTCTTAAACAAGTGGCAAGGAATATATTTTTTCCCACTTTCAGTCTCTAAATACCCAATATATTAGTAGCTCAGGGCATCAGAAAGCTAAGCGATGCCACTATGTATGTAGCTTCTACCTCTTTCATTGAGGTTATGCACGCACATCTCTACTTTAGTTGCTACTGTGGGCTGCCACAGGACTGACCTCTGCTGGAAAGAGTTTTGATTGCACCGTAAGTTTTCATGCTCCGCACAGAACTCCTCAAAATAAACCAAAAATATACATACCTATATTTGAGATTGAGCTTCAAAAGCATCCTCCCTCGTTCCATCATGCAGGTTCACAGCCAACGTATTCTGGGGCAAGAAAACTGACATCACACAGGAGGTTAATCACGTAAAGAGAGCCTCTGGCCAGCAACTATTCCCTGAATCAATGAACTGGAAGTGCCATGTGACGGCTCCTGCTTACATAATTTTCTTGACACATCAGCATTATAAGTAACCCAACGATGGACCTTTGCAATAGATCATGATGACGTTTAGCACTAGGTTCGCCAAAGATGCCAGGACAGCATTTAGCACACCTGGAAGCAAAATGATTATAAAGACGGAGATGGCGAGGGAATAGAACAGAACATCAGACGCAAAGAAACTTACAATATTACCTCCTATCATATTGGGTGCTTCTATAGCTTCAGCCAGTCCCAACAACCTTGTGCTGGTTTGAGCGGGGCCTGACAAGCCTAGTGGCCAGCAGAAAACTAGTTTCTCTCATATAGAAGTTAATACCTGTCAGGGAACTGACATCGGAGCAAAATAGAGAGGCGAGGCTCTCCAATGATGCCGGAGAGGGAACCAGTACAGGAGGAGAGAGGGCTCCCGCGGGGGAAGGAAAATCAGGTGACACCAGGAAGAAAGGAGGGTTGGAGAGCACTTCGGAGGGGAGGCTCCGAGACTCTTCAAGTGAGGTCAGTGAGGAGAGTGGAGGACCACCGATAGGCACGCCCACTCTGCCGCGCAGAGAGGCGAGAAGGAGGCTGTCCGTTAAGGAATTTTTATGTTGGAAGAAGTTTAGGAAACGCCCACTGACGGATTCTGCCAGCGACTGAAGCAGTCGTGCCCAAGGGGGACTGCTCAGCCGGGGAAAACGCAACCGCCTCATGCAGTTCGGAGCAGGTGGAGGTTTACACACAAGCAACCCCAATTCCCATGATAATACCCATAGCAAAACAAATTCCAGAGGCTCGGTTGTGCCCTGTTTGCTGTCAGACACAGTCTTTTGACAACAAGCTTCTGCAACAAGAAATCTATTAGCCTTATAGGTGCCACAATAATTTCTCTCTCTCTCTCCTTTTCTCTTTCTCCCTACCCCTTTTGCCTTGCAGAAGGCCTTTCTGCTAGTCTTAAGCCACTGTTGGATAGACTAGATCAGTGTTTCCCAAACTTGGGTCTCTAGCTATTTTTTTGAACTACAACTCCCATCATGCCTCACTAGCAAGATCAGTGGTCGGGGATGATGGGAACTGTAGTCCAAAAACAGCTGGAGACCCAAGTTTGGGACACTGGACTAGATGGTAGATAGGGAACCTGTGGCCCTCCAGACGCTGTTGCACTCCCAACTTCTATCATCCCAGACCATTGGCTGTGTTGGCTGGAGTCCAGCAACATTTAGAGGACCATAGGTTCCTCACTTCCTGCAACAGACACTTTAAAGGGAAGAATCATTCTCAGGGAAAAGTGAGTGACCTACCACGGAATGGGAGAGAGGAGGCAAACCATCCAATAATGAGCGAAAATAGATCTTTGCCGTGGGTCAGTTTTCTAGCAGGTAGAAATATTCAGTGGAATAGCACATGCCCTCTTGTAGTGCCTCTTGTCAGTAAATCAAGTGGGGTTTGCACTGAGTAGGGGGTAATGCTTTGGTATCACGCCTCAAGCTACAGGTGGGACACACTGAAAAGAGGCTTAAAAAATTGCTTTGAGTCCCTTATCCAGTGAGCAAGGGGTTTCTCAAAAAAAAAAGCTTATTCACAAAATTGCTCTATTGTAAATGACGTTGGTTCCTCTGCCTCCATTGCAACTCAACGCTAAGTTTACCTGGAATTAAATCAACAGAGTTAATTTCTAGAATATGTGCTTAGGAGTGCAAGCATGGCTCAGCTCGAACGGCACCCGCTACAAGTTTTGTCTAAGCAAGCCAACAAAGTTCAACAGGAAATTCTCCCTCACATGAAGTGTGAGATAAAAATGGGCCTGAAGCAAAAACCCTTTAAACCATGGAAGATTTATTCCTTGAAATGTTTCAGAAGTGCAGCATCTTGGGGTACATTCAAAAGTGTTACATTTACAGTATGAACACACAGAGACTTCAGAGTGCCTAGTACAGAGCTGAAGGATCCACATTCAAGTTAGTGCTCAACCATGAAACCCATTAGGTGACCTTGGACCTACTGATTGCGTTCTCTCTCTCTCTCTCTCTCAGGCTAACCTACCTCGCAGGACTGTTGCAATGATAAAGGGTTGGGGGGGGGGAGAGACGACACATGTTTGTGGGCCTGAGCACCTTGGCAGAATGGAAGCAGGATAAAAACTGCATGTCTTTATGTTAGGAACACCAGCTTAGAGGAGCTGGAACCCATTCATTGGTCATGATATGCTCCTGTTGGGTTTTCTGCACCAAAAGGTACAAACTGGAAGCGGTGTCTCTGTAGCAATAGAATTGTTTCAAGTGTGTGGCCATCTTCTCCCTAAGGACAGCACCCACACGAGCCCTACATGCGTGAGAAAGAATGCAGGGGTTCGTGAGAGAAAAACTGTAGAAAGCGATGGAGGCAAACTTTCCAGACTGTGGCAAAAAAAACACCAGTAGCTGTGCAAGCAAGAGGCAGGGGGCACCACAACGCTCCCTGCCCCCCCCCCCCCACAACTAAGACCAAAATATTTCTCCATGATTGGTCTAGCTCTACAATCGAGATCACATGTAGAGCACCTGAAGGCATGATCCTGCACCTCGAGGTCCCTTTCTGAAATGGCTGTTCTTCATCATGCCTGTGACCAAGAACGCAAGCCTGTTGTTGAAATCAGTAGTACAAAGTTTAATTAACTATCTGATCTACAGCTAGTACAATTATCCAGTGTTTCAGGTTCATTCAAGTAATTACAGTACTTTACACCCTTCAGAAATTCGACATTGCCTATATACACAGTAGTTTAAGCTCCTTTTAAGGCTTTCCAAAGTAAGCATGAAGGTTTCCAGAGAGATTGCTGCCACTGCACTCCAGGCAAACCACTCAATGCTTCTTCTTAAGTTTCCAGCTCACGGTTTGCCTAGAGGAGACAAACCATGAACCTGGGTTCAGATGACACACTAAACCATGGCATGCTCAGAGCAGCAGCAGCAGCAGCAGCAGCAGCAGAGACAGTGATCAGTTTTCTCTCCAGGAACCCTCAGGCACATGAGCTCATGCTAAGGCATGGTTTGGCTTAGTGTCATGTCAACCAGTTCACTCCAAGTAGTAACAGATATATAAATGAGCGTTTATCCCATGAACACAACCCCTTCACTCTTCCCCCTTTGTGTCTTTAAAGCAGGGAGTCTTTAATTAACCATGATTGAAAGTAGCCAAGATATTGAGCGAACTTCAAACCCTGGTTTAAGATCCCGGCCTCTTCCAAAGTTCCACAGCTCCCCAGTTCAGATAAAATAGAAAACTATAGTTAATTAGGCTTCCTTGTTTGGTTATAGCTCGTTTAAAGGGAGGAGCAAAAGGGACAGCATGCACAGCCAAAAAGCTTGTTCCGATCTTATGTTGTTGAGATGCGATCATCAAACCAGCTCATTGTTTAAAAAAAGAAAGAAACACAAAGGCTTGGATCCAGACTTTAGTCATTACCATAGGCCTATTGAAATCATGACTAATTTGTCCGCTTGTTTTCCATGGGTCAACTTTAAGCATAGCTAAGTCTGGCTCCAACTGAGTAGATTTACAAAAGAAAAATACTGATAATGGCTCAGCGCAACAGTTTGCTGCCCAGAATTATTTTCCCTCGTTCAGTGTGACTTCAGTAGTCAACGAAATTCCAGCTGTACCAGATTCACAAACCTGGTCATTAATGAGATGCAGTTCATTCAGAGTCTTACATCCGTAAGCTTCTTGTTCTTTGAAAAGGCTGGAAAGGCTTTTTAAATGCCCACCCCAACAGCATTGGTCTCTGTTTGCTTTTTTCTGGAAACAGAACTGCTTCACTTTCAGGAGTAGGAAATCGCTCCTTGTACACCTCAGGATAGGATTTCTGAAACTAGAAAGGAAGCATGCAAAGATTAGCTAATGAATTTATTCGGGCCATTTGAAAGTGGCTTGCTTATTCAAGCAGAACATGTCCAGTCTCTGACTACAAGGGGGGGTGGGGAATGCGTTCATCTCTTGCCAAACATTATGGCAGAGGAACTTACTGCATAACAGTGCTGTGCTGGGAGACTTTTGTTCCACTCTTTGCTCACTAACATCTGGGGTCCCATCTTGTCCCCTCGTGCCTTTCAACATCTACAGAAAGCTGCTGGGAGAACTCATTTAGAGGTTTGGGCTGAGGCTTCATCAATACAGTGGTACCTCGGGTTAAGTACTTAATTCGTTCTGGAGGTCCGTACTTAACCTGAAACTGTTCTTAACCTGAAGCACCACTTTAGCTAATGGGGCCTCCTGCTGCCACCACGTTGCTGGAGCATGATTTCTGTTCTCATCCTGAAGCAAAGTTCTTAACCTGAAGCACTATTTCTGGGTTAGTGGAGACTGTAACCTGAAGCGTATGTAACCCGAGGTACCACTGTATACAAATGGCATGCAGTTAAACTTTCATTTAATTCTAGGAAGGCAGGTGATACCTTGAGCCACCTGGGGGCAGTACTGAGATGGAAGAGGACTCGAAAAGCTGGATCTGTATCCAGATAAGAGGAAAGTACTGCAGCTGGGGAAATCTGCTAATCTGCATGGAGATTTGAATCTGATTCTGATGGGGTGAACAGTCTGTGAATAGGTACAAGGGAGCTGCAGGTGGCATTGCTTGCCAAGAGTGCTTTTGACCGGCAAGGGCTAGGTCAGTAGTGCAGCCCAGTTTCGGAAAAACAGTCCTAGCCACTGTGATCCACCCCCAGTTAAATCCATCTTAGATTACAGTAATACTGTGCCTGAAGCTGCTCTTGCAGAGGATTTGGAAACTGAAACTGCAGAGCAATGTGGTAGTGGGAACCTTTGCAAAAGTTGGGCACACTTATCTTATCTCACCTCTTGCGTACTGGTTAACTTGGTCACCCATTTTCCCCCATTTTAAAGTGCTGACTTTAAAATGATAACATCTGGGGGATGTTATCTGAAGGACCAGTACACCTGTATGAGCTGGCCCAAGTATCTGAAAGCCTCCTCTCTGGGCCTGCAGCAAGAGCTTATAGGGATTTCTCAATGGCAACACCCTTTGAACTCCTTCCCCAGGGAGGTGTGTGTGGCCTCACCATTGCTGGTCTCTTTTTTTGGTCTTTTTTAAAAAAAAACAAACATGTTTATACAAGTCTGCATTTGGCTAAATAGTTTGTACTCAGAAATACATTTAGCTGTTAATTTTTCAGTGTGTGTGTGTCTGTGTCTGTTGTAACTGTATTTTCTTTAAAAAAAAATCAGTATGAAACTTTTCAACGCACAATACAATAAAAGCCAAACTAATCTACCGTATTTTTCACCCTATAGGACGCACTTTTTCTCCTCCAAAAATGAAGGGGAAATCTGGGTGCATCCTATGGGGCAAATGCAGGCTTTCGCTGAAGCTTGGAGAGCGAGAGGGGTCGGTGCGCACCACGCTGCGGAAAGCAGCCTGCCGCCCGGCGGGCAGGGCACCCTGAAGCAGAGCGCCCCGCGTGCCGGACAGACATCCGCAGCGTGGGGAGCCCTGCAGGAGTTCCCCGCAGGGCTCCCCACGCTGCGGATAGCAGCCTGCCGCCCGGCGCGCGGGGCAACCTGAAGCAGGGCGCCCCTCGTGCCAGGCAGACATCGGCCAGCCCCACAAGCTCGGGGGACAGCAGGGAGGCGCAGCGCCGCCATCCCGCTGTCCCCCGACCTGGTTCGGTTTCCCTGACCTGCTTTTGGGGGGGAAATAAAGGGGGGGGGATTTCCTTTATTTCCCCCCAAAAAAACTAGGTGCGTCCTATGGGACGAAAAATACGGTAAATAAAAATAGAAGAGAAAACAAAACACACTAAAATATAAAAGAAAGAAAGAAAGAAAGAAAGAAAGAAAGAAAGAAAGAAAGAAAGAAAGAAAAGAGAAAAAGCAGAAGAAAAGAAAAATACTATCAGAGGGGATCTTAACCCTTGTCCCACACAAAAGGTGGTGGACCCTTTCCAGCTCTCACCTGTATTTTCAAGTCCTGTAAGCTACCTTCTGAGGGCTGTGAGCCCTAAAAGGGGAATCAAACCATTCTTAAACTGCCTCATTCTGGAGGAGTTCCACACTTTCACTACCCTCAAGTTTGTAACTGATGGCGTCTAAGCCATGAAAGTACAGTGTGGTATTTAACACCACACAAACTGCATTTAAACCATAAATTGGTATAACATTTCTGCTAGGCAAGCCTATATTTAGGGACCTTACGATAATGACATCCCATACTGTCATGTGAACCAGGAGGCCTATTATGTCTAGAAAGGGTATTATGGTTAACAAATGGAACCCAGTTGGTTTTGCCACATCCTGAAGGCTATCAGGCTTGTGAGGACATAGAAGCAGGGTTTTTTTCGGTTGGTGGCACCAGTGTTGTGAAATGTTCTCCCTGCTGAAATAGAGCACACCACTTTTGGTATTGAAATTCCACCAACTCTTGGAGACATACCTATCCTCCTCCTAATCTCCTGAAATGAACCTCCTGCTTTTACTGTTGTTGCAACTGTAACACTGTTTTAATAGCCCTGTTTATGATATATTTTAATTATGGATACAAAACTACATGCATTAATTAGAACCACCATGGTGTAGTACTTAGGCGTGTCAGACTGGGAGAACCGAGTCACAGAACTGTATAGCTGATCGTCTTAGTCCAAGCCCTGCAATGCATAAGCATCCAAAAGGGAGGGGGCAAACCCAGACCGGAAGAACTAGCACTTGTAGAGCTGAGATATGAGACAACGTGTACATATTCTTCTCATCTGTGTGTGAGGGAGAAATTAGCCTGCCTTCTCCTGCCAGAAAAATTCCTGTCCGTGCCTGAAAGACCAGAGCTCCAGTTCCAATTCAGCCATAAAGTTCACTGGGTGACCTTGGGCCAGTCACAGTCTATTCTAACTCGGAGGGTTGTTGTGAAAAGCACGTATGCTACCCTGAGCTCCTTGGAGGAAAAAGGTGGGATATAAATGGAATAAAGAAGTGATTTTAAAAACAATCCGTACAGGGCCCACACACATACAGAGCTGTGTTTGTTGTGGGGGTGAGGTGCTTGAAAAATGACTGGGAAACCTGCCAGGACCAGGATCCTGATCTCATGTAAAGAGAGCAGGGGTGGGGATCCCTGGTCCCTAAACCACCCCTGCTTTGCAAATGTTTCCCTTTACAAACATCAAGGGTTTTTTTTTCTGTAGCACTAGTGGGAATATTTACATATGCAATACGTATGCTCTTGTCACACAAATATTTGCAGATGTTCTCATGCCATGAAAATCTTCCAGTGAGTTTACAGGATCAGAACCAACACAAGCAGATTCAAAGGTGACAGATAGAAGGGACAGAGGAAGAAACGAAGACCGGAAGACGCCTATTTACCATTCCCCATGATAGATAAGAGTAAATATCACATCAAAATCCTTTTTTGGGGCTGGGGAACAATGTGAAGAGGAAAGCTTTAAAAGAGAAATTTTGACCATTTATTTTACCTGCTTCAACTTTTTCTTCTTCTCCTTGATGGACATCTCCCGATTCATCACAATTTCTTCCAACAAACCTACCAAGGGTTCTTGGGAGCCATTTGTTCTTTGGTGTTCAAACTCATCTGCGCTGATCTGATGACAAAACGACGGTGCAGGCAAGGTCGAATCTGCATCAGCTCCTGGATATTTTATCTGTGTTAGAACAGGTGGGAGGTATGCTGAGAAAAGGAGCTTAAATTTTGGTATCCCAGGATAAAATCTTTTGTGCACGCCTCCCTCAATGGTTATGATTTGAGATCAGGAGATATACACAGCCAACACTGCAGGACCTTTAGGTGCTATCGCTTGCTTGTCAAATTCCCTCTTGCAAGAGAGATGCAGGAGCAGCGAAATATTTTTATTTTGCCAGGCCTCTCTCCACAGGGACCTACGCTCGTTTTAGAAATCGCCTTGTCTTTTGTGCTGCGTTTTATTAACTGCGCCTTTCATCTTAGCTTTTCAGAACGGATGTTGTAAGCCGCTTTGGGGACACGGTTGAAAAGAGGCACACAAATGCAGGAGTAATAGTAAAAAAATAAATTGTGTGAGAAAGACATTTGCATCTTGGCTTGTGGGTAGATGCCACTGGATGAGTTATTTTCATCTTGTGTTGCAGGTGATGCCAAAGTGACTTAGGACCAAAGGATTAAAGGATTAGAAAGGAGCTTCCAAGGCCCAGGGCCGGGATGGGAGAACATTTTTGGCTCTACGGATCAGCCCTGTGGGCCAAAGTTGGCAGGTAAGCACTGCCACCCACCTGTCAAAATTCCTTGCATGGGAATTTCCAGTTGAGGGCTGGCAAAGCAGTTGTTTCCTCCACCTTCCCACCACTTGACGGGTACAAGATAAATAAGGCAAGGCCCAGCGCTAAGCAAGTTCAGCTGAGGTGAAAGGAGAGTAAGTAAAGGTAGAAAGGTAAAGGACCCCTGGACAGTTAAGTCCAGTCGAAGGCAACTATGGGGTTGTGGCGCTCATCTCTCTTTCAGGCCGAGGGAACCGGCGTTTGTCCACAGACAACTTTCCGGGTCATGTGGCCAGCATGACTAAACTGCTTCTGGCGCAACAGAACGCTGTGACGGAAGCCAGAGCACACGGAAACGCTGTTTACCTTCCAGCCACAGTGATTAATCCACTTGCACTGGCGTGCTTTCAAACTGCTAGGTTGGCAGGAGTTGGGACAGAGCAACGGGAGCTCACTCCGTCGTGTGGATTCTAACCACTGACCTTCCAATCGGCAAACCCAAGAGGCTCAGTGGTTTAGACCACAGCGCCACCCACTGTGATCCTGCTTAGCACTGGGTTCCGGCTTTGTGTGGTGCTTCCGAGGCTCCAAACAACCAACTGGCTGCCGGGTGCTTTGGGAGCTGCACAGATCAGACCTTGGACAAGCCCAGCTTTCATCTGTGTGATGTCAGGTGTAGGGCTGAGTGGCTATGATTGACACTTTGCAGCCCCAAACGGGGAAGGCTGGTGGGCCGCCAAGTGTCAGGAGCCTGAGTCAAGTCAGCAATAAAAAACAAGGTTAACTATTTATTAAAGTATTTTAAAATATTTTTTTAAAAACTAAGTTATCTATTTATTCAAAGAATCCAAAACAGCTCAGGCCTAGTGATTCCAGGGACTTCCCAATAGGTCTTGCCCCAATGAGGCAGTTGTGAAGACTGAAGGTCCCCACTATCCCACCCCTTTCTAAGGCTCCTCCTCTCTGGGGTCTTTTCCAAGCAATCTCAAACTGTGTTGGCGCACAACCAATCTCTGTTCTGCTCTTTTCATTTCTATGTCTTTTTAGGGGTCGCAGGAGGAGGAGACTCCTTGGATTCTTCAGCAGCTTGACTCCACTCCTTCCGAGCCTCCGCTTCAGCCTGGGAGTCTAAACTGCTCTCTGCCACAGCCTCTCCCTGCTCACTAAACCCTGTTACCTCTTCTGCTTCTGACACCTCCTCCTCCCAGTCTGCTCCCTCATTGTCATCTCACCACCAAAGCTGGTGCCTTCTTCCACTCCTCTGCAGCCAGTCAGCCTCTGACACCAAGACTGGCCTGCAGGCTGGAGGTTCCCTATCCAGTGCAACTTCGTGGTCAATTCAGGATCCACAACACAGCATGCAGCTACTGCATCCCTGGCAGGTGGCCATCCGACCTCTGCTTAAACACCTCCAGCAAAGGAGAGTGCACCACCACCTCCCAAGCCAGTCTGTTCCATTGTTAAAGCAGTTTCTGCTATTAGTGTTGGCGCTGGCACCTGCTTCCCTGCCAACTTCTATGCACTGGTTCTTGTCTGGAGCAACAGAGAACATGCCTCCGCCATCTTCTGCGAGGCAGCCCTTCTGATATTTTAAGATTGCTATTGTGTCCCCCCTTTGCCTCCTCTTCTCTAAGCTAAACATGCCCAATTCTTTCAACTGATCCTCACAAAACTTGGTTCTATCCTGGTTCCCCTCCTCTGGGCACACTCGAGGGAAAAGGGAGTGTTGTGGGAACATGAGGAGAGGGGTGGACCCTGCCATCATCATCTGAGGCCCTTCTTCATGTGCCTCTCCCACAAGAGGTCTAGAGGACAGCAAGAGGACAGCAAAATGAGAATGGGCCTTTTCTGTGGTGGCTCCCAGTTCATGGAATGCTCTCCTCAGGGATGCCTGGAGCCTTCATTCAACCAGGCCTTGGGCTGATTAACATTCTATGGCATTTTAAATGTGTCGCTGGAAGGTGGGGTCTCCACCACTGGTCCAATTCTCTTTCACACACAGCCTTTCCCCTGCACACTGTCACAAATGTGCCCTTCCTCCTCGTCCAACCTTGTACCCTACCTCCTACCCCATGTCCAACTGACGGAACTGGAAGCAACCAAGAAGCATGAGGGAGCACAAGCCCTGCTGGTTGTTCCCGTTACCAAATCAGCTGGGCAACTGGAAGGCGTAGGATGGAATCTTAGTTATGCCATCATGTGCCTCTGCTGTATGATTCCTTCATCCTTTCCCCCCACCCCCAGCTGTTTGGCAGGCCATGGGGAACAAGAATGCTAGTATGGGGTTATTTTGATAGTGGAGCCCTGGTTGGGCAATCTGTAGCAGGCTATAAGAAAGGCCTGAAAGAGCTGCCTGCTGCCCACAGGTGGTCCAGAGGCTCACAGGCATTAATGGCCAAAGTGTGGCAATGGAAGATATGGACAAAACAAACAAGAAATGTAGCAATTCTAGAGCAGCAACCTTAACAATACAAATGCTCAGAAATAAGACCCACTCAATTCAGTGGTGCTTACTCCCTGATAAATGCTTATTGGATTATAGCTACATGTCACTTTATTTGTTGCATGAGAAGAACTGGTTTGGTTTTAAGAAGGTAATAAAGAACTGAGTTGGGGAGAAGACATTTCTGTTCTACAGCTCTCACCTGGACCCTTTGGAGATGTGCTACATGCTCCTCTATTTTAGCTTTCAGGGCACAAGGTACGCTTAAGATCTCTTGAGATTTGTCCATCAAGAATGACACCAGTTTAGCAGCCAGAAGTTCATCCAAGTCCACATCATCCTTGGAGCAAAGAATACAGCGAGAAAAGGACTGAACCATCTGAAACAAAAGAAGACTGGTTATCACAACAACACTTTCTTATTCATGGGTCTTCCCCATTCTTGCCATACCAAACACTCTCAAAGTGGCTTGCAAAAGGGGAGCACAGACTTCAGATTTTCAGGAGGTACTTTGTGCTTGACTAGAACCCCCAAAATCCACCAACAGGACCCAGGTGCAAAAGATGTACACTTTGAATTAAACAGCAGGGTGCCTCTGAGCAGCTGCTGAGCCCAGGGATTCGTTTCAACTTTCAGAACCAATCTCAGCTCACAGACCTTTGACGCACAACAACATTCCTGGCTACCTCCAAGTTTTCTTCATTTCAGCCGCCTAATCAGCATTAGGGGAGTCACTTTTTAAAAAAGCTATTTGAGACATTTTTGTCTACCTACTGTACATGAGCAAGAGATCTACCAGAGGATCCCCATCAAACACCTGCTGACCCCTGGGCTTCCTGGTCCCATCCACCCTCAAAGATGGCTGAGCACTTTGGTTCAGTGCTGGTGCCATTGAAGACCTGCTTCCAGAACTGTCAACAGCTGAACAAGACAGAAGCTGCCACTGGGGAGGGGGAGGGGAGAGGTTTCCTAGAGAAGGCAAGGTGAAAGCCAGGCTGCAACCTGAGAATGAGCGCCAACAAAACTGGAGGAGAGATTCCTCCCCCTGTCCTGCCCTTCCCTATCAGCTCCCACTCCCTGCAGCACACAGTATGTCTGATGCTGTGCAGCAGGAAATGCATGGGGAGAGAGACAGACAGAGGGCAGCGATGGGAACTGGGTGGGAGAACCCACAGCTGCTAACTCTTGTCAGCTCTATCAAACACACAGCGTCTGCTGCAGGTTGCAACCTGGCGATTCATGTTACACAGGCAGAGAAAGGGAGAACTTCCACGCCACACCCTCGGTTAAATACTTTGCTGCTTTCTTTTTTGTAACTAAGGAGAGTCTTTCCCCCAAAGCAATTCCAGGAAGATTTCGCAAGCCCAGCTCGGTCTCTCAGTTCCCAGAAGACGCTCACCAGCGTTCTCGTCCCGACTGTATCTGAGAGGGGTGGCAGATCTTTATTTGAGCCAATCCTGGCCAACAGAGTCATCAGCAGCTGCAGCTTTCGGCGGTTCGCTGGTGGAAGGAGGAGGCAGCAAACCCGCAGAGCTTCAATGGCCAGCTTCTCTTTCTGCAGGAGACCTGGGTTGGAGAACATGGAAGGAGAGCACACTTCAATGTCGGACGCTTCTCACAGCTTATTTTCCAAAGGGGGGGGGGGAGGTCTAATTCTTGCAGGCAAGACATCTACTGGCACACTATTCAATGGTTAGCAGAAACCAGAATCGCCTTGTTAACCATAGTTTGCAAATCAGCTCAAGCTCTGGCTATTTGCAGTGAGAAACCTCATTAGCTTTAACCACAGTGAGTGCCAGGGCACAGAAGAAACAATAATCTATTGTTGAAAGGGCGGGAGGGAACTTTGTGATCCTGAAGAGAGGAGGAGGAAGGAGAATTTGAGTCCAAGGCCTTCTCTCAGTCCTATAACCATAAGAGACCAGCAGTATCTCTCAGGGCAACATGCAAGTCTCTCAGGGCAACATGCAAGTCAAGTCTAGGCTCCAACCAAGCCTTATCTGTCAGTTTTGCTAACAGGTTCTCTCTCTCTTAACTTTTCTCTCCCTCCTGATTGGCTGACACTTCACCCAGTCTCTTCTGGGTCTGCAGGAAGATGACCCAAGGTCTGTCCATCACAGAAGTTAAGTACATGTTCATCTCCCGCTTTCATTGCCCTCTGTTGCTGCCTTTCTCTGTGGTTTCCCTGCACCTCTTTTAGATTGTAGGCCCCTTCAGGGCAGGATCTAGACACACCTGTTTTTTGCATATAGATGCTACTATATCATAATTACCATGAAGAATTCTCAAGATACTAATGTACATAAATCTCACATCCCATTCCAAACATACCATTTAGCTTTACAGTCAAACTCTTATCCAACAGGTTTTAAGGGGTGTGTGAGAGAGAGAGCTATATAAAGGAGAAATTAATTTCAGCCAAAAATGAAATGTCAGCAAGCCAGCAGACTAACCATAAAAGGCATATATAGTACATATACCTCTAAAAAGTATATGTACAATTCACAAACATATCCTTCATAAATCTTTTTTTTTATTTCAACACAGAAATCTTCTAATTGATGGAGAATGCAAGCCAAACTCTGCCAACTGCATGTGAAATAATAATAATAATTTATTATTTCTACTCTGCTCTGGGGTTTCCCCAGCCACTCTGGGCAGCTTTCAACAGAACATTAAAACCAGAATAAAACTTCAAACATTAAAAACTTCCCTAAACAGGGCTGCCTTCAGATATCTTCTAAAAGTCGGATAGTTGTTTATTCCCTTGACATCTGATGGGAGGGCGTTCCACTACTGAGAAGGCCCTCTGCCTGGTTCCCTGTAACCTCACCCAAGTCAAACATAATGAAGTATCAAAGTCATATTAGCAGAGACAACATAAAATAAATTCTATAAAAAGCCTGAGTTTTCGCTCCTATGGCCCAGTGTGGCTCCCAGAGCCAGTGTGGTGTAGTAGTTAAGAGCAGTAGACTCGTAATCTGGTGAACCGGGTTCGCATCTCCGCTCCTCCACATACAGCTGCTGGGTGACCTTGGGCTAGTCACACTTCTCTGAAGTCTCTCAGCCCCACTCACCTCACAGAGTGTTTGTTGTGGGGGAGGAAGGGAAAGGAGAATGTTAGCCGCTTTGAGACTCCTTAAAGCAGGATATCAAATCCAAACTCTTCTTCAGTGGTAAATGGTTTTGAGGTTCAATCCATAACCTTGCTGCCCTGCACTGATAGATCGCCGAGCCTAGCATATTCTAGGTACACGTAACCTTGAAATCCGCAGAACCGGCCTAATTAAGGTTGCAGGCTTCCACATTTGGCTCACAAGGTTGTTCTGGCCATGCTAAATGCCCTGGCCCTACAACTGAACAATATATGAACTCACTATGGTAGAGCATGAGTCTTGCTGGGGCTTGTATAGAGTTCTGTGCATGGGGCTAATCACTGGGGATTGCAAATCACTGTGCCTTTGATTTCAAACTGCATGAGCAGCACATGGTTGCCTGATGAACCATTTCCCCATCCCTGCTCTAGATTCTGCCTAGCCCACAGCCTGCGCAAGAAATGAAAACACGGTGCAAAAGTTTTAATCTCTTTTGACAATCTCCCAGAGAGAAGCTACGTGCATGGACTGCCGCCCTGTACCTGGCCAGGAGTGGTGGCCCCTTGCAAAGATAATTAGCAATAACTACATATGTTCTAGAATAAAATGGTGTGCCGGAGCTTGGCTTCCTGCACAGGTGTTGGAGAAGGCGGCAAAATTGTTGTGCATTTGTGACACATCCAGTAGCTCAGGGTTCACTCCCAGGGCTGAGTGTGAACCGCCAAATAAATTTGCAGTTGCAGGCAAAGACAAATGGCAGCAGCTCTGAATCACTAAGAAATGATTCAGTTCCCACATCACTGCAACCTTGAATTTCAAAACATCTCCTGAGATAGTAAACACGATCGTTCAAGACTGGTAAACTCTGACTTTTAACAGTTATATCTTTCGGGAATTAGCATAACCATGTTTAGGGTGCAGTAGATTCCTAGAGTTTCAAGAAAACCGCAGTAGCTGCAACCTTTCTGCTCTTCTCTTTTTCTTTTCTTTTTAAATGATATTTATTAAGAATTTAAAATTTACAGAAAAACAGAAAAAGAAGAGAGCGAAAAAAGAAATTAAACAATACAAGTCAACAAAAAGTAAAAAAAAAATGCAAAACACACAATGCATCAAAACCAAAAACAAAAGCAAAAAAAGAATTAAAAACAAATCCAATATTCCCATACCTTTCTGTTCTTCTCATCTGCACTGCCTCCCTGAAAAGAGGTTTCATCTCCAGGCTTGGGAGAAATCCCAGGTCAAAGTTCTTCCCTTCAATCCCTAGCCATGCCTCCAGCAGTGGAGTAACTTTACACCCACCTGAGACCTGGGGCAACCAATCCCCCTCTGCACACAGACTGACACCCTTCACGTCCATATGATTTATTGTGTTTTATATTCTGCTAGAAAACGTCCAGAGTGGCTGGAAAAACCTAGTGGGGCACTGGCACTGGTGGGGCACTGGCAGTGTTCTTCCAGGGGCATTGCGAGTGTGAAAGGGTCTCGTGGTAATTCACAAAGCCCTAAACAACTTGGGCCCAAAGCACCTCAAAGTTGCCTGATTGCTTATGGAATCTTCAAATTGCAGAATTGGAAGGTACCCCCCCAAGGGTCATCTAGTCCAACCCCAGCCATGCAGGAATCTCAGCTAAAGCATCCATGACAGGTGGCCACCCAACCTTTCAAGGAAGGAGAGTCGACCACCTTCCGATGAAGTCCATTCCACTGTAAAACAACTCTTATTGTCAGAAGTGTTCCTGATGTTTAGTCAGAATCTCCTTTCTTGTAACTTGACGCCATTGGTTTAAGTCCTGCCCTCCAGAGAAGGAGAAAACAAGCTTGCTCCCTCTTCCACGTGACAGCCCTTAATATATTTGAAGATGGCTATCATATCTCCCCCTGGAAAAGACCCTGATGTTGGGAAAGATGGAGGGCACAAGGAGAAGGGGACAACAGAGGATGAGATGGTTGGACAGTGTTCTCAAAGCTGCTAACATGAGTTTGACCAAACTGCGGGAGGCAGTGGAAGACAGGAGTGCCTGGAGTGCTCTAGTCCATAGGGTCACGAAGAGTGGACACGACTAAACAACAACAACAACAATCATATCTCCTCTCAGTATCCTCTTTTCCAAGCTAAAAATACCCAGCTCCTACAACCATTCCTCATAAGGCTTGGCTTCCAGACCCTTGACCATCTTGGTTGCCCTCCTCTGCACGTGTTCCAGCTTGTCAACATCCTTCTTAAATTGTGGTGCCCAGAACTGGGCACGGTATTCCAGCTGTGGTCTGACCAAGGCAAAATAGAGTGGTACTATTACTTCCCTTGATCTGGACACTAGACTGCCATTGATGCAGCCAAGAATAGAATTAGCTTTTTTGGCTGCTGCATCACACTGTCGACAATGTTAAGCTTGTGGTCCACTAAGACCCCTAGATCCTTTTCACATGTACTGCTAATATGCCAGTAGTGTCCCACCTCAGTTGCTGAGATCCTTCGACAGGCCGTTTTTGGTGCTCCCAAATGCCCCTGAGGTTCAGTCAGCCTTTATGAGGCACTGAGCTTTTAGTGTGACAGGTCCTCTCTCCTGTGGAGCTTTTCACGGACAGAAGAACAGTGGGAGGCATCCTTATTTTCCACCACACGTATTTCAAAGATGGCACTGTTCAGCTGGAATTCCAGACTGCCTTTGAAATTGACTTTTTTATTTTAAAAAATCAACTAGTTTTTGTTGACATGTGTGTTGCTGGTGCTTTTGATAGCTGGATTCCCTGAATTGGGACCCAGCTGGATCCCATGACCTGGGGCCAGATGTCAGGACCCACAGTCAGCCCAGCCCAGCCCACATCTTTGCTCATGTTCTCTCACAGTTTGTTTATGTAGCACATATTTCTGATACCTGGGTGCCATAACTCAAGAGGTTATGGTAACACTGAAGTCTACACATCACATATGCAGCTGAACCCCGAGTCTGCATAAACACACTCCCAGTCACAAGTACAAGATGTTCCCACTGCTGCAACTACAAGGCCAGTTACGCCTGGGCTGGCCTGAATTCAGGATAAGGGTCAGGAAGCAATTATTCTGTAGTCAAGAAGAGAACTTAGGCATGCTTTGCCCACACACATTCCTAGCTAATAGCAATAGTAAAAGTAATAGTAATAATATTTATTTATTTTTATTTATACCCCACCCATCTGGCTGGGTTTCCCCAGTGACGCAAGAACTCACACATTCATGTGCTTGCTACAATGGTGTAAATGCTTTGTGATCTCTACACTCAGTCTTTTTGAGATATTCTGCTGAGACTCACTGTTGCAGCTTTTAATTAACTCTTTTTACCCTTCCACCCACTGTCTCTTTAGTGGCTTGGTGGCGACAGCGTTCTGGACTTGGTAACACTTTTACCAATGTTACAGTGGCTTTGTGTTGTACACTGCCTTACTATGTTTCCTATGTAAGCGTGGTTTATACATATTCAAATAAACAAGTGAATGAATTATTATTTTTTATTAATGAGGCTGTCGTTTTTGTTTTATTAGCTTTGGGCTTACCCTGAAAAGGGAGACCAGGATATAAGCCATAAACAAAATGAAAACTCTGACTTCTTATTGTGCCTGAGGAGACCAATTGCCTCAAGAACATGTTCCAGCCAGGCAAGAACGCTTGAAGAGGTCATGGAGCAGAGGCAATGAGGGGCATGACTTAGGGAAGGTGAGATGGGAGCTAGGGAGAGCCCCAAGGGCCAGGCATGGAGGTCTGCAGGGCTGCATTGCCCCTCAGGCCTGAGGTTCCCTACTCCTGTCTTACTCAGTCATTATGGGGGACGAAGCCCTCCTAGTCATGGCGCAGGCTATGGTACCATGGCTAGGAGCCACTAGAAAGTGGGCCTTTTTGACGGATCCATTTTCCCTCTGAGTTTAGGAGACCACCAATGATGTCCAGGTGTCTTTTAAAAACATACATTTGGGCTCCTAGGCCTTCTCGGTCTCATTCTATTATAAGATTTTTTAATCCTCCCCTAGGTTTTTTAGTTGCATTTTCTTCCTGTATTTTAATATCTTGATGTGCATTTTAATATTGTTGCATAACACATCAAGACTTGCCACTGGAGGCGATACAGGCATGCTTTAAATAAACAAATAGTTTATAGTGTTTTCATTTTGCTATTGCATTTTTTTTGTACAAGGTTAGCTGCTCTGGGCTCCCTTTGGAGGCTGCAAATAAAAGGACGACGGCGAAATGCTCGACATTGAATTTTTGTACTGTTTTTTATTATCATTATTATTATTTGCTTGCTTGTTCACTACCAGATGTGTACATTTCTTGTTCTAGAACTTGCTAATGAACATTTGCTCCTCATTATCCGCTGGATTTATTGCTCCCCGAAAACTCACCTGTGCAATTTTAATTTGTATCCTGTTTGTGTTCCAAAGAGGAAATTTATTTATTTAGTCAAAGTATTTATTTATTTATTCAAATTTTCATACCACCCATCATCTCCAAATTCCACAGTGGTTTATAATACTTAGAACACAACAAGGTAAAAACAGCTCGCGCCAGAGACACGGACAACTGCCACTCAAGCATTATGTCTGAATTTGACATGTGCAGCAGGCCCAGGGCTGCAAGTAACCCCACCCCTGGTCACTACCCAAAAACTTTCCTGCCTGCTCAGTGCCCCCAACCTTCCCACGTTGGGCACGGGAGGTCTGAAGGGGGCCTTTACCTACTTTTGCTGGAATATAAGTAGAAGCTTCCAAGCCTGTATTATCAAATAAACAGCAGCTTCTACTTTTCTTCAAGCAAACGACAGCCATAAAACTATTAACTTTAAACAGGAGGGCAATAAAGCATCCCCACTGACCAGGATTTGCCAACCAGGTGCCCTCCAGATGTTTTGGACCACATCTGGATAAGGTTGGAGAAGACATTGGCAGGTCATTCTGCGACTCAACAGTTCTCTCAGCCTGACTAACCAACAACCTCAGGGAAACCCCCGAGGCCTGGATGAAGAGACACATCTTTACAAGTTAAAAAAAGCGGGGGGAAATAGTCAAAGAGTGACAGACCTCTAGAGGGAAAGGGTTCTTACCTAGCACATTGACGAAGAGATCAAAAAACTGGAAAGTGAGAAGAGGCTCCTTCATGTGGCCATAGTAATCCGCTATGGTTCTGAAGACATCTCGTTCAAATCCTGAGTATGTCGGTTGTTTCAGATCCGGACACCTGGGCCCTATTGTGATGGGCACAAAGGAGAGAGAAGAAATGAATGGCATTTCTTCTTCGACAGAAATTATCAACAGTTACATTTCTACTCAGTATTGGTGTGTCCACAAGAGCAAAGAGGAAACAGACAAATTATTTGACAGGAGGGGGGAACTGTGTGACATTCATCAGATCAGAGTAGGCTAGAACTCTGCCTCTTCCTCAGAACACTTTTTCTGACCAATGAGTGACCAAGGATTTCTACCCTGCAAGCCAATCAGAAATGAAATGGTACAACCCTCCAACTCCATGCCAGAGCCCAGCTTTCCCCCAGACCAGTCTTACGCAACTAAAGAACTTCAATGCATCAATGGGCACTTAGTATTTCAAGCTTAACCCTTCATATAACCCCATATACACATTAAACTCTTATACGCTGTATACAGAACAAATCCTGCCCCGGTGAATTCTCCACAACAAATTGGGTTGGCAGAGATGCTGCTTTCTCAGTATTACTTTCCCCTCTAGGATGGGAATGTGAGGAGGACCACATGGCATATACTCTGGCATAGTGGGCGGGTGGGGGATTTGGCCCAGGGGCTTCTAGTGGCTCACATCCCATGAAAGCATTGTACATGGAGGGAGATCTTCACAAAGATTGCTTCAGATGGAAAATCACACAGACGTAGCTGCCCATATCAGTCAATTCTGGGTGATGGTTGATCATGTGATACATCATAGCAGGCCAATGCCCAGCATGAGGATTTAAGATGAGGACTACCACACAAGATACCCATAACTGATGAGCAGCCAATGTTTCCAAATAAGCAGCCAAGCATCCCAGAGCCATATGTGTGAAGAGGAAGAGGAAGGGGTAGGGCTATAAAGCTGCTGAGCTGGGGCTTAGTCAATGATGAAGCAGAATCCTAACCTATTGTGCTCCCTGTGACTCTATGCAAGACAGTTTTCTTGTCGTCCTGAACGTCTTGATCCACTGGGCAGTTCCTAGGGCTCTCCAGTAATACAAAATTTGAAGTCAAGGTAGTAGGAATGGGATACTCTACTATGAACTAAGTTCCACCCATGTGAGCTTGGACCTCTGTCCTTACTGAGCAAACAGGGAAGGAACAACACTGTGCAGAGTGTGATGATGAATGAAGCCTTATTGACAGAGCGAGTTGGAGTTAACTCTCTATTAGCAAAAACAGGATCTGCCCAGGAGTGTCAGAACAAATGAGCACAGCAGCTCTTCTCCAGCAGGTCTTGCCCACATGAAGCAGTTGCTAAGAATGAAGGTTTCTGCCTTCCCACTGTTGCTTTAGCCTCCCCCGGGGTCTTCCCAAGCAATCTGAGACTACGCCTGTCTCTGCTCCTCCCTCTTCATACGTCTTCTGGTCCTGGGATGCCGGGAGGGGAGCTTCTCACAGCAGGAGGGGGAGACACCAGTGATCCTTCACCAACCCGACTCATCTCTGCCTCTTGGCCTCCCTCCTCTCTGCTTCAGATTCCGCCTCTGATTCTCGACTTCTCTCTGCTACACTTTCCCTGCTACCTAAGCCCTGTTGCCTTCAGCTTCCAACCCATCCTCTTCCCAGTCTTCTCCTTTTTCTCCCTCTGACCACTCATCGGTGTCCTACTACCAATCCACGGGCTGAGCCTTCTTCCCTTGGTGGTTCCCCAGCTGGTTCCTCCCACTATTCCTCTGCGTCCAACTAGCCCGTGACAAACGGACAGCCTCACACTGCGGATTGTAATGATGAATGAAGCCTTATTTGCCCTTGTCAAAGTGGCTTTCTTAAAACAGAAAAGGGGGGGGGGTTTCCCTAATCACACTGAAATCAAACGATACTTACAACTTGCCAGACACTTCATTGCCGACAGCACCCAGTGAGGCAGCTCCTCTGCAGTGAATAGAGATGAGAATTTTCAAAAATCGTTAAATAGATCAACACTGACTTTCATGAAGCAGAGGAATGGATTTACAAGCTGCAGGAAAGCCTCATCCAGGAGCTCATCAACAGCCATAGAGTCATCCCAATCAACTCCAGGGTGGTAGCCTGGCAGAAGGCTTTCTCTATGGCAACCCAGGTTTTGGAACTTCCTCCCAACAGGGCTACATCTGGAATCTTTGTTATACATCTTTCAACAAAGCCTGCAGACTCTTCTGTTTACCCTGGCTTTTGAAAACTGGGGTGTATATTTTCAGGACCCGCCTTATTTCTGTGATTGCAAGTTGTTTTAAAAGGTTTTCAACACTGTGCTTTAATTGATGTAACCCGCCCTGGGAACTTCGGGGAAAGGGCAGGTAAACAGTAGTGATGATGGTGATTAGGACAGCGATTTCCATCAGAGAAGAACACAATACAGTCTCCACCTCAGTCTTGAGCCATAAAAAAGAATGGCATGTATCTCTGAGGACAGACATAGTCACTCTTTGTCAGGGTTTCCCAAACTTGGGTCTCCGGCTGGTTTTGGACTACAACTCCCATGACCCCTAGCTAGCAGAACCCAGTGGTCAGGGATGATAGGAATTATAGTCCAAAAAAACTACTGGAGACCCAAGTTTGGAAAACCCTGCTCTATATCTTTGGACAGTTTGTATTGGCGGCAGCTGCTCATTTCCATCCCAAGAACCACTTCACATATGGCACAGGTGAAAACAACTATGTCCTACTTAGACCCATTGAACCCAAGTTAGTCATGTCCATTAACTTCAATTGGCCTACTTTGAGTAGGACTGCCATCTAACTCCAACCCAACACCATTGCAGAACAAGTGCTATTAGGACCCTCGTATGCCCCACGGGTGGCGCGGGTGGCGCTGTGGGTAAAAGCCTCAGCGCCTAGGGCTTGCCGATCGAAAGGTCGGCGGTTCGAATCCCCGCAGCGGGGTGCGCTCCTGTTGCTCGGTCCCAGCGCCTGCCAACCTAGCAGTTCGAAAGCACCCTCGGGTGCAAGTAGATAAATAGGGACCGCTTACTGGCGGGAAGGTAAACGGCGTTTCCGTGTGCAGCTTTGTCACGCTGACCACGTGACCCGGAAGTGTCTCCGGACAGCGCTGGCCCCCGGCCTCTTAAGCGAGATGGGCGCGCAATCCCAGAGTCTGTCAAGACTGACCCGTATGGGCAGGGGTACCTTTACCTTTACCTTTACCTTTATGCCCCACGGAGGACCTTAAGGTCCATAAATAGCAACACCCTAGTGGTCCCGGGCCCTAAGGAAGTTAGATTAGCCTCAACCAGAGTCAGGGCTTTTTCAACACTGGCTCCGGCCTGGTGGAACGCTCTGTCTCATGAGACCAGGGCCCTGCAGGATCTGATTTCTTTCCAAAAGGGCCTGTAAGACAGAGTTGTTCCGCCTGGCCTTTGGCTTGGAGCCAATTTGATTCCCTCCCCCTCTTTCTTTTTTCTTTCTCCTCCTGTGATGAGGCTGCATTTTAATATTTTACTGTTTCACTATTTTACTGTTGTATTTTAATCTTGTTTTGAAGTTGCATTCATTCAGTTTGTTTTTATTGTAGCTTGTTGGCCGCCCTGAGCCCGGCCTTGGCTGGGGAGGGCAGGGTATAAATAAAAATTATTATTATTATTATTATTATTATTATTTGAACAGGATAGTCGCTTGTTGTACAATAAAGGTTTCCAATCGACCTCCATTTTTTTACATGCATAAGGACATGTGTGTTAATAACAATAATAATAAAATTTAAAAGTAAATAATAATACATTATAATAAAAACATTTGCAGTGGATTACGATCTGTTAAGCACCCCCCAATAATAGCAGCAAAATGCTTCAGCAGCACAGGATCACCTAGGTTAACTCATGTAGTCTAGCATCCTGTTCTCACAGTGGCCAACCAGATGTCTGTGGGAAACTGACAACAGGACCTGAGAACAAGAACCCTCTCCCCTCCTGGCGTCTTCAGCAACTGGCATTCAGAAGCATTGCTATCTCTGACCATGGAGGCAGATTAGCCATTGACAGCCTTAACCTCTGTGAAGTTGTCTAAATCCTCTTTTAAGGCCATCGAAGCTGCTGGGCACCACGGCTTCCCACAGGAAGGAATTCCGCAACAATATGCTGCAGAATCACCATAGTGCAACAAAGACCTATGTGCACAAATGCGTCAAATTTGGAAACAGGGAAGTATTTAATTTTGAGGAGCGACAGGGAGCCTTCTAAACAGATGTAACTGCAGAAAAACAAAACTCATGCTGCCTTCAGATTACATGCCCACAGATTATGTCCATACAAAGGATGTGTCATGGGGGGAAGCCAGCCTTAATAAGAAACAATTACGCCATGTTTGTTGGTTGTGTAAGGTAAAGGTAAAGGTACCCCTGCCTGTACGGGCCAGTCTTGCCAGACTCTAGGGTTGTGCGCTCATCTCACTCTATAGGCCGGGAGCCAGCGCTGTCAGCAGACACTTCCGGGTCACGTGGCCAGCGTGACAAAGCTGCATCTGGCGAGCCAGCGCAGCACACGGAAACGCCGTTTACCTTCCCGCTGGTAAGCGGTCCCTATTTATCTACTTGCACCTGGGGGTGCTTTTGAACTGCTAGGTTGGCAGGCGCTGGGACCGAGCAGCGGGAGCGCACCCCGCCGCAGGGATTCGAACCGCCAACCTTTCGATCAGCAAGTCCTAGGCACTGAGGCTTTAACCCACAGCGCCACCTGCGTCCCTTGTTGGTTGTGTACTTAGCCTCAAACAGGTTGGCATCACATAAAAGGAAATTACTCAGCAAGGTGATGTTGAATCATGCAACTTTAACACTTCTGCTTATCCACTTAAAGGTAAAGGGACCCCTGACCGTTAGGTCCAGTCGCGGACGACTGGGGTTGCGGCGCTCATCTCGCTTTATTGGTTGAGGGAGCCGGCGTACAGCTTCCGGGTCATGTTGCCAGCATGACTAAGCCACTTCTGGCGAACCAAAGCAGCGCACAGAAACACCGTTTACCTTCCTGCCTAAGCGGTACCTATTTATCTACTTGCACTATGATGTGCTTTCGAACTGCTAGGTTGGCAGGAGCAGGGACCAAGCAACAGGAGCTCACCCCGTTCAGGGATTCAAACCGCGACCTTCTGATCGGCAAGTCCTAGGCTCTGTGGTTTAGACCACAGCACCACCCACGTCCCACGTATCTACTTAGATGATAATAAAGAGCAGCCTGTCTTTTAATTATGGATTTCTTTACCTCCATAAAAATAGTGTACAATTACCACCTAATGCTCTTACTGGTTCAGAATGTCTTATAGAAAGGACATGAAGTTGTATTCGTGGATAACTTATCAGAAATCATTCAAAAATATACAATAGTCCAAACTTGAGAAGCCCTACAAACAACTAAATAAATGTAAATAACATGACACTCCCCAATATACTCTTTGATGGTATATAGTAATTTTCTTCTTCTGGGGAGAAATGTTTATCTTTATGATTCGGCTACAGCATGTTCCTCCCCTCTCCCCGCTGAATTACCATATTATCAAGCACAAATCCTAGAAAAGCTGTAACAAACTAAACAAATCACTCTACTTACTTGATTTATCTTCTAGGATGACAACCCCCTGCTTGTTAACATTATACACATTCTGAATTATATGCTTTGGATTCACAAGTTTAATGTCCAGCATGTCATTCAGAGAATCCAAGCCTAAAGTCTTTTGCAAGCTGCAGTAAGAGGGTGGGAGGTGGGGAAACAAACAGGTTTATCAGACTAGCATCACAGTTAGTTGTAGAAGCACCGCACATCACAATGAAGTACTTTTACTGGAATACCGTACTTTTTGCACCATAGGACGCACCGGACAATAGGACGCACCTTGTTTTAGAGGGGGGAGAACAAGAAAAAAATTCTCCCCCTCTCTGCCCAGCGCCCCTTCAGCGAAGCGGCAGGAGGCGCTGCGCAGAGAGGGGGAGAATTTTCACCCTCTTGTTTTCCCCCTCTAAAACAAGGTGCCGTTTAAGGTGCGTTCAGTCGCCTTCAAGCAGCTACCTTGGAAGCCTGGAGAGCGAGAGGGGTCGGTGCGCACCGACCCCTCTTGCTCTCCAGGCTTCAGGTTCCTTTCGACCTGCTCTTTGGGGCTGGCGGGGGGAAGCCCACCACCAGCCCCAAAGAGCAGGTTGGGGAGCAGCGGAAAGCTTCTATGGCTTCTTTAGCCCCACACGCGCTCTCCCAGCTGGAGAGGTGGCGCGTGGCTAAAGAGGTTGCTGCCATAGCCGTGCTTCACCTCTCCAGCCGGGAGAGGGTCGCGGGGCTATGGCGTCTTCGCTCCATAGGACGCACACACATTTCCCCTTCATTTTTGAAGGGGGAAAAGTGTGTCCTATAGAGCGAAAAATATGGTACAAAAAGTTCAGACAGGTGCAGTATTTTTTAATAGGCATCACAAGCCGCCTTGAAGCTCGCAATACCAATAGAAAAAGCAACATTCTGGTTTAAAACGAACGCTTAACAGCGCCCGTATATTTTAGATACATGTGACTATAATGCTGAGGTTGCATGTCATAATGAAAAACCCGTTCTTACCCATCAAAGTGCATTTTATAAATGCCAACATCCCCCCAGTTGGGAAAAACCAGTGAGAGTGTCCACACGCTAGTTTCCCCACCTGCTGTAGAGAACAAAACAACCCCAAAATAACTAAATTAACTAACCAAAATAACTAAAGGCATTCCAGCAATATTCTATAGTAAACAGTGGTACCTCTAGAACAGTTTCAGGTTAAGAACGGACCTCCAGAACAAATTAAGTATTTAACCCGAGGTACCACTGTGCGTGGTTACACGTATACCACATATACAGGGGCGCGGGTGGCGCTGTGGGTAAAACCTCAGCGCCTAGGACTTGCCGATTGCCAGGTCGGCGGTTCGAATCCCCGCGGCGGGGTGTGCTCCCGTTGCTCGGTCCCAGCGCCTGCCAACCTAGCAGTTCGAAAGCACCCCCGGGTGCAAGTAGATAAATAGGGACCGCTTACTAGCTAGCGGGAAGGTAAACGGCGTTTCCGTGTGCTGCGCTGGCTCACCAGATGCAGCTTATCACGCTGGCCACGTGACCCGAAAGTGTCTTCGGACAGCGCTGGCCCCCGGCCTCTTAAGTGAGATGGGCGCACAACCCTAGAGTCAGACACGACTGGCCTGTATGGGCAGGGGTACCTTTACCTTTACCTTACCACTGTATTATTATTATTATTTTTAAAAAGCTGGGCATTGCAGTTCAGGGGCTTGAGTCAACAAGCCAGCTGAAAAAAGGCAAAAGAATTTCAGTTTATGGATTACTGAATTGCTGACTTTGTATTTTCTTAGTGGCAATTTGGAATATTTATTTATTTATGCATGCATGCATGCAAAGCACAGCCTGTTGCTTTCTGCTACTTACTCTCAGCTTAGGTTGACAGAGAAAGGTTCATGCAATCTACTTACTGTGATAGAGTCATGGACCTCCATATATCTTCCAGATTTGATTCTGTTAGTTGTCGGCGATGTATGAGTTTGCATGTTGGTACTTCTCCAATTGCAATACTATGACGTTTGAACCACATTTCAGAATTCTACAAGAGACGAGAAAGATAACAAGTTTTAGTATTGTATATAATAATTCTTTCCCTTAATGAGGACCCTAATCCTACACCGATCCAGAGATGTTAGTTGCAAATAATTGCCAATTCTTCAGTACATTTCTAAGCAACAGTGCAGAAAAGATAATGTGTTCAGCGGCCAGGTTGCTCACCGGAGCAAGACGGTTTGAGCATATTACACCGATCCTGATCTGACTGCACTGGCTACCACCTGGTTTCTAGGCCCAATTCAAAGGTTATAGGTTTTGAGCTATAAAGCCTTAAACCTCAAGGAACACCTCTTCCCATATGAACCTACCTAGACCCTGAGATCATCTTCTGAGGCCCTCCTTCGTGTGCCTCCTCCTCGAGAGGTCCAGAGGGTGGCAACACGAGAACGGGCCTTCTCTGCAGTGGCTCCCCGTCTGTGGAATGCTCTCCCCAGGGAAGTTCGTCTGGTGCCTTCATTATACACCTTTAGGTGCTAGGCAAAAATGTTCCTTTTTAACCAAGCCTTTGGTTGATCTGATTGACATCCCATGCCCTTATAAAATGCAGCTCTCCTTTTTTGGAGGGGGGGGGTTGTCATTGGGTTGCTGTTTTTATTTTCATTATATACATTGTTGTTTTTCTGCTGATCTCTCTTGTGAACCGCCCTGACCTCTGGGTATAGGGCAGTGTATAAATTCAATAAATAATAAATAGTAAGATTAACCATAAGCTCTTAATTGCTGTAGGGAAGGCAAAATCCATACCACACCACATGTCGTGAGTAGGACTCCTTTCCAGTCCCTACAACTATTGACTAATCATAGTCCACGGCAATTATGTTCTCTACCCAGAGGGAGGAAGGGAAAGTTGGTGATGGCAATACCAAAGCCACAGCCCAGCATTGTCTGGTCCACACCCAAGTGGAAGTCACCTCCAAAAGGTGTCAGGGACTAGACTGGGTGTAGCAACACTTCTCCACAGAGCCTGATTGGCTCCTCTGTTGCTCGCCCCTTGGGAGGAACCAAAGGATGCCTTCACAGATATGTCAGTGAACAGGAGCTTGTAGTTAGCATCTTCCGCATCAAAATGATATTCGTACAGATGGAAATCTTACCAACATGAGGGGCTTCCCTGGGATCTGTTCTCGGAAAGTATCCCTTTCAAAATCATTCCAGTTTGGGAATTTGACAACTTCCTTTCGGTACGGGGATCGTTTGGGATATGGTTTGAGTGGCGAGAAAGGAGGAAATCTAAAATGAAAAACAAAACATTAAAGCCACAATTGAGTCCAGCTTGTGAACATTGTGAGGGGCAGGGAGAGAGAGAGAGAGGACTCCCATCTTCTTGTTGCAATCTAATTGTTTGAGGCACATGTGAAATGTTTACACACTGGCCTTCTTGACCTAGAAGCTGATTCTGGGATGAATCCAACGAAGTCATCAATGTGCAAAAGGAAAGGCTGGAACCCTTTCATATTATGCACAGACTTTGTTGATGGAAACAGCAGAATAATATTCTATTGCTCCATCAACATGGACCCTTTCCAGAGCTGGGCTGGTTAATGAAAAAAGTAATGGGCCCCATCTGCACTATAGATTTAAAGCAGTATCATACCACTTTAAACAGTCCTGGTTTCCCCCAATTAATCCTGGGGACTGTAGTTTGCTAAGCACACTGAGAGCTCTTAGGAGACCCCTGTTCCCCTCACAGAACTACAGTTTCCAGAATTTCCTGGGTAGAGGGTTGATTGTTAAACCACTCTGGGAATTGTAGCTCTGTAAACTGTGGGTAAAACCTCAGAGCCTAGGACTTGCCGATCGCATGGTCGGTGGTTCGAATCCCTATGGTGGGGTGCGCTCCTGTCGTTCGGTCCCAGCGCCTGCCAACCCAGCAGTTCGAAAGCACCCCCAGGTGCAAGTAGATAAATAGGGACCGCTTACCAGCGGGAAGGTAAACGGCGTTCCGTGTGCTGCGCTGGCTCGCCAGATGCAGCTTGTCACGCTGGCCACGTGACCCGGAAGTGTCTGCGGACAGCGCTGGCTCCCGGCCTCTAGAGTGAGATGAGCGCACAACCCTAGAGTCTGGCAAGACTGGCCCGTACGGGCAGGGGTACCTTTACCTTTAAAAGCAATAAGCACCTCACAACATCAGCACCCTTAACAAACCACAGTTTGCAGGATTCTTTGGAGAAAGGCATGACTGTTCAAAATGGTATGATACTGCTTTAAATCTATAGTGTAGATGGAGCCAAGGGGAAATGCCCACATGAGGAAAGTGGATGGGTGAAAAGCCAGGAGCTAGTATGTTCTTCTAGGGAGCAGTTTCTCTCATTAAGTTGCTTACAGAATTATACAGCAGCTCAAAACTAGTACAGCTCATCAGCTGGAGTGTTATCCTTTGACCCTAAATCAAGTCAAACCACAGAGCCAGTTGATAACTTTTGCTCTCTTTTCTCTGCCTGTGAAAAAAAGAAAGGGCAACTGACCCAAGCCATTATTCTGAAAATAACAAAGCTTAGATTAAGGCTTTAGGCATCATCAATTGCTGTGTAAATAAGCTTCCCCTATGTGTTCCTATGCTATTTAATTCATTTATGAATCACTCGCCATAAAACATCCTGAAGGAATTTAACAATAAAGACAGCAAAAGTAAAAGCAACTAAACTCCCACCTGCAATAATTACTAGGTGCAGGGGGGAGGGGGAGAGAGAGAAACTGTTGGCAATTGTCCACCAGATGGTGCTCCAAATATATCCATTGTCCTGAAAGTTAAGAAGAAGAACACGCTTTGGTAGATAAGATATAGACCTCCAAAGCCACAGCTTCAGTTTACTGCATTGATCTCTGGCAAGTTAATTCACTCTACGGGGACAGCCATAATAAAAAAACTGGCAAAAGAATACGAAACTGCTGAACAATTAACACCAAGCACTGCTGAAATCTGAAAGTTCCTTTACATTTTTTTTAAGAAGGGAAAATAGTTGAGAACCATGCTTTGTCACTGCTCTATTCCATATCCTCCTTGAGTGGTTTTGCCAGTCTGGAATGTGATGCTGAACTATGATAATGCTTCTTGCTTGAGCCTTGATGGAAGGTGGAGAGAGAGGCGTGTGTGTGCAAAAGCCTCTGGATTTCTGCATGGCTGGAATGTAGCCAACTGTACAAAGGTTTGAGTCACATATTTTGATCCACCCATTGTTACCTTTGCCCTGCCTTACATTATTCTATAAAAACATATATTTGTTTCATCTTCTGATACAGAAGCAGGTAGAACAAATGCCAAGACAAACAGAACAGAAGGAAGGAAGGAAGGAAGGAAGGAAGGAAGGAAGGAAGGAAGGAAGGAAGGAAGGACAGTCCAATAAAAGAGAAAAATAATCCAGTGGAAACACAATTATTATTTATTAAATTCGTATATCTCCCTTCATACCGGTTCACAGAATAAAAAGATGATTACTCAGCATCATGTACACTATGGGAGAAAGCACCACAGGGATACAGTGGTACCTCGGTTTTCGAACGTAATCCGTTCCGGAAGACCGTTCAAGTTCCAAAACCGAAAACTCAATATGGAAAACTCAATACAGAAGCTGTGTTTCCTGTTTGATATCAAAGGTATGTTCAAAAACCGAAGCATTGACTTTTGGGTTTACGGCGTTCGAGTTCAGAAATGTTCGTCAATGGAGGCATTCGAAAACCGAGGTACCACTGTACAGGAAAAATACTGCAAAATATATTTTTGGCTCTATGGACAGTCACCATCCCAGACCATGGGTCTCCAAACGTTGCACCCTGCTCCCTTTTAAATCTGGAACTGCCCAACACTGGCATATGGGCCCTGGAAGTCTGGCCACAATGAAATTCAGCCCACAGGTTGTAAAAGGTTTTCCCATTTTGTTTGAAACAGAATAGTTATAGCCTTAATTTTTCATGCTTGATAATACTACTGACAAATACTAACTGGACAAAGAGAGGTTTTGTGTAACTCCTTCCCTAAAAAAATAGCTTCTAGCTTTTTAAAAGTACTTTGATACACATTCTGGGAACTTGGGGCAGGGGGGGCACATGTTTAAGATGGGGGAGGAAGCAAAAAAGGAGAAACCGACTTCAACCTAGAGAGGGAAAAGGTTGGTTCAGAAGGGTCAGGGGACCAATCCAGGAAATCAGAAGGGAGTTACTTTGTTCTTCTTTCATGAAGATCCTGCTACACCACGGGTGTCAAACACAAGGCCCACGGGCCGAATGCAGCCCGCCAGACCTCGTCATGTGGCTCGTGTAGCCGCCGCCGGCCTTCACCTTTTATTCTCGCTTCTTCTTTTTTTTGACACAAGAAAGCCGCCTCTTCAGCGCATGCGCGGCAGCCTACAAGCCAGAGAACGTCTGCCCTCTAGTGGCGCCGGCCGTTCTACACAGGAAACCTCCACTTTACATGCATTCAGGAACCTCCACTTGTTTTTATATTGAGCGCATGCCATCCTGTGATGTGACAGATCCAACGGCTGCCTGAACCCTTCTCTCCTGTACTGTAAGTACATATGATGTATGTGGGGCGGGGGGGGGGGGTCTGCTTATAGTCCTACAGATACAACATAGTCCTACAGATACAACATAGTCCTACAGATACAACCGGCCCTTTGAGAGTGACCAAACTGCTGATGCGGCCCCCGATGAATTTGAGTTTGACACCCCTGTGCTACACCCTGCATAGGGCATGTGTTGGAAGGAGACCTGGATGTATTGAATGAAGGTTCCGCTTTACAACACTTCTAACAGTACACTAAAGTTAGGGGGAAGGATAACTGCTCAGTTGTGCTTTGTATGCAGGAGGTCTCGGGTTCAACCCCTCTCACCTGCACTTAAAAGGTCAGGTAGCAAGAAAGGCCCATGGAGAGCTACAGGCAATGCAATGCAAATGAATTGCACTGGGCAATGCAAAGCTAAATGGGCTAATATGTGTGGTACTTACATAATGCCGTGAGCCTATTTCATCATGCTAATGCTCATGAACTTATTTCATCACGGCTGCAGCATAAACAAGCAGGGATCAGCCGCCATGGAATAAAATCCATTATTTTGCAACCTATTACGACATCATTTGTATAAATAAAATGACTGGTACACCCAAGGGAACACAACAGTATAATTATAAAATTACATTATGGCACTATCTGAAAAGATTAAAGTTCAGCATTGCAAAAATGCAAATACCCAATTGGTCTTAAAGGTAGACCAGTGAGCAGGGACACTTATTTATTCATTTCAGTATTATAGTTTCATATAAAACTGTGTATACTGTGTGTTTCGTATTGTAACATTCATATTGTAACACACAGTATTACAATAAAACCAAAGAAAAACGTAAATAAAAGAAGAGTCCTGAAATAACATTGTTGGGTATATTCAATGGAGACAACCAAGGATTATTATAGAAACATTTACTTATTGGTTACTTATTAATGGCAGCAAGAATAATGATAGCTAAGAACTGCAAAGGAACAAAGAGTTTAAATGGACAAAATTGGTATAATGTAGTTTCGGACATAGCACTTTATGAGAATCGGATTCAAAACTTTGTGTGGCGAGAGGGCAAGAAACCCAAGAGAAATTCATGGCAGGCTGGTGGCTGTTGATCCAGCACACAAGCAAAGACTCTGTAGGACAAAACTGTACCTGCCTCCTTCCATAATATATGGTTGTATTAATGTTTTCCTTCATATTTATATGAGCAGCTTTCATTCTCTATCCATTTTAGTGTCTGTATGAAATTTATTGTTGTTGTTTACATCTGAACTCTTTTTTTTTATTCTTTAAATAAGGAAAACCCATCAGGTGAAGTTGGCTGGCAGAGAATCTCAGGCTTGAAAAGCCACGATACAGTTTTTACAAGACCCCTAAAAACAAGCAAGGTTGGCTCCTGCTGAACCTCTCTTGGCTCAGCCCTTTGTAAAGTCTCAATGAACCTCAGCAGCCTGTGACTCTTATTATTATTATTATTAATAATAATAATAATACCCCGCCCATCTGGCTGGGTTTTCCCAGCCACTTTGGGCAGCTCATCCCAAACCATTTAGTAGGATAATGCTCACCCCAAACCATTTAGGACTTTAAAGCTTAAAAACCAGTACTTTCAAATGGAAATAAGCCAGTGCAACTATTACAGAACCAGTATGAGCTCTGACTGCCTAGCCCCAAACCTAGCGGTTGCATTCTATAGCACCTTCGGTTTCTCAGGCTGCATTCACACAGCAGTTTATTCTGTTTCCCCAGCATTTCCCTAACTATTAATTTCTGTACTATATTTGAGTTTACACATAACATAAAGACCACTTCCGGAAAACTAATAGTATATAGTGCATGTTTAGCAACCATTCCCATGTTTTTTTGATTCCAGGAAAGAAATCTGTTTGCAATCCCCTTAACCTGGAAAATCGCAGGAGAAAAGTGACAAAATTTGGTGTGGTGTACGAGCATAAAGTACTTTCTAGCTGTTTACATGGGGGAATCAAGGATGGATTTAAGCACATGTGTGTGGAAAGTATCGACATTGTCCAATGACACAAATTCTTGAGCCACACCATGACCACTGGTGTGAATGTAATTTAGAATGACATAATAATAATAATAAATTTTATTTATACCCCACCCTCCCCAGCCAAGACCGGGCTCAGGGCGGCTAACAACCAATAATAAAAACAAGTTGATTAAAATACAATTTAAAAAACAAGATTAAAATGCAACATTAAAACATTAAGATGCAGCCTCTTTACAGGAGGAGAAAGGAAAAAGAGGAGGAGGGAATCAAACTGATTCTAAGCCAAAGGCCAGGCGGAAAGAAATCAGGTCCCGCATGGCCCTGGTCTCATGAGACAGAGCGTTCCACCAGGCCGGAGCCAGTGTTGAAAGAACCCTGGCTCTGATTGAGGCTAATCTAACTTCCTTAGGGCCCGGGACCACTAGGGTGTTGCTATTTATGGACCTTAAGGTCCTCCGTGGGGCATACCAGGAGAGGGGATCCTGTAGGTATATGCCAGTATATTGGATAAAAAGGCATAACACAATACTCCACATGCCCAAATGCACACTCAGTCATCTTCAATGGCAGCCCCACACAGACCATATTACAGTAGTCTAGTCTGGCTGTAACTCAGGGGTGTCAAACTCAAATTCATCGGGGGCCGCATCAGCAGTTTGGTCACCCTCAAAGGGCCGGTTGTATCTGTAGGACTATGTGTCCACTCTTTATTATCATAAATTATTGTCACTGCATTCAATTATTACTGTTTTTTTGTAATAATGTAAGTAATAACTAGCTCTGAAAGCAGAAACATAGTCAGAATAACAAGCTAACATTGTTAAAAGCCTGTCTCTGCTCAGGGCACACCTGTTCACATACCTTCAGCATACACTGCTTTACAAATGCACCTTCTGAAAAGCACTTTGAAGCTCGCGCAATTTCTTCAGCCACAAGATAGCTGGCTTTCACTGCTGCATCATTTTTTGCTGTCATTTTTGCAAAAATATTCCGTTGAGAATGCAGGCTACCTTTTAATTCTTGGACCTTTTGTTGCTTTTCCTGGTAGCTAAGGTTAGCAAATTTGGCCCCATGTTTGGTCTCAAAGTGCCGGCGTAAATTGTATTCCTTCATCACTGCCACTGCCTCATAGCAAATAAGACATACCGGCTTGTCTCCATTAATCACAAACATGTATTCACTTTCCCATCTCTCCTGAAATTACCTCCCCTCTGCATCAAATTTTCTTTTCTTGGACATTTTTGGGTTATTTGATTGTAGTTTATGGTCCCTATACCACTGTAAAGTGACACTGAAGTGGTTTCCTGAATGCATGTAAAGTGGAGGTTTCCTGTGTAGAATGGCCGGCGCCGCTAGAGGGCAGGCGTTCTCTGGCTTGTAGGCTGCCGCGCATGCGCTGAAGAGGCGGCTTTCTTGTGTCAAAAAAAAAAAAAACGAGAATAAAAGGTGAAGGCTGGCGGCCGCCGGCGGCTACACGGGCCACATGACGAGGTCTGGCGGGCCGGATTCGGCCCGCGGGCCTTGTGTTTGACACCCGTGATCTAAGTCATATTAATGTTGGCCAGTTATTTCCTTCATGCTAGAAAGTAATCATTGCCAAGGTACACAAACGTGTAATCTCCTGCCTACAGTAACCAAGGATATTATCACATTATTTTAAACTCCTAATTTATTGTAACTGGTGGGTCCAATAACTGTACAGGGTTATCTCGGGTTAAGTACTTAATTCATTCCGGAGGTCCGTTCTTAACCTGAAACTGTTCTTAACCTGAAGCACCACTTTAGCTAATGGGGCCTCCTGCTGCCGCCACGCCGCTGAAGCACAATTTCTGTTCTCATCCTGAAGCAAAGTTCTTAACCTGAAGCACTATTTCTGGGTTAGCGGAGTCTGTAACCTGAAGCGTATGTAACCTGAGGTACCACTGTACTCTTAATCAATGGATCTCATCCAACACTAATAGGTCATACCAGTTTAATTAAAGACTCTTGGACAATCCATATTTGCTGTTTATACTGCACATTGCTTCCTTTTTATGAAAAAATAACCCTTGGGTGTAGTCAAACATTTGATTAAGGTTTTAAAAGCCTTTGCTACATGACCTGTTACCCATTTCCTTTTTATGAGGGCGTGTTTAATGCCTTAATGTTTGCAGTCTACAAATAGCAACCTTTGAGCTTTCAAATGTTATCTGAAGACCAACCCCAGTTACTGCCTTGAGCTAGTGGAAGTTTAAAAGCATTTCGGGGTAAGAATTCATCATGGGCTGCCACCAAGAATATATGCAGCCAGAAGCTGTACCCAGTATCAGTTCCATGAAGCCCAATTTATTCACTGAGTGGGAAGATTGACAGAAAGCAGACAGCACAAACTGGAACCTTTCCCACCAGAAAGTACATATATAATCATGATACCTTTCTGCTCTACTTCCATTTATCACCTAAAAACTACTTAAGAAATTAAAAAGGGGGGCTCTCTCTCATTCATACCATTCACACCTGAAGACTGAATTTTACCTTTTTTGAAAATGAACTTCTCTTGCTACACAGAAGCAACAATATGGTAGTCAGTTTTGTATTTAGAAATGTAATGGTAGCAGGGATGTTTTCATAATTCTTTTTCAGAAATTGTGCATTCGTCATGGATACTTTTTTTGTATTGCTGCTTGAAAACATGTGTTTCCAAACTTGAAATATAGGTGTGAACAATGTGTACCAAAATAAAAAAAGAACAAGAGTTAAATTTGATAAAAGTTGCAAGAAGGTGCTGCAAAACCACAACGTGTGAACGTGATCCGTGCGGGATGCACATTCGCAACCCGCAGCGTTTGCAACCTGTAGCAGTGCGTCTCCGCACGCACGGGTTGCGATTCGGCACTTCTGTGCATGCGCAAAGTGCAATTTGGTGGTTCTGTGCATGCACGACCTCCGAAACCTAGAAGTAACCCGTTCCAGTACTTCCGGGTTTCGGAGCGTCCGTAAACTGAAAAAACGCAACCTGAAGCGTCTGTAACCCGCTGTATGACTGTAGATTACAAAATCTCCTGCAGTTAAGTCTGTCTCCCTCTTTCATATTTCAACCCAAATAACCATAGTATCCAGTTATTTACCTATATAGGTGACCATTGTCCTCAAAATCCTCTTTGCCCCATCTTCCTTTGATATCTTCGATAACGTGGTTTCTCAGGAACTTTTTGAGGAGCTGAACTGTTTGGGTGCGGGTCACTTCTGGGCTGAAATTTTGATTGTGCTGCAGCAGTCTGTGTAGCCAGTCGACGGCCTCCGAAGCTGTGAAGCAGCGCTCATAGCTTTTGAAGCGACAGCGGTGCTTCCGTAAAGGCATCCCACCTCGGAAGAGCTCAATAGTCTCATTCCACTGGGAAGACAATAAAGTATACAAAAAGATTTACCCAAAGCCAAACTAGTGCTTGTTTGCTCAGACATAGGCAGTTCTAGGGAAGGTCAAGGGAAGAAGGTAAAGAAAACTTACTTGGAAGTGGAGGGCTTCATAAATCAGGAAAAGTATTGCCCCCAGACCTGCAAGTTTTTCTCTACATACCAAAAAAGTCATTTCCTTATACCCCAAAGCTAAGGGTTTGGGGGGGGGTTCCTTAAACTACAAGAAATTACCCCCAAAGGCAGTAACTAGCAATTATACTTCAGTGCAAAATACCCTGCAAGCTGACACAACTGAACAACCTCCAAAGAGATTGTTAATTATCCAGACACTGGCAAGACAATGTAATCGTAGTATCTCCAAATCTGGGAGAATTGTGTACAGCTATTAACCAAATGAAAAACAACAAAGCCAGCGGACCTGATGGGATACCTGCCAAAGTCTTCAAAGTAGAGGGAACTGAACTTACACAACAACTTCACAAGCTCATCAAAAAAAATATGGGAGAGAGAGGAGAGCCCAGAAGACTTTAGGGATGCCAAAATTATCAATCTGTTTTAAAAAGGTGATAGAACGGATTCCGGAAACTATCAAGGCATCTTTTTATTAGTGGCAGCCGGCAAATTTTTTGCAAGGATCTTAGCAAACAGTTTTCTAACAATATCCGAGGCTACCCTTCCTGAATCCCAAAATGGTTTTCAACCTTCTAGGGGGACAATCAACATGATTTCACAGCTGCAAGAAAAATGTAGAGAACAAAACCAGCCCCTGTAAATGGTGTTTATTGACCTAAGACCTTTGACACTGTAAATCGTAATGCCCTGTGCCCTTCTGAAAATTGGCTGCCCAGATAAATTTGTGAATATCCTTCAGCTCCTCCACGATAATATGACAGCAACTATCACAGATAATAATGGCTCTCAAAGTGAACCATTCACAGTGGGGTCAGGTGTTAAACAGGGTTGTGTTATCACCCCAACTCTATTTATTATTTTCATTGCCATGATCCTACACTTTTTCAAAAGTAAAAGCCCCACCAGAGTAAAAATAATATATCGAACAGATGGAAAGCTCTTTAATCTGAGTAGGCTGAAAGCAAAGATGAAAGGGAGAAACGAGCTAAGAGGAAGGCACGATTGGCAAACCCTCACCATGATCAACTCCCGCCCAGAAACCAATGTCCCCACTGTGGAAGGACATGTGGATCCAAAATTGGCCTCCACACTCACTTACGGACTTACTGTTAAGATCGTGTTCATGGAAGACAATCTTACTCGGCTACAAGTGATCACCAAAGAACAGAAGATAAGGGGGGTGGATGGAAGGGAAACAAAATGAAACACACTGATATGTGTAAGTATGTGTATAGTGGACAGCAATGTTAGAAACTCATATATGTAATCTAGGTGGCAAATAGCTCCTTAAACCAGTATTACAGTCACCAAAACTGAATGACTAGTTGCCATTTTGGTGCCAGATGGCTCAAAAGTCCTATTTTTCAATACACCTTCAAGCAGAGCAATACATTTGGTACCAGCTTGGCTGCAGGAATTGCTGGAAGGAGGTGTACAAGGTGCCATCCAACCGACTTAGGTACTCCACGCTGAATTTGTGTAGGGTTGGTGGTGGTAGAGGCAGAAGATAAAACTCACCTGTGTAAACCATGGCCTGGTTCGCACAATGGACCAAGCCACTAAACACAAGCTGTACCCAAGAGAAGACTTGGCTCAGCGCAGCGCAGCAGCAAAACGTACCAAAGAGGGGGAAAGTGGCTGTGTGCTTCTTTCCAGAAGTCTGCAAAATAGTGTCACCTCTTTAGTGTGTTGTGCCAACCATCTACTGCCTTGGTGGGAGGTATGGTTATGCAGAGAATGTAGCTCCATTGTGGTGGAGAACTTTTGCCCACAGGCCAGCTTTTGATTTCAAAATCCTGGCATGCAAAGAAGAGCCTCTTTTCCACAGAGGCTTCACTGGTCTGGCCCAGGGGAACAGCAGATAAACTGGAGAATTTTGGCACTTCCGCATGACCTGTTTATTGAGCATGCATCTTTATTTGTTTGCAGGGAGATTAAATGGTTGCATCAAAGCAAGTGTTATCCCAGAGTTTCCACGACATTTTTCCATCACTTGCTTTATCACAAAAATTGTGCAACCTGAATTTATCAGTATGTGATGACATCCCACTCGTAAATAGTGGCATCCTGGAACCAATCTCTGAATGAGGCAAGTAGGTTGGCTTGAAAAAGATGCTTCTGCAAGTTTCTGGAATGCTCTCCTCAGGGAGGTTCACATGGCACTTTCAATCTATGCCTTTAGGTGCCAGGTGAAAAGGTTCCTCTTCAAACAGGCCTTTGGCAGATTAACATTCTATGCCCTTTTAAATGTGTTGGGGCGGGCAGTATTGGTTTATTTTGTTCTTATTATGTATTTTGTGTTTTTATTTTATATTTTTATGCCGTGAGCTGCCCTGAGATCTTCAGATAAAGGGCAGTATGCAAATTTAATAAATAAGTAGAAGTCTGGGAGAACAGAAACTTCAAATGTGCAAAGACTGGAGGACTCATCGTTCAGTGCTTCGAAGAGTTTCGATTTCGATTTGATATCCCGCTTTATCACTACCTGAAGGAGTCTCAAAGCGGCTAACAATCTCCTTTCCCTTCCTCCCCCACAACAAACACTCTGTGAGGTGAGTGGGGCTGAGAGACTTCAGAGAAGTGTGACTGGCCCAAGGTCACCCAGCAGCTGCATGTGGAGGAGCGGAGACGTGAACCCGGTTCCCCAGATTACGAGACTACCGCTCTTAACCACTACACCACACAGGAGGTTCTGGATTTAACTTCTGGCTTCAAGGATCACCTAGTCAGTGATAGGAAGGACCTTCTACCAGAGTCCCAGAAGAGCTACTAACAATCAAAAGCAGCACTGCTGGCCTAGAAGGTCTGACCTGGACTGACATAGAGCATCTTCCTATATTAATGCTGGAAAACAGGAAATGCTGCCAGCTGCCTCTGTGGTCCTTCTAGAACAGGGGTCAGCAAACTTTTTCAACAGGGTGCCGGTCCGCTGTCCCTCAGACCTTGTGTGGGGCCAGACTATATTTTTGGGGGGAAATGAATGAATTCCTATGCCCCACAAATAACTCAAAGATGCATTTTAAATAAAAGCACACATTCTACTCGTGTGAAAACACAAGGCAGGCCCCACAAATAACCCAGAGATGTGGTTAGGCAAATTACCGGTAAGGCACGGGGGGGGGGGGCCGGATCCGGCCCAATCGCCTTCTAAATCCGGCCTGCGGGCAGTCCGGGAATCTGTGTTTTTACATGAGTAGAATGTGTCTTTTTATTTAAAATGCATCTCTGGGTTATTTGTGGGGCCTGCCTGGTGTTTTTACATGAGTAGAATGTGTGCTTTTATTTAAAATGCATCTCTGGGTCATTTGTGGGGCATAGGAATCCGTTCATTTTTCCCCCAAAGTATAGTCCGGCCCCCCACAAGGTCTGAGGGACAGTGGACCGGCCCCCTGCTGAAAAGGTTTGCTGACCCCTGTTCTAGAAGGGCAACTCCTGAGTAAGTGGCACAGCGCGCTTGAATCCCCACGTTCATTGTGGGGACTGGTCGCCGAAGAACGGGATGGCTGGAGTTCTAGCTACCTGGTAGCCCCAAACTTCCCGTGATGCATTCGTGCGAGGCTTCGTCTGAGATAGGCTCAGCCCTGGCGGAGCGGCAATATTGAGATGAATGCGCCCCTGAGCATGTGCAAAGTGCGTTTCTCGCTCGCGGGAGCAAAGGGAAGCCGGAGCCCCGGGCAAAGAAGCGCGGCCTCCGCTGAGCCGCCGTTCACTTACCAGCCGGGTGGCGCGGTAGGGCCCAGGCCCCACCAGTCGAGGCTCCATCGGCCGCCACGACAGAAGAGTACTCATCGGCCCGTTTCCACGGCGACCGGCCGACACACCACGCAACCCCCGCGAGGGGAAAAGTTTGAATCAAAGACGCGCGAATCCTGATTGGGCCGTGTTGAGGTCACGTGGCTACTCGGGACGCACCCGATTGGAGTGCGGCACTTTAAGGGGCGCGTCTTAACCCTTCAGTCTCATTCTCTTTTCTACACGCACACGTATATATTTAAATAACCTCTAGTTCTCTCGGCGTCCCCCACAACGCAAAGAGTTGATTGGCTGTGCTTCAAAAACGTCAGGGGCTCGTTTTGCATAGCTGCGGGTGATGGCCAATGGGCTTTCTCTCTCTTACTACCGGTTAGCAACAGCGGGGGCGGGCTGGGAGGAGAAGCAGAACGTGCCCTGATTGAGAATTCTTGGAAACACGGAAGGCGACCCTGCGCATGTTTTGCTGGAGCGGAGCCAGGGAGCGCCGCGCCGCTTCTGAATTCCAGGGTCTGCAGCTGCGGCGGGGGTGGCTCTCGCGCGCGCTTCTTTCCATTACACGTTATTGTGCCTCCGCCGCCCGCGCAGCCAAGGTCACTTATGCCGTTGTTCCATTCCTGAGGCGGGGCTGTTGTTTTTTGCACCCTGACTGACTAAACCCGATGTTTATGGGCCTGAGCGCAAACAGCACGGCCCCCCTCCTCGCGATTCCCAGCAAATTGGTATTCGGAGCCATATGGTTCGGCCTCTCATCATGGGCATGAAACAGTCGCTGGAAGCCTCATTCTCTGCCAGGCCCTTTTTAAAACCACCGGAACTGGTGGTCGCCACTACAATTTGTGGACAGCGAATTCCGCGTGTCTGTAATGCATCTCCCGGGATTCAGACCCACCGGGTGGCCCCTCTTCTATCACCAAGAGGGCAAAAAGCCATTCATAATTTCACACAAAAGCCTTTCAAAACAAACCATTCGGGTTTCTTTTACGCATCTTCCTCTCATTCAACTGTGATCACTGTAGTTCCCATGTTGCAATCTCTTCCAGCTCCGTAGTATTTTTAGGTGCATGATTCGACTGGACTTAACCATCCAGGGGTCCTTTTACCTTAACCTTTATCTTTAGATAGCGGCAGTGGAGACACAGCTTTGCACCGCTACAATGTTTCTATAATTTGTCTCCTGCCTTACACAGAAACTAAACTACTTGGCTCATCTACTTAAGTACTGTTTATGTTTTCATATGTGTAACATATATGCTGGAGTGTGTTGCACCCCATGCAGATTACTTGAAAGAATCTAAATCTTTTAGAATCAAGGTTTAGACAGTATCAAAGAACTGGTTATGAAACCAACCCAAAAGCCCTTTCATTGTGTTTCTAAATTTAGAGGATGTGTACAGTGAAATGGTTACTATCCTGCCCAAAGAAGGAAATATGTTGATTTCAATCTATGGAGAGGGAGGAATAATTTCCCTTGTACGTATAAACTGAGCTATGTTGAAAGAGCGGAAAATGAATTGTATATTAAAACAGTTTGTTGAAGGATGGGTGATCTTTATTATATTTTGGAATGCGAACGTTGGTGAGGATGTAATACAATATTCATTGTTTACTCCCCCCCCCCTTAAACCAAAACATGTATGTTTATATTATATGTGTGTGTATGCCCCTTTTTCCTCTTTTTTTTGTAAGAAACTCATTAATTTTTTTTAAAAAATGATTGGCACTCTAGGATTTCATACAGGAGTCCTTCCCTTGACAGGATTCCTTCAATGGAGATGCCAGGGACAAAACCTAGGGAGGTCCTTTTTGCCTGTGAAGAATGTGTTCTAACTACTGCTAAGGAGACAGGGTTAGCCTTTCAAAAAGAGGTGGAGGTCAGAGCTCTCATAGGATCTATTTTTTTGCAACATGAAGCTCAACCTGCAGAAATGCATGTCTACAAAACAGAGGTAGCCAACCTGTGTGGTCTCCAGCTGTTGTTCATCATCCCTGACACTTGGGCTCGGAGGCTGGGACTGATTTTAGCAGCAGGTGTAGCACCACAGAATTGCCACTCCTGCCAAAGAGGAACTAACTTGATGTTTAACATTTTGGGACTTAAGAGTTTACACTAGCTCCAGATGTGCGGTACATAGTCCTTCATACACAGATATAAGCATTGTATCATTTTACAGCCCACTTCTAACATACATTCATGTGGAAGTTTCAGTAAACTTAAAATTATTTTCACTGCAAGTTAAGTAGTGGTCAGAATCCAAGGGAAGTTTCTTTCCATCTTCAGTTTTCCTTGAAACATGCAACCCATAGGTATTGATATTCTCAAGTACATATGATTCGGTTCAAATCAAGCTTAAGCTCAGGGTACAGGCAACAACCATTGTCCCTCAAACAAGAGGCTTGAGATTATCGTTGCAACCAGTTCAACCTTTCCAACAATACCTCCTTCATACCCTAAGGCACCTTAGAATTACAAAAGTCCATTTTTAAGACTAAATAGTCATAGTATTTCATATGGTACAGTTTTATAAAATACATTAATGTTTACAGTAGCTGTATTTGACAATGAGGTCTATAGTTGATAAACTGAATTCCATTTCATTGAGTAGCCTTTAGACCTTAGTAATTTACAACACCAGCCCAAAACAATTGTATCTTTGTCAGTGTTCAAAGTACTTTTGTATACTTATCAGGCACACTTCATTTCCATAATGAATATTCATATGCATCTCCAAGAGTGCAACGCAGTATTAACTTATTTCATACATTTTTTAAAAATATGTACATTGGTGCTGAAAATTTCAGGTCAGTGCCTCTTCTTAATCATTAGATTAACCCCCCCTCCCACATAAAGATTATATCCCAAATAATTTATAGTAAAAATACAAGGTTTTTTGTTTTGTTTTGGAAAACCACATATAAAACAAGTGTGTGCTGTACACCTATGCATCTTGATTGTCAAGTCAAAACATTCAATCATGTTTTGTGGCAGAATCTTTCATTCAGTTTTGTTTCTGGTAATGCCGTTTTGTAATGTCTTGGGGGGTCTTTTGCCTCTGGTGTAAGCATGGTACCAAAAGTGCATGAACAGAATTAAAAACAAAGTGCCATAGAGCCAGATGATGAACATAAAGATTGGATACTGGTATGGGCAATGATCCATAAAGTAGATTTGTCCTATATGGACGGTAACCATAATGAACTGGATCTAAAACAGAAAAAAACATAGTAAATCATTAGGTATTTGTTTTAATCACACAGTGGAGGTGGGGTTGGGGGAGTTGCAGCACACGAAGGAGGGAACTTTCTGTGTAAAGCATCAAACGTAAGTAAGGATAGTTATGCGGAACTAGTTCTACATCCTTGGTGATGGGGAGGTGAGGGTATTATGATGCTCAGCTCTCAAAGCAGGCTACTGGAACTACTTTACCTTACTTTGCTTTACTTACAGTTACCACCACCCCATAAATTGTGGAGAAGGGGCTAGGGTGCCTCTCTGAGGGCCTCTATTGGTGGAGAAGAGTCCTAATGGTTGAAAGGTTTTCACCATGACAGAGACCTCAGTTTTGGCTAGGCAAGTGGTGAGTTCCTGGCAGCCCCCAAATTGGATGTTTCTTTGGATCTGCTGCATCCAAAACCCCATTGTTAAAGAGTTTTTAATCTTCTCTGGGAGGTCAGGCTAAATGGTAGCAGTTCAGGAAACAGGGTGCACAGGCCATGCAATGAGTTCAGCTAGCTCACAGCCGTTTACAGCATTCATATGCATCTGTGGGTTAAACCACAGAGCCTAGGGCTTGCCGATCAGAAGGTTGGCAGTTCAAATCCCCGTGATGGAGTGAGCTCCCGTTGCTCGGTCCCTGCTCCTGCCAACCTAGCAGTTCGAAAGCACATCACAGTGCAAGTAGATAAATAGGTTCTGCTCTGGCGGGAAAGTAAATGGTGTTTCCGTGCACTGCTCTGGTTCGCCAGAAGTGGCTTAGTCATGCTGGCCACATGAACTGGAAGCTGTATGCCAGCTCCCTCGGCCAATAAAGCGAGATGAGCGCTGCAATCCACAACTGGAGCTAATGGTCCCTTTACCTAAAGTCAACCTACTCCTAACAGATAATCTAGCTTTCCCCTATGTGTTCTGAAAGTTACTCACCAGTTGTATAGTCGTCAGATGCTTCTTCCACCACAAGTATTTGTGGTAAGCTGGTCCCAAGCAACAGAGTCCATAGTAGGTGTACATGATCACATGCACAACACAGTTCAACATACCATGGAATGTTCCCAAGCCACCTGTGAGTAGAACAAAATCCAGTCTTGAAACAATCTACTACCAATCCAAAGTACATCATCTGGGACAAATCAGATATATGAGGCAAAGAAAAGCAAAACTTGAGGCTGTCTCTGGTAACCTTGCGATCGCTTTGTATGCAACCATAATGGCGTGGCTGTCATTAACAGAAATAATTCTGTGAGGCAGAAGCTTCATGCAGTGGCTGTAAATGTATCTATGGGTTGCATCATATATGCCAACTCTGTTGTTACAGAGCCCCTATACCCGCTCTACATCTTCCTGGGGTGGAGAGACTATAGAGAAGCAACAGCTCTTATTAAAAGCCTTCTGCACACATTAAAGCAGGCATTGGAGCCCTCTAGCACTTCAGTAGAAACAGCAATATCCTTGTACCTAATCAAAACCTATGTATGGAAAGTCCACAGACTTTCATGCTTTATACTCTGTATATATTTTCCTATGACATTAATATCTCGTCTTTCCTCCCAGGAGCTCAGGGCAGCACACATGCCACCCACTCTGTCCTCAAAATAACCTTGAGAGGTAAGGTGCTGTGATGCCCTCCAAGAGCTGCTGGACTTCCAACTCCTGTCATCCCTATCAATCATCCTTGTTGGTTGGGGCTAATGGGAGCAAGGGAGTTCAGCAACCTTAGGAGGGAACCAAATTAGCTGCTCCTGGGCTAGGTTGAGAGCTGGCAAGTGGTCTCAGAAGATGGTTTAAGAGTGTACCTTCGGAGCTGAAGGCAGTTTAGTGACAATTTAAACTCTAGTATCCCCAATCCAGGTTCAACACTGCAATCAATATCTTCACATGCAATAACATAATCAATCAATCTGGGTGTGCCTCCTGCCCTGCAATACTGAGACACAGGGTGGTGGCCTAATTTGGGAATTCTGTCCTCAGCCTATGGACGGTATTTAAATTGCAACTAATCTGCACCTGTTCAGGCAAAATAAATGCTGAGCTTGATTTTGCAGGTCCTCACTTGTTTTAGTTATGCTACTCTGAAATTACTGTCTTCAGATAAGAACTTCAACCAGTTTTGGAAATCTTGACATGCACACTTGGAATAGGTCCAAGCTCCTTTGAATTCGTTTCCAACTATTCTTGTGCCATATTTTTAAGATTTCCCTAACTCACTCTCCCATACCCTCATCTTTATATTCAAACTCACATTCTCACTGCTTGCTGCCCCTGTTTAGGCTGCCTCACAACCATGAACTTCGAGGTGTTCAGCACTTCTCATTTCTGGAAATGCATGCGGGTTCAAGACTGGTGCATCAGTTAAAAGTGGAGAAAAGTAAGTTGATGCAGACAAAAAGTTGAAAGAAAGCATTAGCTGCCTGGTCAGGCAATCACAGCAGAGCTATGAACAAGTTCTTTTCCAGCCCCTTTGTGGTACAAACAATCAATCCAGAAAGTGTATCATTAACCAGAGTTTCCCATTTCATTTTCAGCTTTGGAACAAGCCATACTATTAAACCAACTGGCTTAATATCCTGTCTCGTTCCAAAAGGTGGCAACCATAGATGTCCTGGTTTGGAGGAAGCACTTCTTGGTTTGATTGCTCTTCCCTCTGCAGCACAAGCAAATGGGCAGCTTGTATGAGCAAAAGGCATGTGGTGCTTAAAAATTCTATTATTATTAACAAATAAAGGTAAAGGTACCCCTGCCGGTACGGGCCAGTCTTGCCAGACTCTAGGGTTGTGCGCTCATCTCACTCTATAGGCCGGGAGCCAGCGCTGTCCGCAGACACTTCCGGGTCACGTGGCCAGTGTGACAAAGCTACTCTGGCGAGCCAGAGCCGCACACGGAAACGCCGTTTACCTTCCCGCTGGTAAGCGGTCCCTATTTATCTACTTGCACCCGGGGGTGCTTTCGAACTGCTAGGTTGGCAGGCGCTGGGACCGAACGATGGGAGCGCACCCCGCCGCGGGGATTCGAACCGCCGACCATGTGATCGGCAAGCCCTAGGTGCTGAGGTTTTACCCACAGCGCCACCCGCGTCCCTATTATTAACAAATACTATTAATTAAATTATGATTTTCTCCCAGGGCGCCAAACATCGTAGTAAAATAATACAATTAAAATAAAAATATATCAAAATCATTTAAAAGCAATTAAGGACATCTAAAAGCAGTTAATCAAAATGAGAAATAATTATATATATATATATATATATATATATATATATATATATATATATATAGTTTTGTGTACTTTTGATTATGAAATTTAAAAGGTTTAAATAAGGTTTTTTAAGGGGAAAGTAGCTGGTCACTGCAACACAAGTGTTAACTCAAGCAAGCATTTCCCCCATGGCTGAGTGAGGCTGAAGTCTTGCTCTAGAATAGATTCACAAGCAGTTTCCAAATTACAAAACTAGGTTACTGAGAACTGACACTTGGCCACTTTTAAATGGCAACAATATAATTCGGTGGTTTTCATCATGATGGGCAGGGTGGGCCACATTTGACACATAGGACTTGTGCAAAATACTGCATACTAAATTCTGTTAATAAAGAGCAGTTGGCTTTATGTATTTGGGATGGCAGCCTTGAAGATTCTCCTAATTTCTGAAGTGCCTAACCTTACCACAAGAAAGAGTCAGATCCATCACACATAAGCTGCAATGACAGAAACCATCTCTCTGTGTGTGTGCTGTGGAATAATTAAAACTCGCATGCAGAAACCAGAAAAGCAATCTCTCCTAAGCCAAAAATGGAAACTCGCAACCTACTGATATGTAACAGTGCCTGAAGGATTTGCATTTTCATGAAGCCAGTTTAGCAGGAATATCCAAATTACTCAAGCAAGGAAGCCTGCCAAATAATCCCACACAGTACTTGAGGGGTGTGTGTGTGTGTGTGTGTGTGTGTGTGTGTGTGTGTGTGTGTGTAAGGGAATATTGTTAAACGTTTTACTGCTGGCTTATAGTGGCATTAACTCTGATGGGCAATTGCCTTCTTCAGGTGCATAGTAGAGCAATACATGCAAAGTGTATGAAAAGGATCTCTGGTTCTTTTATGTCGTTTCGCAAATGAGATCTAAACACACTGTGTTCTCTACTGGGGGGGGGGGGGATGCAGTTCTCCTCTTGGTAACTGCTTATCACCAAACACTTCTCACTTTATTCTAAAGCCCATCAAACCCAAGGAGCAAAATAAGACATGCACTCCACAGAAGACCCACTCCTTCAAAACCTCTTGCCATTGGGTACATCAATCTGGGCTGTGGCAGCACTCAACTAAGACTACAGTTAAAATTCAGGTGGATGCAAGTGGATGACTATTTCTGCTTTGTGCCACAAACTAGCAGTTATTGACCTTGTTCACATCGTGGTAAACCAGGTGTGACTTGTCTGTGGCCTTCTACATGTTGGACTTCAACTCCACTGCCATTCCTGATCCTTGGCTATGCTGGCTGGGGCTGATGGGAGCTGGGGCCCAACAGCATTTGGAGGGCCACAGGTTAGCTACTCCTTCAGTAAATAATTGCTACCCATTTGGGATGCTTTCTCTCCCATGTACATGCAAGGAAGAGCAAATGATAATTCCTGACTTATTATTATGCCTGAACAGTTCGTTCTTGACTTACTGATAGTCATCTTTTCCGGGGGGTGGGGCAGGGAGATCTCTAGTTCAGACATAACCCTTGGAGCTAGATTCCCCTATCTAGTTGAACTAGTGGGAGGCAGTGTGACAAGTTCTGCTAGCACAATGTGGCTTTTTTCCCTGCCCAAGTTGGTGGCAGAGGCATTTGAGAGAAGCCCAGAACAGCATGAAGAGGAAGGAGAGGTGGTATCATTCCATTAGACGTGCAGAAATGCTTGCAATGAGTTAACAATCTCCTTAGTGCTACTTCAGATTCTAACCTAAGCCAGGTTTGTTTCTCCTAAGTGCTAAGCATGGAGGCCAGATCAGCAGCTTCATGGTAAAACTATTAACTAGTTTACTGCAGTGTGGGAACTGGACCATTGTGATGTTTTGGATGATTCTATTGCCATTCTGGACGACTTCTATAATGAAGGCCAAAAGTTTTTAAAGCAAAAAATCCAAAGCACATTAACTGGGAGAGTTCACAATGCTGATTAACACAAGGGCATCTCACTCAAAAGTACTCAATTTCTGTCCACAGAAAAATCCATTAAAAAAGACCTCATGGCAAACACTTGGATTAACATAAATTAGTATTAGGCAGCATTAAGCTAATCATTTTTAAAAGCCAAAAAAAGGAGAGTAAATAGGATGGAATACATCACTACTCTTCCAAGGGATAATAGAGGGCATCATTTCATTTGTCAAGATCTAATATAGCCTTCCAGAGAAGAGAGCACACATTTATGAAAACTAAACTTGTCTTGTTCTAAATATATCTGCTGTGATAATAACTTTATTTTTGCTGTTTCACTGTATATCTCCTTGAGTCAATTGTGTAGAAGGCAATGAATAAACTAATGACACTATATTATTAATAATATAATTACCATCATCATTACTACCACTGTTATTAACAGGCTTCTCCCAAGGCAACACTGCCTCAGGCTCCCCAGGTCAGATGAGATGTCCAGATTATTACCATCTACCACCCCACCCCTTCAAGAGACGCTATCTATGAAATTTGTCAAGTCCCAGCACACAGTAATATGAATCTGAGAACAATAGTAATCTGGCAATAGAACACGGGTCAGAAATCGTCTTCTAATTTTTAAAAAATAAAATAGTCTTCTGAATGCCTGTAAAAGCACAATGCAACCTTTAGATGGGTTTTTTTTTTTTACATGGTCTTTGCGTTAGGAAGTTAGGAAAACCTATAGTTTTCCCTATGCCCCACTGCTCTCCTTTCTGTACCTCCTTTTTTTGCCCAGGTGTGTCCAGTTTCAACAGGCACCCTTCAAAGGCAGAGAAGGCGAAGCAACATGCAAAAGAAAGGGGTTTGCATAATTCAAAGTAAATAACTTGTTGCATCTATGCTAATGCTCCCAAAAGATTTCAGCTTGCTATGGATTTTGGGCCTGAGAACATTCAAGGGTTACATAATAGGGTGGGAAAAGAAACTAGAAATCAGATGGAACTACTGGTCAAACGCCACTATCAATAAACTGCTAAAGCTGCAAAGCTAAAATAGGGAGAAAAACAAAGTTCTTAATCCAACAGAGAGCTAGGCATTCCTATGCTAATTTAAGCCAATATGTTTAAGAGCACCTACTTCTGTGCTGGAACCAGTTAATGTGTTGAGACAAGTAAGAAACCTTAATAGGTTTAAATGATACACTTGCTTCAGAATCTTTGTATTGTTTGCCTTTTCCTCTGTGTCACTTTAAACAAAAAGCCTTGTGCGAGCTGTCTTTTGTTTAGCCACCCAGTTGCAGGAACCAGCCAGAGACCAAATTTGCAGAGTGACATGCCAACACCACCTACCTGGGAAAAGTTGATATGTACACATGACTTTCTAAAGCAGGTGGGGTGCATGCACAGAATTTTAAGGAAAACCCCATAGGTAAAGCAGCAGAAGGAAGGAAATTTCCACTTAGAAACATTGTATTATTTATAAAAGCAAGTTTCAATTTAGAATCGGAACTACCTGGAGCAAATTTGACTCCAAACCACCAGGTCCAAGGCATGATTGTGTGATGGAATACATGGAGAAACGTAATTTGGGCATTCTTCTTTCGGAGCACAAAGAAGATCTGGAAGGATTTAAACAGGTATTATTACTGCAAGTCACACTTAACGTCAGCAGCATGCGCAATTCAGTCTGTGCGCTGAATAGCTCATCATGTTTTCATGGCATGTATAAAAATGCATTTATTCACACTGCCGTTCCATGACTATTAGTACTGACTACACATACTACTGCCCAAAATAGTTGCTAGAGTAAATAAATAAATAATCTGTTGGCTTTTGTTTTACAGAAGATGCAGGTGGTTTTAGAGTCACTGGAGTACAGTATATAGAACACCAGCTTTTCCACACAGTCTGCTCACAATGCACCCTTGTGATTTGCCACTTGCACTGTGTGTCTCCCCACCACACACACACACACACACTGGTGCAGGGGCGGACAAAGGGTGGACAAAGGGCGTGCGGAGGGGGCGGGCTGCTTCGAGTGTCACTTCTGAGGGGGGTGACAAAATGATGGGCGGCACTCATGGGGAGTGACGCGGTGGCTTGGGTGCCTGCAGGCTCTGCACTGCCCCAAATGGTCCGCCTGCCGCCTCCCCCTCAGCTGAAGGGCAGCTGAGTGGGAGGAGGCAGGCGGACTCCTCAGAGGCCCCACAGAGTGCCCCAGCTTGCCCTACGTCACGGGTGGCTGGCCCGGCCCTGGGCGCAAGGCACATGTGCCGTCCCAGGTGCCCAATCGGCTTGCTCTGCCGCTGCACTGGTGTCCAGTATTTTAAAAAGACATACCAACTTTCACATGGTTTGTCTGGAAAGCAGTCTTGTGCTGCTGTTGTTTCTAGCCACAGCTCATCTGCTACTGGATTTTTTTTATTTTTTGGAGTGGAGAGTGTGGTGCAATACTGCAAGCTATGTATCAGCTCAATAAACACTACATAGATTTCTTAGAGACTAATCATAACACATTGAGAAGAAGCCTATTGGATCAGGCTGAAGTACCCATCTACTCCTACAACTTGTTCTAACAGTAGTCAACCAGATGCCCCCGGGAAGCCCAGAAGTAGGATCTGAGTAGAACACTACCAATGATTCCCAGCCATTGGTACCTCGGTTCTCGAATGTAATCCATTCCGGAGGATTGTTCGAGTTCCGAAACATTTGAAAACTGAGGTGCAAAGGGCTGTCAGCAAATTCAGTTGAGAAAATTGAAAAAACATGCTGGGGAAGCCATTCGACTTCCGAGGCGTGTTCAAAAACGGAAGCATTTACTTCCGAGTTTTTGGCATTTGGGTTCGGAAACATTTGTCAATGGAGACATTTGAGAACTGAGATACCACTGTATTGTGAGGTATAGTAAATAGAAAATGTAGCCATGGTGACTAGTAGTCACTGAGAGCCTTATTCTCCATGAACAAAGTCTTAGAAACTTGAAGGCTAAATATAGTTGACTAAACTACAGACATCATCACTATGAGAAGCAATTATTATGGAAGCCTTCCCACCCATACAAACTTCCCTGCTTCTCTCAATGAGGAAGAAAAAATAAAAGGTTCTCCAGGTGTCCTCACCACTCAAATAAATTACAGCACGTGGAAAGTTTACATCCACACAGTGGAGTTAACACAACCCCACCTCATGGCAAAGGAGAAATACAATCTGAAGTATACAAAGGTGCTCCTCGTTCACTTGTTAGATTCTACGATCGTGCTTACCGTGTCTAGCAATTCAATGAATTTCGAGAAATAATACAAGTAGCAGGCACGAACCATCTGCAGAGAAGAAAAAGATGTGTTAAAAACTGAAAACATAATGGAGCTCAAATCTAACCTTAGTTGAACTTTATGAAGGTTTTTCAAGCTTTCAGTGATGAATTTATGTGCAACAGCTTCATGGTGCACCTCATCACCATTCACCAGGTGATACAATCCAAGGAAACACCAGGGAGGGTATACAGTGGTACCTTGGTTCTCATACTTAATCCGTCCGGGAATCCAGTCCGTTCGACTCCTGAAACCATTCGAAAACCAAGGTGTGGATTCCGATTGGCTGCAGGAGCTTTCTGCAGTCAAGGGGAAGTCGCGTCGGACGTTCAGCTTCTGAAAAACATTAGTAAACCGGAACACTTCCGAGTTTGCGGCGTTTGGAAACTGATTTGTTCGGCAACTAAGCTGTTCGAGAACCAAGGTACGACTGTACACACAGAGAGTGGAGCTTCTGTATATTTCCTACACAGCAGCATGCAGCGCCCACAAACACCTTTTAAAAACTTCTGCAATGCAATGGGAAGGTGCTAATTAAACTTTCTCTCTCTCTCTCTCTCTCTCTCTCTCTCTCACACACACACACACACACACACACACACACACAGCAAATCTTTTCTGCATGTGTGTAAAAAGCTGCATTGGTGTCCATGCTTCTCATGGCTGCTCTTTTCATTACACATATATACACACATTCATTTGCAACTCTTCTGTTGTAGCCAATGCAGTCAAATGACAGCACACATTCCTGGAACTTTGTGAATCACAATAAAGTCATTACATGACTCACCCTTAGAGCCATAGGTGACCTGGAGTAATCAACTATGTCACAGCGATAGGTATAGCCTGTAGCCCAGCCAGACATAAGGAACTGTAGATGGAATAAGATAATGATTCATAACAATAACGGTAACAATAATTTATTTAGATATACAAAGTTCAGGGGTATTTTTTTCCAATTGCATGATCAATGTTTCATTTTTTTTGGACTGAACACAATCCATGTGTATGTTTTAGAAACAGTTAGCACTTCTAGAAGTCTCAACAAATGTTTCAGTTCTGTTAAAGGTAAAGGTACCCCTGCCCATACGGGCCAGTCTTGACAGACTCTAGGGTTGTGCGCCCATCTCACTCAAGAGGCCGGGGGCCAGCGCTGTCCGGAGACACTTCCGGGTCACGTGGCCAGCGTGACATCGCTGCTCTGGTGAGCCAGAGCCGCACACGGAAACGCTGTTTACCTTCCCGCTAGTAAGCGGTCCCTATTTATCTACTTGCACCCGGGAGTGCTTTCGAACTGCTAGGTTGGCAGGCGCTGGGACCGAGCAACGGGAGCGCACCCCGCCGCGGGGATTCGAACCGCCGACCTTTCAATCGGCAAGCCCTAGGCGCTGAGGCTTTTACCCACAGTGCCACCCGCATCCGTTCAGTTCTGTTAGCCAAAAACACATACATACATAGTGTTCAGTCAAAAAAATTAATGAAACATTGATTATGCAATTGAAAAAAACACCACCATGAACTTTGTATATCTAAAGGGTTCAGAAGTAGGTTTTGTTTTTTGCTTTTGTTTTTTTTACTTCTATCACAACAGGTGTAAAAAGCTACTTGCCCTGTCACTAGGGCAGCAAAGAGGTTATTCCGGGCAAAGTTAATAGTAACTGGAAGTGGATTTATTTCTTTTTCCAGTTGTTCCTGTTGTCCATTATTTTTACAGAGGTGCATTTGGCAGGGAAACTACTAAATATATATTTTAGGTATGCAAACATTTGGATACTTATTACCAAGGCTATATAATCAGGAGCATCTTACTGAAACGAAAGGTTGCAAAAATTATAATATGGAGATCACTATGAGCATTACAAAAGAAAGCAATTTTTGTGATACACGGATCAAGTGCCCTCACTGAAGAAAAAATTGACAAGACAGCCCAGAAGTCAAAGACTGTTTCAAGTATCTACAAAGAAGAAGAAAAAAGTCACAAAAGCAGTTTCATAGCATAGCTCAGTGACAGAGAACATGTTTTGCATGTAACAGGTCTCCGTACAGAGTCACCCAGAGAAGATGATTCTGAGCTAGATGGACCAGTGGTCTAACTCTGTATAAGACAGTTTCCTATGCTCAGTGAAGTCATGCTTCTTATTTCAACAGCCTGCACCTACAGGTATAGTTAGGTGACTTCTCAGTTAGGTTCCCAATTCACAGGCAAAATATACCTTGTGCTTCCCTGTCCACACATCCACTGCCTCATATATATAACCAGGCACAGAGGTGACATCACTATACAGGGATTTTACCCAACAGAAATAATAAGGAATGGGGCTTAATATTCCCCTCTCCCACCTGGCTCCTCATAAATATAGGGAAGCGAAGAAGAGAGATGCAGATATACCGCCTGGTTAACTTGTTCACTTGTCACTGTGGGGACTTGGGTGTGTGAAGCCTGCAAAGCCTGCTCCAGGTCCTTCTACTCTGCCCAGTAGTATTCTGGAACAGTAACGGGAAACCTGTGGCCATCTGGATGTTGTGAAGACTCGCATCAACTCCAGCCAGCATGGCCAACGATCAGAGATGATGAGAGATGAAGTCCACCATTTAGGAGGGCCCACAGATTTGTCAACTTTGACTTTAAATATTAAAGAGCCACGTCATTTTTAGGATAATGTTGTTGCTGGGAGCATACTCGTGTACAGTTAACAAAGGGAGGAAGGAGGATTCTTACTCCCACAAACACACACTTTCCCCAGGAGTAGAGATAGAAGCCTAGTGTGGACTCATCCATTTGCTTCACATGTTGGCAGAAATATTTGCTGCATTTCCCAACTGCTAGGCTATGGTAGAGGGAAATACAATTTAGAAGGCAATCCCTAGGCTTCAAAAAGCTAAGAGGGACAATGAATTTTCCCTGGGAACAAAGGATCACATTGTGGCATTCAGATTTGATGAAAGTGCTTCTAAACTTTGGTGTTGCAATCTGGCCCACAGCAGAAACCCATTAACATTTTTTTTGGGGGGGGGGGAATTTGTGCACATCTAATCGTCATAATGAGTCTATTCTTAGGCAATACTTACCTCATAAGTCATATAAATTGAAAGAGCCACTACAATGAAGTTGTAAAAAACCATCAATTGCCTCAAATCAAAAGGTTTCCTGTTCTCCATGAACTTTGGTCCCAGGTTGGTGACAAAATAGATATATGCTCCAAGAATAAGTGTCTGTGGGAAAGGTGAGGCCATAAGCGGGTAGCCATCGACTCGTGGATCTGGAAGAGATTTAGTTTAAAAGGGACCAAGTCAGTCAGCTACCATGATTAATCAATCATCAAGTATATTATTAAGCAAAAATAGGCTGTTCATTCGAACAAACATTTTCACCTGTACAGGCACATTTGTTGTTTACCTCAGCTTCTCCCCACTTTACACAAAAAGCATACATTACGCAAGGAAACAAAAACCTGCATCCATAAGTTGCAACAATGAGAAACTTTTGACAATGGCATGACCGTGTTATTTTTTCCTTGAATACTACAAACAGAAGTCACGCGCTCTTGAAATGCATCATTAAATTTTGCTATTTTGGCTAGATTTGAGACCTAGTGCAGCCACTATTTTGGTGTTTGATGAGTTGCATCATTTACTTCAGCAGTAGCCAACCTCAGGCTTGCCTGATGTTACTGGACTACCCAGCACAGCCAATGATCAGTTGAAATCCAGGATCATCTGAAGGATCTTTGATTTACTCATTCCCTGTATTTTTATCGCTGTCAAATTTCAAAACAGAATAAAGTATTAGCCTTCATTGACCCACTTGACTAGTCTAGCAAAATACTTACAAGATTTAAAAGGAAGTAACTTGGTCATGTATATATTCCACCAATTCCTCCCCAATGACTGGGACATCACCAAGAATGTCCAACACCCACCCCTATCATTAATGGCATATAATAGGGATGTCCAACCAATCGATCACGATCTACCTGTTGATCGCTGGGTGTCCCTGGTCAATCACGGGACCCTGATCAATCGCGCCCCCCCCCAAAAAAAACCCTCAACAACTCTGATCAATCCTCCCCAAAAACAACTTTGATGAAGCTTCCCAAAAAAAAAGCTCTACAACTCTGGTCAATCCAATGGGGAGATCACTGCCAGTTTGTTTGTTTTTTTATAGTGGGAGTAGATAGCAGTCTCTTGGAAGTTGGACATGCCTGGTATATAATATACATTAGTATCCTCAATCTGCTAAGAATATTTCATTTTTTCCCTTTTATATTAATGCAATACTCTTAAAAACAGGTACTAAATTTATCCCCATTAGCAAATGGAATTCCTAAATAACCTCATTGCTACACTGCTCAGAAATAGCAGCTTTGGTCCCTCCCTATACCCAATAATATAGTCTTCTTTACACTGAGTTTATCCAGTAATCCAAGAAGTATTCTTGGTGGGCATCATAACACTTTCATAAAGGAGACTCGTTTGGAGACAAAACAACTTGGTATTCTGTGGAAGAATGTGAAAACACAGAGCGAGGGCACTCAGTGCCTTCTAGGTTTTAATATTTGTGAATGGCAGAAGTGCACAAGTGCACCATCTTCCTTTCCTCCTAGGCATTAACAGGAAACATTATGCACAAATTGTTCACATGCGATATTCATGTTTGACTGAAGCCAGAAGCAAAGCCAGAAGCAATTTTGGGAGCGTCAGTTAATGTCTTCCTAGGATGCTTATTAGTGTGGAGCTTATGAGTATTTGTACATCCTGCTGACATATTGTTGGGGTATTCTAAATGTGGCATTAGGCCCTGTGTGTGAACAAGCATGCATAATTTGGCCCCTCCAGGTGCTGAGGGGAAGTGCTGTGCCTTTCAGGACCTGTGTGTGGACTTCCTGGAATCACCTGGCTGGCCACTCTTGGAAACAGGATGCTAGACTAAATGGAGCTGCGATCCAGCTATGTTCTCAACAGCTGTACAGGCATCACCTTGATCATAATTTTTCCCGAATTTATGGTTATCTATCCCTTATTCCAAGACAACTAATGCTCTAAAACTGGAAACCAGTTATGTGCCATTTCATAGTTGCACAAGCATTACTTTGGCATTCTACTTCAGTGGAACTCTTAATAAACAACACCACAACAACTCTGATATTTTGAGAATCCTTTCCTTGTAGAACGCCTAAATTTAATTTATACACATTTCCATTCAAAAGAGCTGGGATCCCAATCCAGAGGTGTGTAGAAGGGATCTGACAATACTGAGAAAAGAAATGATTCCTTTTTCCTGATGTGACAACCAGCCAATGGATTTGCATGTGCTCTACATCAAAAAGTAAAATCCTGTGCCTAAAATCCTTGGCCTGTATGAATCCACAAATTCAGTAACATTGCATAGATTCTCCAGAAGTGCAATCACACCACCCAGTAAAGGGCTATCAATGGGTACAAGCCACAATGGCCATGTGCTCCCTCCGCTGTCAGAAGCAATGTCAGTTGCTGGGAATCACAAGTGGGGAGATGGTTATTTCGCTCAGGTCTTGCTTGTGGGCTTCCCACAGGCATCTGGCTGGTCACTGTGAACAGGATTCTGGACAAGATGGGCCTTTGGACAGTATTGCATTGTGCTTTTTCTGCACTCTCAAGCAATCACAGGATGCAAAGACCTGCTTATTCATTTTTCAGTTAAGTAATACACGTGTAAGATGGTATGCATGACCTTTCTGTACATTGAAAAGACTGATAAACATTGTGCAACATGTAACTCATAAAGTTAAATCCTGTTCCTCTGGAAGCAACTCATGGGTGAGTCAACACCATGTAATCTCTCACTTGTTAAACATCTGGTGCAATCGATTACTCATTTTGTGTTCCATCTTCAATTATCCCAAATTAACACCCGACTTGTTCCTTCCCAAAGCTTCCAATATGCCCACGTATCCTGGAATAGCCAAGTGCACAAGGACCTACTGGCAAACAACTGTACATTTCAGTTTTACATAGATACTCTTAATAATACTATTTCAGCTGTTGTTAAATACCATAAAACAGAAAGTCACTACTGTGGAGCAAGACTTACCAGCATCTTTAATCCACTCATCATAAAGCGATGCAGCCTTCAGCGTCAGATTGTTTAGGGCCATCTCCACCGTGGTGAGAAGGATCTCTCCTGAGGTGCAATAAATTGGACATATTAAAATATGCAAAGAAAAAAGAGGGTGGAAGTCTTCACACAACTGTCAATGAAATTGTTGCAGGGAAGCAAGTTGATTGTAGTGTACACTAGGCAACAGTTTAAGGACATTTAACATCAACCTCATTTTCTATTTTATGCAATGCATACCCCAGTCACAATTTCATCTTTACACACCAAAAAACACACACACATACACACATGCCTGACTTGTAAAAATGGTTACCCAGAAGAAAGCCCTGCTGGATTTCATGGACATGGCTTTCCGAGTATTCAGGATCACTACTATGGTGAAGATCAATTTAATAATATCAGAGTGCCCTTATTCTCACCAGTGCAACTTAAAGACTCTACAATCAGATGCTGTGGAAAAAAAGAGAAGCTTCTCTGTTGTTAAGCTCAGCTTTTTCTTTTCCATTTCCATCTGCTGAAGCCACAAAGTGGCAGGGCAGTCTTAAGCATTAAACCTATTATGTATGGATTTAGAGTGGGGGAAGTAGACAAATGCAAAGATAATAATGAGACCAGACTGTACTGGGTGTCCCTAGATCTGCTGAATGTCAGTTCAACCCATGTAGATCACAGCTAACCACTAGCTCAAGAGTGGCTAATCCTTAATGAGCTCCCTGAGCAAATTTTCTGCTTCCCTCCCAAGATCCTACTGATTCTGCTGGTGGCAGAAAAACGGGGAGGAAAGTAGACAGTGATGGGGTGGGCAGAAGCCAGGAAACAAGTTGGAATGCAAATGGCCCCCTCCCTGGTCTTCAGATTGATCAATTTAAGGACAGAGAGGAGGTGATAATCTATCATCAACTGATCTGTACTGAAAAGCTGAGGGAAGGGCTGTGTATGTGTGCATGTGCATGCAAGCATGAGGTGTGGCCACATCCACTACTAGCATACACACTAAACAAAGGTTAGCAACTCCTGACATAGGACCAATTTATCCAGGTGGTTTAGCTGCTATCAGTGGCAGGAACGTGGCTTCCATTGACCTGGGTTGACCTGCCCTGCTGGTATGTTTTTCACACAGCTGCAAGCAGAAACACAAGCAGAACTCACTGCATTGATTCTTGGCCCCACTTTCCTCTAACCATGCCAAGAGGCCATGCAAATTGGTCCTCCAAGCTTGTTTTCCAAACTTCTTCCATGTCTAAACAAGGTCCAGATCAAAAATATGCAGGGAACCAATGGTAGAACTCCTCTAACAGGGTTGTAAGAATGCTCACAGTTCAATGACTACATCTCCCTGAAAATGGAAAGCCAACCTATCAGGGGAAGGTTAGAGTAGAAATCTTGTTTTCATGTTTGTTTTTATGTTTGTCTCATTTTGGTGTTCATCTTAGATAGGGTGGAGTGGTTTTGTTGGGAAAGAACCCTTTTACAGTAGTACTACATTCTTGAATATGTTTTTAACATGCTTACATTATTTTTATTATTTTTACTTTGGCTGTATTTTGCTTTGTGACTTTTTGTAATAGGAAGTGAGAGATATATATTTAATAAACCTAACGTTGACCCTAACCGGGTAGTCATTTGCGAATCAGGGTCAATTCCATCACCGCTGTATGCCCAGGTTGTCAACGGTAATGATAGCATGACACTGCACAGCAAAGTCTTTTTACTTTTCTTGTCCCCTTAATCTTACTGCCAGCTCTATAAAAGCAGCTTCCCAACCACAATGCCAAAAGGGCTTCAAACTCAGGACAAAGTCTTTGAGCTGCCAAGTTAACATCCTGAAACTTCAAGACAGTTCAGTATGACCAAATTCATTAATAAGTACAGTGGAACTGTGAATTTTACAATGAGCTCTTAAAACAAATCCACGATGTAAGAAAGGGTTGCTCAAGCCATTCAAAAGAAGCAAACTAAAATATTTCACAAACACCATCCCAATCACAGTTTTAATCATCAGCATCATAATTTTATCATTTATACCCCACCCATCCGGCTGGGTCAGCCCAGATAACATGATTAACAGCATTTACATATTGCTGCAGAGTATTCAAAATATTGGTTATGTGCTGTGCAAGTCAATCACAATGCCTTGTTTCCCTTAATCAATTTAGTGTTAGGCAAGCAAATTCCTTTGGGAATCAATAGGCGATTGCAGGGCGAGATCACTGTGGGTTTCTTCCCCCTTATAGGACTCCAGATCAGGGCTGTGATCTCATCAATACTGGCTTTCCCAGGGAGAAACTATTTTTTTTCCGGGGCCTGATCCTACACGACAGATATAAGCCTATCAGTTGGAATTCTGAAACATCCATTTGGGTCTACATAGCACTAACTGAGAGTGGCTCCCATTTAAAGATAAACATATTCCACCCCTACCACGAGTTTCTAAATTTGTAATCATTCTGCAGAATAGATACATACGCTAGTCTAACATCTTCTCAGCCTTTCCTAATTCAGACCGAATGAAGAGAGAGTGCTGCTACAAATCCCTGAATGAAACCTCCCAATGATATTATATGAATGTGGAATAGCATAGGAAACAGAATGGACCCTTAAGGGAACCCACAGAGTCAAGCAAATGTCTCCTAGGACTCAGCTACATTAGTTTTTTTTTTTTTTTTAAAAAAAGCATTTTAAATGTGTTATAACACTGTGACACCAGATAGCGCTGTAGGGTTTGAACCTTTGGCAACGTGATTTCCCATTATGAGTTTTACAGCATGTTTTCCTGAAATGTTTTTTTGTTTTGGGGGGGGGGGTTAATGTCTAGATCAAGCCCTAGTACAACTTTCTGGTCGTGAGCCTGAAGGCAGGACTAGAGCCACCATGACAACTCCTGCCCCTGTGGGGTGCATGTTTCTCTCCTGATATAGGTCATTAATCAGGGTGACCAAGGCTTTTTGGTGGCAATACCAGGCCTGAAACCAAACTGTAATGAAACTAGATAGCCTGTTTCCTCCAGGCATACCAGCAGCTAGCTGGCCAAGACCCTCTCAATCACCTTGCCCAGGAAGGGAATATTACAGACATGGTAACAGTTTTCTAAAACCTCCGGATGCAGTGACCTCTTCAAGAGAGGTTACACCGCCACCTCTTTCAAGGCAGTGCACAACTGTCTCTCATAGTGAGGCACTAACTAATCCTTGGACCCATACAGTCAGTCCCTGTTACTAGATTTTATCAGCCATGATGAGTGGGGATCAAAAGACCACACAGTCTGCCTCACCACCACAAGCATCCTGCCCACATCCTTTGGCTGCAACAGTCAAAAACTGATCCCACAAAGTGACAGTGCTTTAGGGACCTGCAACAGACCTGAACCAATCATGGCATCAAGTTCAGCGCAGATCTGAATGATTTTGCCCTCAAAGTGATTTACAGAGATGCCTCCCAGCAGGCTACTCAGTGGCCCATTTTCTATTATGCAACCTTGTTCTGAACCAGCCAGTTTGCTACTCTCAGCAGCCGTGCTGGGCAATTCACCAAAGATGTGAAAGAGGCTGAGAGAGATATGATCTTTCGGCCGATGCCACCACCATGTAGTAATCAACTTGGCTCTCTACCTGGCCATTTTCATGGCAGGACTTACCTGTGGCATCTGACCTGCTTGGTTGCCTTGTGCTCTCAAAAAGCCAAGGAGCCTCTCAAACTCTCTGCAGCTGAATAAGGCACTTAGGGGCAATCTTATCAATAGCCCTCTCTGTCTCACTATTCCAAAGTGGACCTAGGGCATTAGCAGGAGAACCACATGGGAAATCCTTCCATCAATCTCTGGGGGTAGACGAGAGGGTCACAGGCAATGCAACCATCATCAGGGAGCGGTCCATCCATGACATCCACGATAACTCACCACCACCCCATTCACTGTATTATTTTTTTCCAGATCCTGCAGCTTGTGTCTGACACATATATGTATTGCAAAAGCCCCATGGTTATCATGGCAACCACAAAATCCTGGGCTGGTCTAGATAAGGCAGAAACAACATGGGCATTGAAGTCCCCAAGAATAGTGTCCTAAGATTCTGCAGCACCACAATAGAGGCTGCCACCACCAGGGTCATATCTAAGAGGTGGACAGTAAACCAACAAGCTCCCCATCAGGGGCTATACACCATCAACATCTGGCTCCCTTTTTATCTGTCCCAACCCAACAGCCTAGCAGTCACTGGGAACTAGGATCAGATGTTCCAGTTGCTCACTCAGCCAGCCACTCCTCCACAGCAGCTTTCTCTCAAGCAGACCAAGCAGCAGTGATTGTTTCACAGGAAGAAGAGGTGTTTGGATTTGATATCCCGCTTTATCACTACCCAAAGGAGACTCAAAGCTGCTAACATTCTCCTTTCCCTTCCTCCCCCACAACAAACACTCTGAGGTGAGTGGGGCTGAGAGACTTCAAAGAAGTGTGACTAGCCCAAGGTCACCCAGTAGCTGCATGTGGAGGAGCAGAGACGCAGACCTAGTTCACCAGATTACGAGTCTACCACACTTAACCACTACGCCACACTGGGGTTTACTTGGCACTGCCTCTCCTCTGCTCCCACAAACCTCACAAGCCTGGTGAGGTACTTAGCTACTTAGAAGGCGCCACACAGAAGGTGCTACTTAGAAGGTGCCACACAGCTGGCTTCTTTTTTAATCTCTCCTTATATTGTGTCCTTAAAACACTCAAAGTCAGCTAATGTGTGTATGCTGCCATTGCAAGGCAAAAAATAAAATAAAAATGGGTCCACAGGTCCCAAAAGGTTGGCTGGCGACGCCTGGGCCAAGAAAGACATAATGCAGGGTATCAAACCTCAGAATAATGGGGAAGAGGGGCTCCAATCTCAACCAAATCAGAAATGCTAGAGGAAGGTCATGTAACCCTATCTCATTCACTATTTCCCACAGATGGTCCTGGGACAGGGTGGAGGAGAGAGAGACATAGGGACATCCTTAACTCTCATTTCACCCTCCATCAGGACCAGCACCACCTTGGATGGTGTATTTAGATTGAGAAGACATATAATCTGCGTTGAGCCCTATTCAAAGTGCTCCTTAACTTTAAAGCCATGAACAACTTTAGTCCCAATTATCTTAGTGTATACCTTCTCTCATATGAGTTCTGCAAAACTTAAGATCCATCCAATGAAGACCTGCTCTTCTACTAGGGACAAGGACATTTTGAATTTTCTCTTTCTTTCTTTGGCCCTTTATGCACTTCGTTGCTGTGGTGTTTGTTTTAATTTTTTATTATTATTGTAGTCTATATTTTTGCATTCAGTAAGAAAACATAGGGTATAAAGTTTTAAAAACACAAAAAATCCAAATAAACAGGACTACTGGTTAAGTGATTTCAAAAACCTGCATTACCCAACAACAAAATATGATTGTTGTCTCTTGGGAGTGAACAGAATGGAAACCTGTACCTGTTTGTTTAAAACCCTACCTGACCAGAGACAGACAGCACAATAAAAACCAATTAATGAGTATTCAAAGGCAATGATTCCATCTTATCCCTATTCATTATTACCGGTACTTCTCTTCTGGCTTTAGTGATACCATCTCTGTGATACCTAGCTCTTCCCAGCTATGAAACGCCCTCTATTGCAGTCCTAAGCCTTGCTAATTTAAAGAAGTGTTGTAAGGCTTACCTTTGGGGCTGGCCTTTGAGTCTCAGAACATGCTAGGAAAATTTCAATTGGCTTTATTCAGTGTTACTGGGTGAAACAGGGTGTTGGTTTTTTACCTGTCCTGAGTCTTTGTGATGGGTGGGTTATTATGTATTTTTAGAATGGCTGGCCCCCCAACTAAATAAAACCTTAAATCAAGCATATGGTTTTCACTTATAAAATATGCATATTAGTAAAAAGCAAAACAAGATACCTTGTTTTATGTAGACTGGGTTGGCTTCGTATTTGGGGGCCCATGAGAAAGATGTATTATTTAGATATACACCCCACCCCCTTGATTAGATCCACCTTCTTGACAGTATTGCAGCTGCTCTTTTCCTTCCCCACTCCCTCTGGGCCAAGTTCACACCAAATGGAGAGGGCAATATCCTCTCAATATTGCTCATATGCTCAGAAAGCACACACTAGAGGAAGCCAACCTGCTGTCACCCAGATGTCACTGAACTGCAACTCACATCAGCTCCCACAATTGGTCATGCCAGCAGAACAGAAGAAAATTTTAATCCCAACATCATGTAGAGGACACCACACTGGCTACACAGGTGCAAGTTACAAAACTGCTACCTGACTTGACCAGAGCAGCTTTTAGTAAACTGAAAGGTTTAGCTGATTGACCTAAATGATAGAAAAAAATAGTATGCAATCCTATACAAGTCTACTCTGACGCAGGCCTGTATGGCAGCCTTCACCAACTTGGTGCCCTCCAGTGTTCTAGGCTACAAACACCATCAGCAGCCCCAGGTAGCATTCCTAATTTCTAGCTAACAAAATTCTAAAATGTTGAGTTTGCAGTTTAGCCTCAGTGCAACTTTTGAACAGAAGTTGTCTTTCCTTGGCAGCTAAACATCAATAAATTGGCTGTACAACTGATTTGTAAAGAAGCGTCACTCCAGTGAACAAAAGTTGCTGGTGAGAGGAACGGGAATATCAGACCCGTAAACCAGGCAGGAATATCTTACCATGCAGGGAATACTTAAGCGTTAGTAGGCATTTAACACTTTCTATTTTCTATGTGTTTTTAAAAGCAAGCTCAGCTACCTTACTTGCCCATGGGTGGGAGAAACACAGGCACACGACAGCTAACTCCCGAAAACAAAATCTACTTTTCCTATTTTCATTTTAGTGCCAGAAGAACAGGCAGTTTCTCCATTTGCATCCACCATCTCCCCCTTGGCTTTAATCACACAGTTAATGGCAAAAAGGAGCAATGCCAATTTCTGAAAAGCAAATGGTAGCCAAAGCAAAATGAAAGAGGCAATTGCCTAGCAACATTCAAGCATGTAAGGAATTGAACACTTTCCCAGGGGGAAAAGCAAGCAAACTTTGAAACTGTGTCAGCAAAAGAAACAGAATCAGCCTCTCATTGTTTTAAACACCCTTTTCAAAGATTGTGGAAAACCCATTTAATTGGTGCCCCCTTTCCAAGTGCTGCTATATTTTTCAATTTTATGGAATGTATGTCTGGTCTTTCCACAAAGTTCCTTTAAAAAATAGTTTTGGTATCCTAAACATATGTACGGTACTATAAACCAGCAGTGGCGTAGCGTGGGGGGTGCAGGGGGGGCCGGCCGCACCGGGCGCAACATCTGGGCTTAGGGCAAATCCACAGGTTAGGGGGCGCAAATCCACGGGTTAGGGGGCGCAAATCCATGGGTTAGGGGGCGCAAATTACTTGCCTTGCCCCGGGTGCTGACAACCCACGCTACGCCACTGTAAACCAGATACACTGGAAACAAATTAGTACTTGTTCTGAAATTCATGCTAACAAAGGTGGCCATGCCTCAAACTAGTATCACATGGACACACACCCTGACAGTCAAAATAATCTATGCATTCGAGTTGGTGGTAGTAAAGCCCTAGGAACTGGTCCCTGCTTCTTGTCTACGTAGCAGCCACCCCCTTTAAATACATGCCATTTAAATGCTACATCACAACATACTTAAATACCAGAAGGTACTATAAAGGTACTATACCAATGATGAACTCAAGACTATGTCTTCATGCAATACCAGGCATCTGGCAAAAGAGGTAGCGAGAAGAAAAGAACAAGAACAATAATGTTACTACTGAATAACTCCTTAAACCAGGGTTACAGTTGCTAAAACATAATGTATAGTTACCATTTTGGGGCTCGAAAGTCGTATTTTTCAATAAGACTTTTTGGTTCCTGAAATTCATTCTGATTGTGAAGATAAAATGTCACGAATAAAATTCTACAGGATGTGCTGTTAGCGTGTGAAAACAGGTTAGATCCAATAACCCCAGCCATGCATCGCCATATGGTAGAAACATCAGGAGCCATCCTGGTGCCTGGGCAGCTTACCGTAATTTGTACACGTGGCCAATAGCCAGGTGTAAAATGCACCTGGTTAATATTAAATGCTGATTGAGACAGATTCAAAATAGGAATCTAAGGTAGCATTTATTGCATAATGGCAGAAAGACTCTTACACTCGGCAGTCATCTAGGATAGCACGAAATGTTCAGAACATCCAAACTACTTAGGATGAATATGTCTAGTTGTGGAATATTGGTGGGGCTATAAGCCAATGGGGAAAAGGGGAGGCAGGTGAAGAATGACACATAGGTAACATAAAAGAAAGAGGAACCAAGAGGTGTAGAACAGAAGCTAAGAGAAAGGACAGCTGATGGAAAGGTGACAGGAAGTAAACAGACCATCTAGCAGGGCTTCAGGAAAGGATGAGCAAAAGAGATATGAAACTGGGGAAAAGAAAAGTTCGGGTAAGCTGAAGGAAACTTTCTATGGACTTTTGGATAGAAGTGCAGTGGTACTTCGGATTAAGAACTTAATTCGTTCTGGAGGTCTGTTCTTAACCTGAAACTGTTCTTAACCGGAGGTACCACCTTAGCTACTGGGGCCGCCACTGTGCCACCGCCGCACAATTTCTGTTCTCATCCTGAAGCAAAGTTCTTAACCCGAGGTACTATTTATGGGTTAGTGGAGTCTGTAACCTGAAGCGTCTGTAACCCGAGGTACCACTGTACATGCATAGACAGGCTGAGTGTTAGGATCACAATAGATTCTTTAATAAAGGTCACATTTTAAGAACTGGAGTAGGGAAAATCCAATTTGAGAGGTGCAAAAAGTGACTAGGGATAGGAGCGAAACTGTCTCAAAGAGGGAGCCCAGGCTTAATGAGGTATTTGCTTTGAATACTAAGGAATCCAAAGCCACACATGGGATGAGGTGTGACTGCCTAAACTATTCAGGGAATTTTCAGCTGTAAATCAGCTGGTGAAAATGGATCAAAGTATTTCTGTAAAAAGATTAGCATTCCCTCCCCCCATGCACACAAAGGTGAAGATGCAGTAAAACATCCCTATGCTGGAAATTCACTAGGGAACTATACACTACCAAGAATAGTCATGTCAACCATGCATTGAGTTTTATTTACATTATACTAATAGGGCTGCAGCACCTGGGACATCAGTGCTAATACAGGATTACCGTACATGGGATATTGTGGGAGGCAGATGGGCCTACAGGGCAGCAAGGGGGAAAGGGTGGGGTTTTCATAGGGAGCAGAAGACTTTCAGTTGTTGGAGGGATCTCAAACCATCCAAATTCCTGATGAAAACTAATGAGGCATTGGGCATTTCTGGCGAAGTGGGGGTGAAGGAAGGGAAGCAGAAACTGTTGGTGCTCAGTTGCTTTAATAGCATGCAGTAAAGAGCAAGAGCACGCAGTGGGAATAGAACACCACTCAAAATCAGCTAATGACATCTGGGGAGGGTTATCAAAGTAAAGCTCCATCACATTACTTAGGAGGGAAGGTGCAATGTATTTAATATAATGGATGGTAATTGTTCAGGAGAGGGGGAGAGGGAGGGAGGGAGAAAAATATTCTCAAAAAGCCCACACAAAATGCATTTGCCATTCTTCACCCTACTTTTTATTTACATAAATGGACAATATATAAAAGGTTTTATATATGCACACAACTAGGAAGGAGTTTAAAATTAATTGCTTCCATGGGAAGTTACCAATTTGGAAGTTTCCAAGCAGGCCTTAATTATATACCTCCATCTACTTAGAAAGATATTTTAAGATGTACTCAGAGTGTTCTACCAATGTTGATTTTTCAAGTTCATACTCTGTTTTAAACACATGAAAGCACCCAAAGATCAAACACAGCCATTGCTAGCTAAAATGGTCTATAAAAAGGAGAATACACTGAATCACTCCCCTCTCCCTATTACAATGATGGTCTCACTGCACTGGAAGTTAAGACAACCAACTTTGACTGCACTCCTATGCACACTTACCTAGGATTCAAGCCCTATTGAATTTAGTACATAGAATTTTTTCTTTTTGATAGTTACCCCTCTGAATAGCTCTCAAAACAAGGGTTCTCTTTGACTTTTTAAAAAGTGGGTTAACTGGAATACAACACAAAAAATGCTGGACAGTTTCTGCAAACTACAACTATCTGTATCATAAAGATGAAAGTCAACTTGAGCCTATTGTGAACATACTGGTTCATGTTGCAACTGATGCCAAAGGCAGCCAGTGCTTCCAGAAAGTCAAGATGCTAAATGTCCCTCCCACACTTCCCATTATTTTCATGACTCTTTCTTTTGGCTCCAGCCACCCAAGAGGCCTCTAATCTGCTGCAATATCAGCCATGATAGCTAAAGAAAAGCACCATGCTCAAAGATGAAATCTTCAAAGCGTTAGCTGCCAAGGACACTCATCAGATGTTGGCATCTAGAGTACCTTCCTTTATTCCTTGGACTCTATCTGGCTAGAAAAAGCTTTGAATGGAACACCGTGACCAGATACACCCTTCTACAGAGGCAACATTCTGGTGCAAGAAGTGAACTCTGAATTACCATTCCAGTGCCTCCCACCTATTTAATTGCTTTTGAAAACAGAGTCTCCAGGTCCCCTTCTAATTCATTTCCCCTTTAATCCAAAATCTATTCATTTCCTTTCTGGAGGCCGCAGAAGTCAGACAAATCTCTCTTCTTATCCCATCTTGGTCATAGGACTGCAGAAGAGTTTTAAGAGGAAGAGATGGGGAATGTGTGTCTGTGGTGAGGACTTCCATGCTGCTTAGTAACACACACTGTTACCCTCTTCTTTGACAAAGACCACCACCCCTCTCCAGAGATGTGAGATGCTCACAAAGTAAGTCACACAGTTGCAAAGGTATTAATGGGCAACTGCTTTGCTGCTTCCATCTCAACCATCTCTCCACAAAGAAAAGGACAAGCTGTTCTTGTGCTGTTCCTGTTTCACCTTCTGTGGATGTAGGTAGTCAGGCAACAGATGACCTCTCCTGGCCACCCCAGCCAGCCTCTTGACTACATTTCTGATTTAATGTTGGGAGGCATTTTTCTAGAAAATGTAGAATGAAGTAAAAGCCAGACCACTAAGGAGATGATGGACCGCAACCCCTTCAGCACTATTTATGACAGGTGGTCAGACTCTGAAGCCAAAATGACCCTTTGTCTTTATTGGTTGCAGTGACTAAGAGCTACTGCTAGATGCCACCACACATACCATTACCGCCGGCACTTTCTCCTACTGAATGCCAGAGTTTCAAATGGCATCTTATCAAGCAGCACAATGAAGTGTCATTGGCAAAGTTATCAAAAGCTTTCTTACATGCCTAAAATGAGGCATATTTAGGACACCAAAACAGCTGTGCTCATGAATACACCCAAAAGAAATGCCTAGACAAAAGCAGCGTAATGCACCCAGGGTTCTTCCTTAAAAGAATATCCATACTTATGTGCCTATACAGTTGGAGTAGCTACTGCATAAACTGAGGTTCTAGGAACATTTTTTATTTTTATGCAAATAAAAGAGGAGCTTTAAGTTATTCTCTTTGCACTGTGTTCTATAGCTTGGGTCTTTGGTCCAGGTTTCTAACAGAGAGTTACTCAGCGAGTTTAGGTAGTGGGGGGATGCATGAGGACAACTGCTATAAAGTTAAACTACTTGCACACAAGTGTTTTAAAAACCAATCCCATCACCTAGCAACATGCAGCAAGCCCTAAAACAGCATGAACAATACAACTACTTGCTCTTATCTTGACTCCTAGAAAAGCAGCTCATACTTCAAGGAGGTGTTGGACCTCGGTGTATGGTTTTTATGACAGTGAGACCTACACATTACACACTACCATGAACATAATAATACTTATTAAGGGGTTAATAAAGTAACCTCTCTTTTTCCCCGGGCTTGAGGACCAACATAGCAGCAGCAATGCCCAGCATAAAAATGAAAAGATGGTTTTGTGGTTGTTGTGTTTTTAAAAAGAAAAGGCTTTTCAATAATGCACAAAACATACATCTCAGGCATATGGATTCATGCCCTTACCTACCTATCCAGACCTGCACAAAAGCTAGAAAGGCTGCCAGCTTGACACCTGTTTCACTAGCCAATTTGAGACAGATGGCCGTGGGGATTAAATAACCCTCATAAACACACGCAAAGAAATTGACAGCCACAGGAAAGTCTTAATTTCTGACTAAAACGAACCCTTTCTCTATCCCATCTTGTATGCCTACATTTGCTAATTAAAGCAACCTCTATTAATAAAAAATAAAAAGTAGGACACGCTGGCTCTTTTCACCGTGGGCAAAAATGTGCTTAAGGTATACAAGCTTTAGTCTCTGAACTGACTTCAACCTTGGAAACAATTCTTCTCACTTTATAGCACAGCTGCCATTTGAGTAAACAAGTGTCAGTCTGCCCAGAAAGAGGCTTTTATTTTCATTTATTAAATTTGTATACCACCTTTCATCCAACGATCACAGAGCAGTTCACAACAGAAAAACATAAGATGAAAACACAAAATACATAATAAAAACAAGAACAAAAATAAACTAATAACCCCCATCCCACAAACACATTTAAAAGGACACAGAAATGTTAATCACCCAAAGGCCTGGTTAAAGAAATATGTTCTTGCCTGGCATCTAAGATATGTAATGGGGGCACCAGGTGAGCCTCCCTGCAGAGAGCATTCCACAAAGTGGGAGCCACCACAGAAAAGGCCCGTTCCAGTGTTGCGACGGGACCTCCATGTGGATGAGGCACATGGAGAAGGGCCTCGGATGATGATTGTAGGGTTTGGGTCGGTTCATATGGGGAGAGGTGGTCCTTAAGGTATTGCGGTCCTGAGCCATTTATGGTTTTATATGTCAAAAACAGCACTAGTGATGAGAGACCTCTTCTATGTGAGTCAAGTTGACTGTATATGCAGAGAAGCTTCACAAATCTTCTCAAACAAAACTAGTTTTCTTCCAGCAATGGGTGACTGCTCAATAGAACCCCCTTATCTGCTTCACTACTAACATTTACCGATAATGGACACTACCATCAATGGGTGGAATTCACAGTTTCTATTTGCCAAACTCTGTTTACCAACCGTCAAGCAAAAGAATGTAGAGAGAAGCAACTCTCTCCAAGATGTCATTTGCGTTGTAAAATGAATAAATATAGTAATGTCAACAACAGTAGGGAGAGAGAAGTTTCCTACCCAGTTTAGTATCTAAAGCTTGTGACCTCCTGAAAAGACTAATCTGACCTGCAAATGTCAGAAAATGCCTACGGGATACTGAGGCTGGGATCTATGTCAGTACACAAAGTCTATTGTTAGTTATAATTAATGTTTGCTCTCAGTTGCAGATGCAATTGGCAAAAAATATATATTTTTTGGCTTCTAGGAATATGATTTTTCCCAGGTGACTAAATAGCTGAGAAATTGTGACATGATTTCAGAGGTGTTCATGAATGTCAGATATACAGCAGCAGAGGCCAAACCCAAACACCAACACACACAGCATTTCTAGAGGTATAGAAAGAAAACACCTTCCCTGTATACCCCAATATAGGCCCTTTTTTGCATAGATAAAAGTTGTGTGCAAACCAGCTGCTATAGGCACATGATTTACTTTATACTGGGTCATCTGCTGCCTTGTGGGACGTCTTCGGGAGAAAGCTATGGATTAAGCCCCACACAAATCGAGAGTGGAGTCGCTAAGACGGTTGGATGGTGCCTCATACGCCCCATTCCTGCAACTCCTGCAGCCAAGCTGGTGCTAAACATATTGCTATGCTTTCCTTTGGACCAGATCAGCGAGGCCAAGAGGGAGGTCTTGTTGCCTGGCCATTCCAGGACCTCTGTGCACACAGCTCAGGCTTGTAACCCAGAGAGGTCACTTGGGTGCTGCTACTGCAGCAGTTTGATTTCATCCCTGGAGGAGCACTCCATCGCCTCTTGAGACAGACGGATGCCAGCAACAGGAGAAGTATAAGAGATTAAAGCATTAGGCCCTGCTAAATGTTTGCCACTCACATACAGTAGATAGGAAGCCTGCGCTGATATGCTGATGTGCTCATCAAACCCACAAGCTTCACCACATGCAAGTTTTTAATCCGCAAGCTCTTTTGGGATTTTGCTTCAGTACTTTTCACAAGAAAAAGAGCAGAAGGAACCCACGAACTAGTCAAATACTGCTACCTCTTAAATACTTTTTGGACATGGGCATGGTGAATTTCTGAATTTGGAGCAGGCATAGGCAAACTCGGCCCTCCAGATGTTTTGGGACTAAAACTCCCATCATCCCTGACCACTGGCCCTGTTAGCTAGGGATGGTGGGAGTTGTAGTCCCAAAACATCTGGAGGGTTGAGTTTGCCTATGCCTGATTTGGAGGGTTAAAAGGGCTTTCCAAGAAGCTGTATTAAAGAAATGTGAGGTGGGGGTCATTTAAACCCTGGGGCTTCCAGACTTTGCCAAAAAAAAGTAAGAAGAGGTTGCAGAAGAAGCTGGCTGTGTGAAATGACCCACATACAGCAAATCCATTTTAATATATGACACTCAGAGAAAAGCATTATTTTAGAGCAGAACAAAAAATAGAAGGAAAGGGCAATTCAAGTGACTTTGAAAGGCTACCATAAAAATAGATACAGGGATGTGTCTGCCTATGTATAAAATGCTACTTGGTTGCACATTTTGAGTTGCAGTGAAACAATTATATAAGCAGAATCAACTTTCCTAATGTCAGAGTTAAGAACAGTCTGAATGGGATTTCTTCAGGATTGGTGACTAAGCTTCAAGCCACAGATCTCAAAGGAGTGCTCTGAACATTTGTATCATGACATGCAGAAAGACTCTTGCTGCCATGCATATGAACAAGGAATGAGAAAAGGCTTAGTTCAGAACACAAAGGAATTGGCAGAAGAAAATTAGCAGTAGTGTCCCAGTGGTAGTTGGTTCTACACTGTACCGGCCAGGGAAGGACAAATTAAAAAAACAACAGGCATCACAGCAACTGCTGACTTAGGGCATCATATGTGATGCCGCAAATTGCATGGTTTGAAGTAATAAAATATGGTAATTATATGACTGAAATAAAACAAACTGCAAAAAGCCATGATGTTCATTTGCAGTGGTCAAATAAAACGAACAGTTTCAATACTACAGCAGACTTCTCTAAATATGTGAATGGTAGACAGACATTTTTCACTTTGGTACAGATTACTTTTTAATGCAAGGACAGCCAATTTGATGCCCTCCAGATGGCCACAATTCTCACCTCTGTATTATCAATTTAGATTTCAAAGAGAGGGGCAAATATCACTAAGCAAGCACCTTCTGCTTTAACTTTTAAGCAGTTTGCTGAAAGTTATGTACACCGCCTCTCTGGGCCCATCTTTGGACTGGGCCCAGTCCACTAAGGCCTAGCCATTCACAAGTGTGCATCTTCCCTGGCCCCACCCATATGTTTGGCCTTGAAGGTCAATATTTTAAACTTTGAACTTGCCTGAGCAAAGACACCTTTGTACAATATTCATTCATACTGCAGCTGCTTTTGTTCTGTTCAGCAAACAGTACTAGAAACAGAGTAGTAGCCAAACTGTTTCCATTTCTCTTAGTAAGCCTTCTGAATATGTGCCTGGAATTCATAGTTCATAGCTAAGCACCTTGAAGTTGCCATGGACTAGACACTCTCGGCTCCACCACTGGATCTCAGAATGACATAATGCAAGTAAGTGCCTGAAAACCTTGCCAAGTACAAACACCACATTTCAGATGACATAATCCATGCACTTCTAGGCCTAACATTACAGAGAGATCAATGAATTGATCTAAGAAATGCATCATGACAGGCACCACGAGGATAGCATCTAGTGAATATACGATGCACTCAAGCAGCAAGTATTGCAGATGTGACTCAATTAAGTAACAGAATGAGCCGCTTTTTAAACACTGCACAATACAGTGCTGCTTCAGAGGCTGAACTTTTAAGTGATCTAACAGGTGTTGGTTGACATATGGAAACACCATTTACAAACCAGTGTACCTTTTTTCCAAAGCTGGATCCAGAACATGCTGCAATTCGGAAGGAAGCTATTCCAACTGAAAATGCTATCATGGTGCTAGATTAGGAGCATAAACAGAAAGCAGAATGGGATGTACTAGGAGATCTGAGTAGAACATGGGTAGGCAAACTAAGGCCCAGAGGCCAGATCCAGCCCAATCACCTTCTCGATCCGGCCTGCGGACGGTCTGGGAATCAGTGTGTTTTTACATGAGTAGAATGTGTCCTTTTATTTAAAATGCATCTCTGGGTTATTTGTGGGGCATAGGAATTCGTTCATTTTTTCCCCTTTCAAAATATAGTCTGGCCCCCCACAAGGTCCGAGGGACAGTGGACCAGCCCCCCTGCTGAAAAAGTTTGCTGACCCCTGGAGTAGAACTTAGGACCAGGTCAGGTAATGGATTGCCTTCATTCTCATAACAAACACGCACACCTCTCAGTGCAATGTGCCTGTTCTCTGGAATGCCTACCCATCCAGGAGGCTCCATCTGTTGTAGAATATTTTAAACCCTTACTGAAAACCCTTTTCTGTTTAGGCATTTTCCGATTGTTGATCACTGGATTATACTGCTTTATCATTTGATTCCCCCCCCCTTCTTTTTGATATTTTATCTGCTAGTTACCTGCTGTATTTAATATTTATTGAATCAGATTTTTCCCCCTATATGTAGTATGTAGTCATAGAATCAAAGAACTGTATAGCAGGAAGTGAGCCCCAAGGGTCATCTAGTCCAACCCCCTGCCATGCAGGGATCCCAACTGAAGCATCCATGACTGATGGCCATCCAACCTCTGCTTAAAAGCATCCTATTAACTTGACTAAATTGACAGTGGGCCAGCAACAATTCTGACTGTCAACTGTTTAATCATAGCAGCAGCAACAAATAGTAGGTTTGGCAGAGGCAGATGAGGATAGGACTCCTGCACCCTTTAATACTTGTGGATTTTTTTCTGCTAAAACTTTCTCTTTCATACAGCCATTAAAGGCACAGGAGGACCATCCTCTTTTACACCTGATCACCCTAACAAAAAAACTCTACCCCTTCCAAACTGCAGAAAGCTGGTGTGAGTGGGATACCAGGACAGACATTTTTTGTGGTAGGACTGTGAGGTCAGCTCCGCTTCTAAAAACAAATTTCTGCAATGATCAAATGCTCAGAGGCATCCCATTCCTTAATAATAAAAGCCTGTCGGCCCCTCTTACCTGAGCCACCATTATGCACCTGGTGACTCTCTGAGGTACAGTAAAAACAAACAAAAAGAAAGATTCTTCAGGCCAAAATTTGGCCTGCCCCTGAACTGGTTTATATGGTGCTCTGGGCTAATGAACAGGTAGTCTATTTCACACAAAAATTATGCTACTTGGTTATAATAAAACCTCAAAGTGGTTGATGAAAAGAATAAAACAATACAATTATCAGTTTAAAAAAAGTTTTAAAAGCACTACTTAAAACATTTAAAAAAGAATTAAAACCCTCAATAAGTTTTACCTCTACACTCTAGCAATTCAGTCTCCAGTTTAGATTTAATATTTGCAAAGCCGTTATTTTTAACATCTTCCTTAAAAACATCATGAAGTTGGAGTTATTATTCCAGCAAATTTCTATTATCTCTTCCAAACCTCATACAATGACTTCCTTGTGATATGATTTAGGAAGCTTCTGTGTGCCTTTACTTTGTCAGACGTGCCAACCAAATCTGTTGTTGAAACCTTCAAAATCCAATAAATCAGTATTTTCTAATAAAACCCACTCTTTCAACCAACAGAAACAAGACACTTCATAATAAATTTTAAAATCAAAGATGTATAATCTACTATTAGAATGGCATACCAAAGATGAGCAAGTCAAGTGTGTTATGATAAAATGGGCAAAAGATTTTGGGTATAATATACAACTAGACGGCTGGGAAAGGCTATGGAAGAAAGGATTAAAATTTACTGCTTGTACTGCTTTAAAGGAAAATATAATGAAAATGATGTATAGATGGACTGGACACCAACAAAATTAGCCAAAATGTATAGTACAAGTGACAATCTATGTTGGAAATGTAAAGGAAAAGAAGGGAATTTCTACCATATGTGGTGGACTTGTCCTAAGGTAAAAATTTATTGGGATATGATATATAATGAGCTTAAGAAAATATTTAATAATACTTTTCAAAAGAAACCAGAACCTTTTTTGTTGGGCATATTAGGTGATGAAATCTCTAAGAAGGATTATAATATATTTCTTTATGCCACAACAGCGGCAAGGATTCTTTTAGCCCAGAAATGGAAGCAGCAAGAAATTCCAGCACTAGAAGAATGGGAAACTAAGATGATTGAATACGCAGAACTGGCAAAACTGTCCGGGAAAATCCGCGACCAGCGAGACCAACTGTTTGAAAAAGACTGGAGTAAAATTATTTTATATTTGAAAGAACATTGTAGATCTCTGACAACACTAACAGGATTGATTTAAAGGTTTTTGCAGTTTAGAAATAGAAACTTATCTACAATGAGAAGGAATTTTAAGGAATGAAAGTAGGTAGATAGGGGGAATTGGAAATGCGAGGAAATTATGTAAAGAAGATAGAAAGTCAGTTTGGGGGGATGGAGGGGAGTTAGAGGCTCAAAGGAGCCAAATTATAGGTGATGAAAAGATATGTTATAAATGTTTGGCTGAAAAATGAAAACTTAATAAATATTATCATAATTTATTTATTTTTTAAAAAAAACCCTCAGTAAGTTAGAAACCAACATTCTACATGTCGGGGGAGGCTGGCCAAAAAATGGTTTTAAGG